>NC_044331.1:11460837-11763694 GCF_007399415.2 Gopherus evgoodei
AGGTCTCTGGCCAAAGGTGCTAAATAGCAATGATTTATGCTTCAGAACAGTACTGTGTAAAGTATCATTACTATTTTATAGATGGAGAAACTGAGGCAGGGATCTCCTTTGCACAGGATTAGTGTAATGGCAAAGCAGGGAATGGAACCCAGATATCCTATTCTTTATTCACCAGGTCATTCACATGGATTTTATTTAAAAATATAGAAAATGTATTGTCTCAGAAACTCTCCATGAAGCGATTCTTGACATGGACCAAAAAACCTAAAACTATAAAATTGCACAAAAAGACCAGGCACAGAGAAAGAAAGGAAGAAGTTAAGAGATAAACAGGAAGGAGGAAGGGACACCATCCAGTGCTGAAAATCTGAGTGCTCATCTGTATCCAGACCTTGAATATTAACCATACTTTACCTGTGCATGGCATCTTTCAGTTGAGGAGTGCAAAGCACTTTAAATGGGTAGGTTCTGCCTTTCACAGAGGTGGAAACTGAAGCACAGCGGTCTCAGCTACACTAGGAAATGTAGGACCTGGGTCACAGTGCTGATACGGCTCCACAGGTGTTTCCCACTGTAGTAGCAGTTAGAGAGATTAAGTGACTTGCCCAAACTCACACAACAGCTTATTGGTAGCATTGGGGTCTAGATGTCTGACCGCTTTCCTGATCTGACCATTAGATGCACTGGCTTTAAGCACTATTGTTGGAAGGAGATCCCGTATACCCTAAATTAGCTATTGTTTTTAATTCTGAGGACAGTTTCTGGAGGCCATATGTGGCAAGGATTTGATTAATTATTACTGTAGCATCTAGGAGCCTCAGTCATGGGGCATGGGCTGAGGGACGTACTGGCCGCTGCTTCCAGCAGCTCCCATTGGCCTGGAGCGGCAAACCGCGGCCAGTGGGAGCTGCGATCGGCTGGACCTGCAGACGCAGCAGGTAAACAAACCGGCCCGGCCTGCCAGGGGCTTTCGCTATACAAGCGGCATCCCAAGTTTGGGAAACACTGCGCTAGACCAATAGCTGAGACTGACAGATAGTGGAACAAAAGGGGAAAGAACTTTGGTTAAAATGTAGGTACTTTGCTGGGCCTCTGGGGAATGCAAGGCTTATGTACAGTATATGCTTTTTAAAGAATGTTCTTTACAAAAAGAACTATCAGGCAAAATTCATTTACAATAGACAGTACATGAATTTTCCCAAAGGTGGCTCTTTTTGTGCAGTATGAGTCAGCTCTATAGTAACCAAATCAATCTAAAAGTATCTCCTCTGAAAAAAATATATAAATATTTACCATCTCATAACTTGTAGGGCTAGAATATACATATTAAATCATCACTCTCTCTCTCCCTCTCTCTCTCTCTCTCTGAAGAGTGAGTTTCACATAGTTCTGATGTAAGCCAAAGAGCCTTGAATCTAAAATCCTGGTACAGATCCCCTCCACAAAAAAAAATACAACCAAATGTTTCTTCAGACGCAAACAATGAGCTGTGGGCATAGCAGTGATTGGAAATCAAATATGGGCCAAAGGAGAACCCTGTCTTTGTCCACGTGGCTGTTCGCATCTTGACAGATGGAATGTACATGGCTCCGTTTTCAATAAACTAGCCAGCCTTTGCTGCATTCCAACACCAGCAACACAATAGTGGCACAGAAGCAAACTGACACATTACACACAGGCCAGCTGTCCTTCACATTTACTGCATCCCTTCCTTTTCCTCCAAATGTGAGCTCTCACATTTTTGTTTTTTACAATAATGACGTAAGGGATTACTGAGAATTAATGCATATGTATATTTTTTCCCTTTTGTGAGATGTCTTATTCCTATTCCAACTGTGGAGAAATTACAAAGGTCTCCTCTTGGATATGGTTGTGTCGCTCATGGAGGTAATCACAGAAGGATCCTCTCTTTGTAGTGTATTTGTACAGTGCCTGGCACAATGGGCTTCTGGTCCATTACTGGGGCTCCTAGGTTCCAGGATAATAATAATAATTAATAAAGGATAAAATGCCTTCTACTAATGGTCCATGCTTTGCTCAAGGATAGGGCTTGATCTGAAACTCATTGAAGTCAATGGGAATCTTTGACCCCTCTCCTGCAAACTTAAACATATTCGTAATTTTACAGAGGGCTATCACCCCTTTGGTTTCAGTGGGATTACTCACTTGAATAAAGCTACTCACTTGAGTAAATATATTCAGAAGCACGGCCAGATTCTTTGACACATGACGTGCACAATAGCTACCTGAACCCCACATGACTCTCCAAAGACTGTGTCAGAATCTCTCTCTCCATGTATTTATAGAAAACATGCCTGTTTGCTGTGTGATAAATTATCTAGTTATCTGATCCCACCCCATTTGGAGGGATTTGCATTCCATCAAGAGCACACTGCCCCAAAGCAGGCTCCACCTGTGTACAATGGAAGATTGGCCAGGTAGAAACCCAAACCCGATCCACATTTTTCAAAGTGCTCTCTATAATAGACATAACTAAAACCTCTGATCCAAACGCCCTGGGAAGAAAGGAGTGCTCAAAAACAGGATCTGAATTTTGTGGCTTGAGCCCTTCTCTAGTTAATTCAAATTTTAAAAGGTCTTTTTTTGCTGGGTGAATCTTTTCGTTTTTCATAAAAATGAAGCTTGGGGAGAAATTGTTTAAAAAAAACAACACAATGGCCATAAATGATGCATTTAATTATAAAATGCTTCCAAAATCTTTACAATGAATGGAGGAAAATCTGCTTAGTAAATGACCCACACACAGTGCATTCTCCTTAAAATGGTGCATGAAACAACATTGTAGGAATCAGCAACCCTGAATTTATTAGCCTTTCATCTTCACCACTAGGAGGCAGGCTGTTTTTCTGTTCCTGAACTGACTGCTAGGCAAAAACCCATCACATCATTGCAGCACTGAAAGCACTTCAAAAAGATTCAGATGTTTAACTGTTGTACGAGTGATCATACATTCATATTGGGCTGCAGGCCAAAAAAGAAAAAAAGAAGGAGGGAAAAAAGGCAAGAGATTTGCTGCTGAAATGCCATAAAGTGCTGAATTCTACCTTAGAGCAAAACACTCTTCAGTGACAAATTTCAAAGGCCATATGTATGGTATTTTCATGAAAAGCAGAAGACCCTAAATGTATTTGTTTAACTGGAAGCAATTTTCCTTACAGAACAGGGGGCTTCTGTAGTTCACCTCATTTGTTGTGCCGCTACAAATTTTGATTTCTTTTTCTAGTGCCATGAGATCTAGACTATAGGTGTTAGGGGTTTTATTATTATTATTATTTTATTTGTTTTTGAATGCCAACAGGAATGTTTGCAAATAATATCACTGCCACCTTTGGTAGCTCCCAGGGAATACGTTTTGGAGAACGGTTATTGTATACTGACAACCAAAAAAAAAAAAAAAAAAGATCACAAGAGAGCACTTTGTTTAAAAGAAAATCAAAAGGCAAGAGACGTAGAAATAGTGTCACTACCTTCCAAACAACACCTTAGGCCTTGTCTACACTACCATGGTGAATCGATCTAAGTTATGCTACTCCAGCTGCACTCTCCCGTCAACTTACCTTAATCTTCTCGTTCCAGTTAGGGTGACCAGATAGCAAATGTGTAAAATCAGGATTGGGGGTGGGGGGGTAATAGGAGCCTATATAAGAAAAAGACCCAAAAATTGCGACTTTCCCTATAAAATTGGGACATCTGGTCACCCTAGTGCCAGCTGAGTACTGGAGTCAACCAGAGAGCGCTCTGCTGTTGATTTAGCCAGTCTTCACTAGGCCCGCTAAATTGACCCCCACTGCATCGATCGCAGCAGCATCGATCCCTGGTAAGTGTAGACATGGCCTTAGGATGAGTCAGATGGAAATGATTTCATATATTGTATGATGGTGCATGTTGGGATTGATCATCACATTTGAAGAGAAAAGAGATCCAGTAATTGGGAAGTTAAATTGTTTAAAAAATAATGTAAAATGAAAAATTAGAAAATAGAAAATACAACAAAAACTAGATCTATCTGTCTTAGGGTTTTATACCCCTACACATCACCAGAGTATCTGAGCATCTTCCACATGAACTCAAAAGCAATAGAAAAGCCTCTAGTGGACTTCCTGCAGTCTCTGGCATTTCTCCCTTTTCAAGGTAAAAAAAAAAAATCTCCTTGGGGTAGTTTTTTGTTTTGGATTTTTGTGGTTGGCAAAAGTAAAAGGGGACTCGGCACTGTGAGTGTCATTCTTATGCTGTGAAGGTTTTTTATTTAATAGATAATATCATAAAACAAAAGAACAGGACCTGATCCTATATGCACTCAACTTCAGGATCTCCCATCAACTTAAAGGGCTCTGTTGCATGTGAACTGGTGACATGTTTGAGAATTTCATGCATAAGCAACTACAAGATAGCAAGTTCTAGCTAGAGCCTTAGGCCCAAATCAAACATTCAAAACTCAAGAAATACTCAAGCCACAAAAATATCAAGAGATTAAAAGAATACATTTTGTGTTCTTTTATTTTCCCCTCTAGGTTTTGAGCCTTCAGAGCTCACACTTCCAAGTTTTCACCTTGAAGATGAAGGCTAGAAATGTACGTTTCTTTGTTATATGGCAGCAGAGGTGCTCATGTAATCACATTACTCAGGGAGCTGGAGCTTTAAGGAAAAAATATTGTGAGAGTGGGCAACAGTACTAATTACTGATAAGAGTCTAACTACAGTAGGAGGAAGGAGCAATATCCCCTTATATATTTCAGAGAGCTGGGGGAAATCTGGGGCAAAGGGACAAATAAGAGTTACTGAACATTCACACAAATAACACCAGTGAATGTGATTCAGTGTTACAATCCCCTATTCATGACTATTAAGGCAGCTGAGATGTTGCTCACACCAGCATCCAGGAGAAGTTCATTTTTGTGCAAACACTTTAGTTCACGTTCAGACATGTTTCCACAAGAATGAATTGCTCAGCCAATTACATATAGTCACATGAGAAACAGCAGATTTAGGAGGTCATCTACTTAAGAGGCAGATATGGTACCATATCATTTCAATGTCCAGTCATGCAGCTTGAATAGCAAATACAACAAACTTTTCCCAAAACATTGGTAGACTGAAATTTGGTCACTGAAAGCATTCGTAGAACAATTCTGAATAACAAAAATAACCACAAAAATCACAGGGGCTAGATCAGTGGCTAGATCAGTGAGGTCGAGTAGCGCCCTACTCTGCAGTAGTCCCAGAGTAATGTACGACTCAGCGTGAGCAATGGTGACAGGCGCTAGCACACAACAGACAATTTGTAAACAGAAAAACAAACCAAAAGGACTCAATTTGTGGTATTTTCCTGCCGATAGCCTATCAGCCCTCTTTGGCTTTATTTTCTTTAAAATCCTCAACATGCAAAGACCATTTAAAAACACAGGCTGCCATGCCTGGAGTTTAGTTGGCATTGTCCTCACTTTATACTTTGTTTTCAAGTACAACACAGTATTCTAGTTAGAGATGGATATGGGGAGCGGGGGACACATCTTCCTTTTAGCAGCAGAAGTGTTATTTGATATGTATCAATATTTCCTGTCAGCATCAACAATGCGAGAGACAGACACAGGCCTCGCGTTACCTTCAGCCTGCAAAATATCATTTGCTTAGCCAGCTCACTCCAGGTCTTTTTATGCTGCCTGAAAGTTGATTGGGAGAAGGCCCACTAACTTTCTTAAAGTGTGCAGCCATCCATTTGGTCAGTGCTGAGGGTTCCACATGAAGTCCTCTTTAGATAAATTCATACTTGCACAGGGTGATTACCCTTGTAGCCCTGCCGCTTCACTTGTCTTAAAAGCAGGACATCCTTGATCAATGAGAGGGCTGAGATTGTCTTCTGTTAACCGGCAAGTCTTCAGTCTCCCAGGCCTTGTGAAGACGTAGCTAAAAAAGAAACTCTTTTGTTCCCTCCCCCCACACTTCCGAAGATGACAGGATGAGCTTGACATCCTAATCCTTGAGGCTTGGCTTGGTTACTGAAAGGCTCAAGCAGTGTCAAAGGAACCAGCTGATAACAGTCTGCATGCCAAACTGAACAACTTCATTCCAACAAGAAACTTTCACATTAAATTCCCCCCAGCTTCCACTCCCTTTTACAAAGAGATGAGACTTCCCTGCTGCAAAACAGAATGAAACCAAACCAAACTCTCTAAGCAGTAACTGTTGTACAAAGCCAACTGGGACATGGTCAAATTAGAGTGTTATTATTACCTAGGGGATGTTAGAAATGAAGTTTGTTACTGGCAGTTCCTGTTTCTGTAAAGACTTGTTAATAGCTGAAATTTAAAGGGTGTCGTTCAATCAGCAAAATGTTATTTTTCTAAGCAGTCACCGTGTTCTCACTTGCTGCTGTTGCTCCTGACTGCTGCAGAAGTTTGAATGAGGCCGTGGTGTTGCTGCTAAATGTTAGCAATTTGGATGTTGGTTGGGGTTATTGATTCTCACTGAGGGGAGCTAGCTTTTCTTTGTGCCCAGGCTGTTCGGAGGCTGTTGCACTGCAACAGCTGAGAGGTGTTTCAGGTTTATTTGGCTGTTATGAATTTGTTTTTAAATGATCCTAATAGGTTAGAGTTAAAAGGGGCTTTGGGACTGCAGTAAATACAGAGGTGGAAGTAGAAATAAGGCCCAGATCTGAACTCTCTGCAATACAAGGAGAGAGAATATTTCCTATTTACACACAAGCCCTTCATCCGCATTAGACGGAGTGGGACAGATCCTGCCCTTGCTTAGGGTACGTCTACACTGTAACTAGGAGCAACCCTGGGTGGACAGACTCCCACTGGCCAGGCTCAAAATAGCACACTCAAAATAGTAGCGTGGAGACGGCCATTCCATCATCCAATCCCATGGGTCTGAGCTTGCATGGCTGGCATGAGCCTTCACCAGAACTGCAACGTCCACACTGCTATTTTTAGCATGCCAGCTGGAGTTCCACTATCCTGAGTCTGTCTCCAGGCTGGGAGGCTCACTCTCCAGCTACAGTGTAGACATACCTTCAGGCCCCAGTCCTACTCCCCTTAACATCAGTGATGCAGCCTCAGAACCTTTGTAAATCTGGATTAACTCCATTGTGGACTATCCTGGATTTACACTGTGATGTGATCAAGAGCAGAATTTGTCTCATCAGAAGTTTATATTGTAACCCTTCTGCCCCTCTGAGTTGGCAGCAACAAGGGCCGGGTTCAGTATCCAGGGGTTCCGTTTCAGTAACACAATGCATAACCGGCTTGAGCCCCCACCCAGTGATCTGGGACACCCACATATCACACACCCCTGGGCGCCTCTAGGAGGCAATACTTCCCCTCTCGCAAACACGGAGTCTGAGTGTGGCAAAATCTTTTTAATAAAGGAAGGAATCAATGCGGCATCCCATTGGAGAAACACCACAAACAGGGTTATAACACAAACCATAAACAAAAACCCACCTCCAAGTACGTTTGGCACTGTCCTTTTTCCCCTTAGGGTTTTAAGTCCAATCACCCCAAAGTCCAACAACCCAAAAGTCTCTGGTCAATGCCAGCCCAGAGTTCGAGAGTTTATCTGTAGAGGTCCCTCCCCCCAGCCTGGGTAGAAAGGGGCACCTTACGTGGTCCAGGGCCAACTGCCCTGCCTCTCCGTGGGTTCTGCTTCCGCCTTCTCCACAAACTGCTCCGCTTCACCAGCCGCTCCACTCTGCTCCTCCAGCCGTCCTCAGAAACTGCTCCGCTCCACCAGCTGCTCTGCTCCATGAGCTGCTCCAGTTCTCCCTGCAAACTGCTCGGCTCCACTCAATCTGTGGGCCGCTCCACCCATCCCACAGCTACTCCGCTCTGCCAGCCTCTCCGCTGCCACTAGCTGTCCCGTGATCTGCTCCAGCTGTCTCCACAATTGCTCCACTCCGCCAGCCGCTCTGTTCCACAGCATATCTTCAGGCTCCCCCACTAGTTAGCACAGTACTCAGTGCTCTCAGCTCAGTAATTTCAGCTCTTTAGTGATTTCAACTCTTAGTGATCTCAGCTGTTAGTAGGGGAGCCCCAGTGCTAGTGCACCATTAGCCCAAAGTGAATTCAACTCAGTAACTTGTATTTAGATTCTTGAGGGAATAAAAAAAAATCAACTCTGACATTCCACAGTGGAGAGAGAGAAGGGGGTGGAACTGGTGCTTCTGGCGCCACAAGGCAACTGCACCACCAGGCACAGATACCACCAGGCACAGATGTCCCCAGCCTCTCTCTCAATTCACTGGGTTTGGAACCCATGTCCCTTGTCTAGCAAGTACCGCCCAACTGAGAGTGAGTCATTTGTCACCGAGCAGTCCCACAGCTCAGCAGTCTGGGATAGGGTAGGAGTGCCTATGCAAATACACTCTCTGAAATTCTTTCCACCAGATGTCAGAGTAGAGCTTATCCTGACTCTGCTTACAATATAATTTATGTAACCTCCATCCAGGTTATGTATGCTCTGTGGCAGGGTGACTCTTCCATTCTCTAATGTTATTTTTTAAAAAATCCTGCAAGGAACTGACAAACAAAAAATATATACTTTTCATTTTTTAAAATTCCACGTGTTCCCTGAGGTTGCTCTTCTAGTTAGGATTTATGAGGAATTGCAAAAAGCAGGGGTGACATGTATTATCTTTTGGCCCGAGTAATGTCTGCAGGAAATATTTTGCAACAGGTCCAATATTAAATGGCATCTAAATTTGCTAATCAAAACAGCAACATGTCCTATTTAAAAATCAGTATAATCATAGGAAATGGAGATGGAAAAAACTTGACATGTTATGTCTGTCTGTGCGGATTTATAGGTGTGTATGTGTACACACACAGACACATGAGTAATTGTATATAATATGAATGGTTACATCTGCCTATAGTTTTATTATAGGCAATTAGGTATGTAATCTAATTCTAAAATGAACTATAAATACTGAACATCTGATATGTATGTGTTATATAAATGTAAGCACCTGGCAATACTTCATACTCATAGGACCATGGGGGTCTACCAAATCTTAAATGTGTAATATGCAGAGCTTTTAAAATGCATCACAAGCAATGAAAAGATTGAGCAGAAGGAAGCTTGAAATGCTCCCTGATATTCAGGTTTCTTCCATCTTTGGTTTCCAGGTTCAGCCTTTCTGATCTCACTAATTTTCACAGTGACTGGTAGTCGCTTGATGTGGTAGCATTGTCTAGTGGTTATTGCACATGGTTGAGAGTCAGGAGATTGGGGTACTCTTCTCTGATCGGCCACAGACTCTTTGTATGACTTTGAATCACTTAATCTCTCTGTGCCTCAGTTTATGCATCTTCAAAATGGGGATTGAATAGTGACCTGCCACATAAGGTGAGGAGGGGGATGCTTTCATTCATTAACATTTGCAAAGCACTTTGTGATCCTGAGGTGGGAGGTGATATAGAAGAGCTGTAATGAAGTGCAATGGACTCTGAAGTATAGTCAAATCTGGTGCAGAAAACAGGGTGGCTGCATTTTGAAAGCATTCCTCTCCCTCGAACGGTCATATCCAAGAGGAGCATCAACCTCAACAATAAACATCAGCAGCTGCAGAGAATGCTACTAAGGACGTCGCCAAAAACAGCAAGAATTTGACTTGCTCAGCCAACTCAGATTTTCTCAGCATAGGAGAGGGGAAAAGGAAGGGTCCGGCTTTGGCTGGGTTGGCTTGCATGAGCAAAAGCAAATTGCCTGAGTAAAGTCCTGTGGGATCATGCCCAGGAGTTGCAGCCGTCTGTAAATTTCTCAATTGGCCAAGGCTTCTTCATCCTTCGTTTCTAACAATCCCCTCCACTCCCTCCCAGGCTCCCTGGGTCCCCAACCCTCCCACCCGCCCACCCCTCTCTCCTTGGACACTTTTGTTTTATTTACGAATATGTTGCCAGAATTCAAATGAGTTATCTATTCTGTGGCTGCGTCACTTTCCCACAGAAGGCTAGGCCTTGCCTGATGCAGGGTCCAGCAGAAACAGAGAGGAAAGAAAAGGAAAAAGCAAAAGAATTCTTTTCAGCTCCTTTATTTTATTTTATTTTTTTCTGTTGCACTCGGGGCTCTCATCTCTCCCACCCCCAGATCCCCTCCCAGCCCCTTGGTCCCACTTTAGCCCCCCTTATGTTACACGATTGCTCAAACTGAAGTCCAAGAGGGTTCTACAGGAAATGCATACGATCCCTGGGAGAAAAAAAGCCCGCAACAAGCTATACAGCAGATGTATAACGTTATATGGTCAAACTGGCAAACACAAAAGCTGAAAAACAAAGGAGGTGAATTAGGGAGAGGCATTCAAAGGCGTGTTTTGAAAACAGCCCAGCCAAGTGGCTGGGTACCCTTCCTGAGACTAAATGTTTAAAAAAAAAGGTCCTAAAGAAAGAAAGAGAAAGGGGGAGGGGAGAGTATGGGGGAGAAGCCCATTTTTCTAATTAGCTGAGGCCTAACAGGCCCTGAATTTTGCAACCTTTTTTTTTTTTCCCTTCAAGGGGTTGTGAAACTGGCAGTGGGGGTGTGGGGTTTGCTTTTAAACCTGCAATGTGTCTCTCCCAAGCCAAGGCTACAATTAGTCCTTGGGCTTCCCCCCCGCCCACCCTGCTCCAGCGCACTCTGCCTTCCTTCATGTCATGCTCCCTTTACTGCTTCACCACCGTGCCCCTCATTACACAAATATTAAAAACCTCAGTGCGGCTGGCCATGCTGGGAGTCTTTGTTGTTGCTGGGATTTTTTTGTTTTTGTTTTTTTGTGTGCAGGGGTCCTTCTGCCCAACACACACACACACACACACACACACACACACACACACACACACACACACACACACACACACACACAGAATTGTAACCACTCTGCCCATTCATCTCATTCCAAGGTGGAGTGTCACCCCCACCAAAAAATGTGCTCATTGCTATTAACTAATCCTGTGAGGTGCTGAACACCCATTTAAGTGTAATGAATATCTTCTGCTTAATGCCACATACACAGGGCCTGGATGGCTGGTAAAATGTTGAGCACCCTCAACTCCCAGAGCTGCAGGATCAGGTCCCCTGTGGTGCGTTTCCATTACATGCTGGTATCGAGGTTAGAGCGGCCTAGCAATGTGGGGTTGGCTGTGCTGCTGTGGCTGCCTTGCTGGTGGCTAAAAGGCAGCATTTACAAACATATAGCAAAGACAACTGAGGATGCGCTTCACTAATGCTCCGTCCCCACTGCATTGCACAACATCTCAAAGCACTGTGGGCCAGCTGTGCCTGCCTTCCTCATCCATTAAATCAATGGGGCTACTAAGAGAGGAAGGTCCTTCTCAATGGGAAGTAAGAGTGCCATTCCATCTCCAATTATTTGCTTTAAAGAAATCAAACGGCTATTAGAGAATTTACCCCTCTCCCACTACATGTACTGCATCCAAATTATGCAAAGTGGTTAATACAGATTTACAAACCTGCAAGAAAACCTAAGGACTTATTTTTTATTGTGTAGGGAGCAGGGGTTGAGGGTCAGTGGAGGAGAACAGGGAGCAGATTACATTTGTAGTTGGTAGCTAACTTTAACTGCCACACTGTCTCGCTTGCAGGCATGTGGCCCTGTGTGGTGTGTTTTTAGTAACAAATGCATGTTCTAATGAATTAGCCCTATTGGTGGGGGGGAGGGGACTCATATTCTCCCAGGTGAGACATTCTCAGTGCTAGAGACTGTTGCATTCACATGTCCAGAACAGCTCACTGAGGTCTGTGGGACAGTTCTTCCAATATCTTTGCAAGTCCCCTCTGCGCACACACTCCACATGCCGAGTCACAAGAGGACAAGCAAACTATTGAGCCAACCAATATATACCAAAGGGCTGGCAGAATCACCATACTAAAAATCAGAGGGGTAGCCGTGTTAGTCTGGATCTGTAAAAGCAGCAAAGAATCCTGTGGCACCTTATAGACTAACAGACGTTTTGGAGCATGAGCTTTCGTGGGTGAATACCCACTTCTTCAGATGCATGTGCATCTGAAGAAGTGGGTATTCACCCACGAAAGCTCATGCTCCAAAACGTCTGTTAGTCTATAAGGTGCCACAGGATTCTTTGCTGCTCATACTAAAAATGTGCATTCACAGGTGAACAATTCATATTTCAGTTTCTTCACCTGGTGGTGCACTTTTTTGCTACATATGTGGCAATGGATAAAACTGATTCATTAGCTTTGATTAACCTTCTTTAACTAGAGTTAAAAACGTGCTGTAGACAGCTCGGCTACCAAAGTGACCGTTAAGATGCTTTATCATGTTTAAGACCCAATTGCTGTTGTACCAAATAAGAATAAACCATCACAATAAAATGTGGCTCACACGGCCACATTAAAGCTTGTAGCAAATAATCATTAATTTATAACAGCAACTTCCTCATTTCTATAGTTTTATTGATGGCTACAGTTAATTCAAGTTGAAAACAATGTAACTTGACACTGATCAGCCCAACTAGTTCTCGGGTTTATTGACTCTTGCCTTTTTCTTTTTTTTTTTCCTTTTTGCTATGTGTTTGGAGTCTCAAATGGCTACTTCATAATATACTCATAAAAACGAAACAAAAGCAGGCAGAGAACTGCAATTCTCAGATGCAAATGGCTTTGAGGGAGATTTTCAAAGCATCTAGATGCCTAACTCCTATTGACTTTCAATTACTGATTTATTTTTTCAATGCAATTTCTGTAAAATTGGGAGGAGAGATCAGTTTAGTACAATTAATGCGTGTGATTGTAATGAAGTAGTGTCTGAAAATTATCAGGGTTTAAGTGTGTGTGGTGTGGGGGCGGAATTTCCTTTATGTGGATGATTTCTTAGAAACTTTTCTCCAGTTTGTCTTCAGACTGCTCACTTCTGCATGGAAAGTGAATACTTTTCAGAGAAGGGTTTCATCATGATAAAAGTACAAAAGAAACAAGGTTGTTTCTGCAGCTTTTTCATTCTCACCTAGGATCCGACCATGCAAATATTTAAACACATGACTAATTTTATAAATGGTCCTGCAGACCTACACATGACAGTAAAGGTGTCTATGTTCTTAAGCCTTTTATGGAATCAAGTGGGAAAGCGCTTCCATGTAGTTTTACATTTCCTTGCATTTGGCGTAAATGGGTCTGGACAGCAGCTGCAGAATGCAACATGTTAATTTTGGACAGGGTTTGAGTGAAGTGGGAATAATAAACAGGGAGATGCTGCAGCTTTCAGGCAAAACAGAGTAATAACAATTTAAAAAAAAAGATACACTAAGGAAGCAAGTCTGCAGTTAGTTAACTAACATGAGAAGCTTAGTGTACTACACAGATGAAGCACAGGCCACCAGGATTGCTTGCTGCTGTTTCAGAGTGGAAAATGTTACAGCATTTGCAAGTCAACTGTTTGCAGGCTTTCTTAACTGTATTTTCTGAGCTGGGATACGCTATCCTAGGTCTTATAAGAAGCTAAAAAACAGGTGTGGGGGGATTCTAGGTAGACTGTATTTATATACCACTTTTCCCAGACAATGAGGCACACATTCTCAGCAATGTGAAATGTCAGTATAACTAAAGTCCCATGGTTACAAGTTAAGAAAGTTTGGGTTAGAGATAACGCAAGTCAATATAATGCCCCATTGGCCAAGGTCTTTGTTCCCACTGATTTTGGTGCAAGCAAGATCGGGTCCGTTGTTTGCATGCTGATTTTATTTATCAAAGTGTAACATGTTTTTTTATGCTCCTAGAGGCGAGGAAACTGACACAAAACTCGTTTCTTCTTTCTGTAGGTCCAGATCCTCAACTGGCATGAATTGGTGTCACTCTATTGAGTTCAATGTGAACATCAGGCCAGATCCTCATCTAGTGTAGATCAGTGCAGCTCCACAAGCAGACAAGGATCTGGCCTCGAGTTCTCATACTGGTTTTGGGCCAGATCCTGTTTACCTTATTCATGCAAGTAGTTTGACTGTCTTCAGTGGAATTACTCCTATTGTGAGTGAGTTACTTGTGTGGACTTGCAGAATCTATCCTGTGGTCCTTTAAGAATAACCATTAGAAGCAGACAAGTGGATGACTTAATGTTCAGAAATAAGGGCCTGCTCCTGCTCCCACTGAAGTCAATGAGAGGTCCACTGGTCTTTCCACTGAAGCAGGAGGGGGCTCTTAGCTAGCAACATTTCATATTTAGGATTGTAAATGTTTGCAGAGAATGCCAGATACAGCAGCTAAAATATCTTCAAAGGAGCCCAGATTTAATATTTCATCAGAAGAACAGAGAGAGATTTGCAAAACATCAAAGAAATACTAATACAAATACCTTCTGAAAGCAAAGAAGTTCTGACAATCACTGAATACAAATCTTCCCATTGACGTTACTGGTAGGTGTCTGTGGGCTTTTTGTTTACACTGCCACATCATGAAAAATAAAATACACCTGAACTGTGTACCTCTTAATAAAGATGTGCTTTCCTCTCAGGTTCTGGTGACGTGAACAAGCTATTTCAGCTGCATTCTTGTGTCTGATATTTTCACCAGAAAACCTGTTAGAAAAATACAGCTTTGGTTGCACTGTTGGGTGCAGTTTTGTTCAATCTTTTTGTATACGCACATGAGAAAAAGCATAGGGAAGGGACTGTGTCTATCACTGCAACAGGTTGGCTTGGGCTGCAACAATTTGGGATGACTATGCCTTGCTGCCTATTTTTTTTTCTGCTGCTCTAATATAGCTCATAGAGGAAAGATGGTCCCACGGTTAGGGAGCTAACCTTAGCATTAGGTGAGCTGGGTTCATTTCCGTACTCTGCTACATGCTTCCTGTGTAAACTGAGGAAAACCACTTAGCGCCAGATTCTTTAAGGTATTTAGGCACCTAGCTCCTATTGATTTCAATCTGTGACTTTGTTTCCCATCGACAAATGGTGATTCTAGTACTTCACAAAGGGTATCGTGAGTTTACATTACAGTGTGTGATGTGCTCTGGTACCATGGTGATGGAAGCCATATAAGTACTGTAGCTAGATTGCGTTTATGCTAGAATATCCACACCAACAGCCTCTCCTAACGTACTTAACATTGTCTATGTGCAAAATATCTATTATAATAGTCTGTATTTAAGATATGTACTTAAATAGAATTGTTTCACAAAGAGATTGAAAATCACTTTTAATAATCTGCCTCTGTAGCTTGCTTTTCAGTATTACTCTCTCACAAAGAGTCTGTGTGGTATATAGGGACCCATCCATGGGTGCTCTCCCAACTTCGACTCTTCCCTATACACTGCCAAACCTCACAGGTTGGATTACCCAGAGCTGGAGGAATGGTGGAGGAAGGATGGCGGGGAGTCTGCACTTTCTCCTTCCACACATTCATTTGTCTAGTGGAATTATCTGTTTTTAGGATATTGGATAAAAGAGAGAGGCAGTTGGAGATGCTGTGTAGAGTTCTGACTCAATGCCTGGGAAGAGAGCTAAAGGAGGATTCTCCCATCATGCATCAGGGACTCTGATATTGATGTCACTTTTTTTTTGTGAGATTTAGTTAGGGAGCACCTTGAAAAGTGTCATCTCAGCCTTAGCGACAGCAAGCCTGGATTTATGAGAGGGAGGTCTTGCTCAACTAACTTGCCAGAGTCCCTTGTGGAGGTTACTCCTACCTCAGATGAGGGAAATTCAAGGGGATATTTTATGCTCAGAATGTAAAACAAACACAAAAAATTGACAATGTGCCACATGAAAGTTAACAGGCTAAGGAAATAAGCCATGGCAGAGCGAATAAAACATCTAGTTAGACAAAAATAAGAAACAAGAAAGAGCAAGGATTTGTAGAAGACTGTCTTGAATTGGAAAGGAACCAACTATGGGACCCAGTGATCTGACAAGAATGTCAAAAGCAATACCTCCAAGTGTGATGGTAACATAAAATAGTCACTAAAATATACAGCGCCATTTGTTGTATCTCCTAGCCTTGGTCTTTTGTAGCTGTTATATATGGAGCAGTGAATATCCTGAGCCAAAATTCAGATATTTCCATCATAGTCACGACATTGATTTGATAGAATGAATCTTGGATCTGAATGTCAGATCTGGATCTGGAGCCAAACTTCACAGTATTGTAATGGGCCAAATGAAACCCTTGCATTCAAATATAACCACATCTTAAGAGTTGAAATTAAAATTCTAATTTTCTCAAATTACAGGTTGTCTAATCAGCCATCATAGTCAGCCCTCTCTCAAAGTAGTTTTGAGCTATAATCTTGTGTCTTTATCCAGCTTTCAAGAAAAACTGAAGCCATACCATATAAAGCCACAAAAGTATAAATCCATCACAAAATAAATAGAAATTGGATTCTTTGGAGCAATGGAAGGTTACCATAAGAAATGTATATCCAACTAAGCCACCATAGCAGAGAGGTTAATTAACCTTATCAGAAAAGATGTTCCATTTCTATTTTAAATGGAGAAAAGGTAGAGTGCACTGATTTTCCGTAATTTTACAAAGCCACTCCCATGAAAAAATCTAGGTGCAAATCCAAGCCAAGATAAGAATAAAGGGTCAATGTCATTAAAAGAGTAAGCAGTATAAAAGAAAATCCTACTAAGAGAAACTGGCTATCATTTCTGTTACAGAATATCATAGATTAGATTTGGAATAAACAAATTGCATCATAGATCACAGCCTGTTACAATGACCTATAAAAAGACAAATATGATTGCATTCTATTGCATGTGTTAAATCAGATATAACTTTTAGAATATAACAAAAAAAAATCTGTATTGTCTAACACACTGTTCCCCTAACCTGAGAGGGGAGGTTGAGAATATGATGTAGGAAACTGGAAATTTTACCAGAAACCCATTTGGAAACATAGTAATCCAAAAAGAGCTGCAAAAAATACCACTCGGTAAACCAGAATTACTGAGACATAATAAGAGAAGACACCGTAAGATATGCAAAACAATTCAAAGTATAGAAGCATTAAAAAGTGGATTGGATAATGAATGATTACATATGAATCCAATGAGAATTATAATGGGTCAGTGAAATTGACATTTATGCACATACAAAATGCCTAGAAAAAGGGAGATATTCTGGTCTCACTGAAAGCAAACAGTTACTCTGGATTTACATCAGTGTAAATGACAGCAGAATTTGATCCAAGATCACTGGCTTAGAATCATTTTATCTCGTGGCGATTGTTTTATCAGCTGGTATTTTGACTTTTATATGTGACTTTTAAAAATATATTTAAATGCTAACATAATGGTTCTGATTCTTTTACAAGGTTCTGCTGCTACTTAAGGAACACAGTGACTTCAGTGGAACTGAGACTTATGCTTAAGGTGAACAATGTTCCTAAGCACTTGGTGGAAGTGTCTAGCAACTGAGATCTCCTGAAAATATACCAATAGCCTTAAAATATAAAAGGTCAAGATGGAGTGGCTTAACCATTTCTTTCACGATATTCACTGAAATACCATGACTGATGTCACTCAGATGAGTTGTGCCAAGTCTATTTTCCATCATCTGTGTAAAAGTATGACAAAAGAAGGAGATGAAATAAGACTGCTAGTCCATCCCACATATCCAGTGTAGGATTGCTCCCAAAACTGTATTCTACTAGTACTGTGTCCAGTCTGGTTTTAGATGAAGCTTTACTACTTCCCAAAGGAAACACTTCCAATCATATTCCATTTGGGGGGGGCATTTCCATCCCACTTATATTCAGCTTTAATGTTTTTATTTTTCTCACCTCCATCCTAAACAACTCTTCCTGCAGAAAGGCTATGATGGAAACAGATTCAGAAACAAATGGAAGAAACCAAATATTTGTAAGACACTCAAAGTTTGGAGCTGGAGCAAAGCAGCAAAGCATGTTGATGGATAACAGGTAACACAGAGTGACAACAGTACCTCATAGTGTCATTATTACTCCCATGCCATCTAAACAATGTGACTGGTGCTCCAGGCAATATGTAGATATAATAAACTATAGAGACTGGGAACAAGTGAAATTTAGGGAATGCGCGATGGAATGGATTACTTGATGATTACCTGGTCTGTTCATTCCCTCTGGAGCACCTGACATTGGCCACTGTCGGAAGACAGGTATACTGTGCTAGATGCACCTTTGTCTGACCCAGTATGTTCTTACCTTACTTAAAAGTACAGTGGGGACTTCTAGAGTTTTATATTATGCTTAGGCCACACCTTCACCTGCAGATCGTCTAATGTTTATGAACCATCAACAGATGGAAATGAAAGACTACAGAGCAAAAGTAGAGCAAATATTACAATGGTATATAAGCTTATAAATACCAAGTATTGCAGAATGCAGGCAGGTATGAGTGTTTTATAATTCCAGAAAGAGACAGGTAGGAGAGTTCTTATAATTACACTATAAAGCAGTGAAGCACACCAAATATAAAATGTATTTATTTTTGAGAAGACAGAGGAACAAAAAAAAAATGTTAATTTAGACCAGTTCCCCTCAGATGAAAGCTGAAATGGAATGTGCCAATGCTGTTTTAATCTACGCTTCTCTGAATGTGAAGAATCCACAGCAGGGTGCAATATTGCTTTGGTGAGGAAAAGTATTTAAAATCTTTGTGTCCTTTAAAACACCAGGACAGGGTACAAAGTCTTTCAATAAGTAACATGATGGTCACAGGAAATCCAATGGAAAACTGTTACCAAAACTCTGATCCTGCAATTGGCTCTGCCTGGAGGGAACACTGCCCTCCTCAGGCTCCCCACCAATGAGGTAGTTTGATCCAGTGGATAAGCCACTGGAGTGGGAATCAGGATTCCTGGCTCTGTCACTGAACTACGGTCAGACAAGTCATTTCATCTCTCTGTGCCTCGGTTTTCTTTCTCACCCAATGTCTGCCCAATCTATTTAGACTGCAAACTCTTTAGGGAAGAGATTCTCTCTTGTTATGTGTTGAAGCCTCAATCTTGGCTAAAACCATTAGTCATTGCCATAATAAAAAATAATAATAATAGAGGATTGGGGCCTTAGAATGGATTTAAACAACAACAACAACAACAACAAAATCCCATTATCCTAATCACCCAGGTTACGTTCATTATGTTACAATTTAAGTTCTTCCAGCAACCAAATAGAACTACTGTGCTAACCTTAGCCCATCATTTATAGGTCCCAGTAGTTCCACAAAAATGTATTGGCAATTAATCTGGAATTAAAACGAGAGTGATGGAACAAATGCAAAACTATTCACCTTTATAACATGGCCACATTGCAGAGATATAAGAGCACAGCTGTTCTAGCCTTAAAAGGAGAATTCCAGAAAAGAGAAGCTGGGAAAGAAGTCAACAATGGGCCTGGAATTGAACGTCATGCTCAGATTTATTTAGAAACCACTGGAAAAAATGTATTAGGCAGTGATATGCGTGATTGCAGAGCCTGAAGCAGAAGTTCGAAAGCCAAGCTCCTGATAAACCATAGGTCACATCTGTTGTGCAAGCAGAAGTGGAAGCGGGATGGCAGAATGAAATCGATGCTGAAAAGCCAAAATCCAGGAGGTATATTTGGACTTCAAATGTATCTAGTAGCACAACTGGAATATCTAAAAATAGCATGAATCCAGGAGGCGGTAGGGAACAGAATGAGGCCTGCTATCTGGGAAAGAATTCTGAATGCCAGAAAAGACTTCATCTGGTATATTGCATAACATGGTCACAAAAGCATTAATGTAAAACATTTTTATTGATAATCTCATGTAATTTATTACCTAAGTAAAAGCAACTAAAGACTGTGTATAGGAATTGGCAAGACTCTGAAAAGAACAGAAGGGCAAAGTGAGAAACCATTTGTTGTAAAGTTCCACTAGTGCCACGAGCAATCCAACTGTTACCTAATTACATCAACCAATGGGTTCGTGCTTTTCCATCATCAAAAACAGAACACAATGGTCCAGATCCTCAAATCAAGGGCCCCATCACATGTGCATTGAGCAACTTTTGAAAGGATTTTCAAAGATAATTTAGGCACCCAACTCCCATGAGAGTTAAATGTCAAATACTTTTGGGCAGTGTTTCCCAAACTTGGAATGACATTTGTGTAGGGAAAGCCCCGATGGGCCGGGTTGGTTTGTTTACCTGCCGCGTCCACAAGTCCGGCCGATCGCAACTCCCACTGGCTGCAGTTTGCTGCTCCAGGACAATGGGAGCTGCTGGAAGTGGCGCAGGCCGAGGGACATACTGGCCGCTGCTTCCAGCAGCTCCCATTGGCCTGGAGTGGTGAACCGCGGTCAATGGGAGCTGCAGTCAGCCGGACTTGCGGATGCAGCAGGTAAACAAACCAACCCGGCCCGCCAGGGGCTTTCCCTAAACAAGCAGCGTCCCAAGTTTGGGAAATACTGCCTTTGGGGATCTGGGCCTGAGTACTTTTCAACTCCCAGTGAAGTCAGTAGGACGAATTCTTATCTTGAGATCAGAATTTGATCCAATGGGATCTGATGATGCTCAACACTTTGCAGGTTCCATCCTTAAAGGAAACTCAAGGAGCAATGCTTTAAAGCTATAGCCAACATTGGCCTGCAAATATACCTTCCATGTGCCATCAGTCCTGTCTTCTTACCTGATTTTGGACACCTTTCTGAACTAGAGAATTCCCTGTAATTACCTTTACAACTGCATTATAGTACATTTCCAATAGGTGGCACTAGTCAGTCTATTTCATAGAATAACCCAATACGCAAATGATCTCTGAGAACAGTGCTACTGGGACATAGCCTTTTTTCTACTTCTAATTTGTGTTATAGGGGACTTTGTTATTAAAAGCAGCTTTCATAGTTTAAGATATAGTCACAGTTGGGGAAAGCGCTGTGAAGTCTATCACTTATTGGAAATCTAATCAGATGGGCAGCTCAAGGGTCTGTGAGCTGGGAATTAATTAATACAGGTAGAAAAATCTTGAATCCTGGCTACTGTTATGTAACAAAGCTGTGTCTAAAAGCCCTTTCAAAGTCTGTAAGAAAGTAGTCTTTGTTAGTGTGACTGGTTGACCATTACTCAGTTACATCCTTTGACACACTGCAGGATTATGTAACGCATCAAATGCAATGTTTAAGTAAGGTTAGTGTTATGTTATACAGTCGAACAAATAAAAGGATGTTTAGAGTTAAGGCTGACATTCCATCCTTAACTTTTTGTACCTTTGTGTTACATCACACCTCAAACATAACATTGATCCAGGGCCCCTGCCCTGGCAATATCAAAGCACAAGGAGATTAATTACAGTAAATACATTAACTTTAACGTTCCTTGGCCTTTGTTGCTATATTAATCCCAATCTTGATGTTACCTTAGCTTTTTGTTGACCCTGTTTTTTTGTTTCTTTTTTAAATTGTTTTTAATAAGAAAATCACTGGCCTTAATATGGAAATAATTTGATACATTGTAGCTTTTATTTTTTTTTCTCTTCGTTGGTGGGCAGATTTTCAATGTTGGGTGTGTATAATTGGACATCAGACACTCCATTCATGTGTACAGGCCTAATTGCAGTATGTAAGTACCTAACATGCATACATATCAGGTAATTGTGTGAATAAATTAAGCATGTGTAAATAAGTAGACAACACTGAGCAGCGAGGAAGTGGTTAGGACAGTTCCCTAGGGCTTGGGAGGCCCAAGCTCAATTCTCTTCCTCCATGATCTCAGGCAAGTCACTGAGCATTTCTGTGCCTCCGTTTCCCAGCTGTACAAGGGGGTCAACAGCACAGCCCAACAACAGAGGGGTGCAGTAAGGTTAAGTGTACTGAAGAGAGTGAAGTGTTTTGGGATCTACTGATCCAAAACTCAATCCTTCCATTGACTTCAGTTGGCTTTGGACCTGGCCTAATGCCCCAGGGAGATAGGTAGGCATTATTATCCACATTCAAAAGATGGAGGAACATACACCCAGAGAGAGCAAGTGACACAAGAACTAAGTATTACATTATTGTTCATTCTGAAATTTGGCCTCACTTTTTCCAAAGTCAGACCATGCTATTGACTAATCCTGGGTTCATTTTTTTAACCAAGTTCACTTTCAAAGCTCAGAAGCAGCCTTTGTAGGTAGTTAAAGGGAGGGGTGTCTTTATTTACTCTCCTGGGTTTTTGAGGGGAGAGATGGATGAGAAATTAAACTGCTTATCTGAGACTGTAAATTGTCTAGTATTTAACAAATCTTTTTTTTTCTGACCAAGTTTATAAAACTATAAAAGAAATGTGGCCTCAACCACTTTGTACATTTCCCCAGTTTCTTTTCAAGATTTCTTAATGGCCATAGAGTTGTCTCTATGGATCCAGCATGATTTGTACAATTATTTTAGTAGTAGTTACAAATTGGTTGGATTGCTTAGGCTAGGGAACTACACTTCCCATGGAGCTGTTATTAGGTAGGATTTCACAGTGAGATGAAGCAAAGGACATTTTTGCCCTGTATCAGCCTCCTGCTGGTACCCAGCTGGACCTGTGGTGCTGAGAACTTCTTGAGAACAAAAATCAGGCTTCTCCCAGATGAGCCTCACATTTCATGAGATAAAGCAAAAAATTAATTGTAGTCATTATTTCTTGTTATGGGAAGGGATAATGCAGCTGAACTAAAAACCGTGAGTAGAATCAGTATTATCTGGGATGGACAAAGGTCATGCATTTCCCTTTATAAGG
Organism: Gopherus evgoodei; assembly: GCF_007399415.2. NCBI lineage: Eukaryota > Metazoa > Chordata > Testudines > Testudinidae > Gopherus > Gopherus evgoodei. The sequence goes on from NC_044331.1 coordinate 11,483,515, forward strand.
GTGGATTAGAGATTTGAATATGGGAATGGGATCAAGAAAACCCTGGGGTGCTTACTTACATTGACTTCACTGAGACTATTCACACAAGTAAGGCCTGAGCTGTAGTCCTGTCTCTTGCACTGTTTTCCTCTCTGGACATGGGCAAATAACCTAACTGCTCTGCCTCAATTTCTCCATTTGTACAAAGGGGACAATTTTACTTACTTGACTCACAGGTCTTCCATTTGTATCGTGTATGTCAGTGTTTCTCAAACTGGGGCCGCCGCTTGTGTAGGAAAAGCCCCTGGCAGGCCTGGCTGGTTTGTTTACCTGCCCCATTCGCAGGTCTGACTGATCACAGCTCCTACTGGTCACGGTTCGCCACTCCAGGCCAATGGGAGCCGCTGGAAGTAGCAGCCAATACATCCCTCAGCCCACGCCTCTTCCAGCAGCCCCCATTGGCCTGGAGCAGTGAACCGCAGCCAGTGGGAGCCGTGATTGGCTGGACTGCAGATGGGGCAGGTAAACAAACCAGCCTGGCCCGCCAGGGGCTTTCCCTACACGAGCGGCGGCCCCAGTTTGAGAAACACTGATATATATGGAGTATCTTGAGGATCTTAAGCACTTTTAGGGCCTGGTTTGAAAGTTGCTGAGTGATTCCAGTGAGGTATGTGACTTTCTGTAAAGAGATTGGCAGTTAAAAGGGCTCAGAATCTTTCAGGATTGGTTCCTTATGTAAGGCAGCTTATTAGCAAAGTGTGGGGTGGGATAATTATGTCATTGTCCAAAGAGTTTACTGAACTTATTTGTCCCATCCCACCCCATCTGCAATAACAAGTTGCTCCAAAGCCAGCAGAAAGATTCCAGTGGGTCTAGGTCATCTCCTAAGGAATTACCTGAAAGGAGAGGTCTCCGTGCTTATTGCAGACTAGGCATCAGTGCCAGTCAGGGGATTGGTGAAGCTAGTTCAAACTATAGGGCTTTGAGTACATTCATCTCCCCTCTGCTGGAATTCTTCTCCCTAGGAGAGATTGCTCATCAGATTCAAAACCTCATCATTAAGCTGAAGGCCTTCTCTTTACTGACCATTTCCAGCTCTTTGCTGCTTCAGACTTGGTCCTGCTCTGTTAGTTAAAGTTAGTTTGCTTCAAGCTTCTAGAGCACCGTCACCCTTGTGTATGGTTCTCTTTGAGCTTATAATTGAAGTATGAATGGAATGAAGGGAAGTGTTAACAAGGATCTAAAGACTGGATCCAACCTCCATCCAGCTGCACCCATGTTGCCATTCCAGTGCCTTGTGGCTGGTGAATGGCCAGTGGGAAAGAAGCTGATTTCCAGTGGTTACATTTGCTTTGAATTTAACATACATGGTTAAAGTACAAAACAGAGAAACAAACAGAAAACAACAATACAGCTCCGCTCTAACAGGGATGTAAAACTAGCAGGAACCATATCGACCTGAAACAAGTTTTAGGTTAGGGAGGAAGTGGTGTGTGTGTGGGGTGGGGGGAGTAGAGATCAGAACTACAGCTTAGATTCCCTCGGGGCATTCCTTAGTGGATTGCACAGTCATTTGTAAAAATCTACTGTGACTGTAACACTCGCACTCACTCCTTTTTGCTTTATTCCACACGCGGCCCAACATGTTTTCCCACTGATACGCAGAGTTTTTTGCTGTTTTGTTTGGACTTGCCAAGGAAGAGGCTTCAGGCGACACAAAAGGGCTTATCAATAACACTGAACCTTCTTTGAAAGCTGTTTTTGCTTCCTGACACTTTTTGTCAGGAAGGGAAAAGAGGGCTGGAGGTGGGGAAGGGAGGCAGCCAGTTAGCAACATGTACCATGTACTCCAGGCACATTTGGGACTATCTCCCCCTCTGCTTCGGTCTCCACAGCAACCCTGAGGTTCCCTCTACCAGACGCCAATAAGACAAAATTTTAATTTATTGATTAATTAATCTATTGCCTTTTCATCCTAATAATGAGCCTAGCAGCTGTTGTAAGGCTGGGAACATGATCCTTTTTATTAAAGGGATCTTTTCTATAAATGAGTGATTCCCATTCTCACATACTCTTTCCCCCTCCTCCCATCTGAATTAAATACACATGCAGCCAGTGTGACTTTAGGCATGAAAAATCAGTAATGGGTATATGATTCTCAAATCTAGTAGAACTGATAAAAATCAAGGTTGCTGTCAGCTGTGTAAATTGAGAGCTCCAAGTGAATTCTGTGACTGGCCTAGTAAAGGATTATTTTGTGCTGGTGACTTGCTCCCCCTGGTGGATAGTCAGCTGAAGAAGTTTGAGCTTCCAATGCTGGCTAAGGTGCTGCGTTTTCTTGGAAGTGGCTGCTTAGGTGCAGCATGAAATCCACAGACACAAAAACTGACCCTGTGAGCACGGAAAACACCCCAGCTCTCTGGGTCTCGTGCCAGGAAACTTGGCTTGCTTAGAAGAAATCCTCAGAAGTGAAAAGAGTCTGCCCTCCCATAGCCTCATTATTATTGCCTTATGCAGTCTCATTAGTTTGGCTATTTTGAAATCCTTGTGCTTCACTGATCTGGTGGTCTTGAAAAGGGAGAGACTTGTGAAGCTGAGAAGTATGCTTGGCTTTTTGTGCTGTTGTTCTTTGGCCTTTCTCCAGACCAAAATAAAACCTGGTGGGAGCACTGAGTGTTGGCGAATAACTTTCCTCTTCCGTTTCTCTATTTTAAAGATTTCCACTATTTTTATGGTGTAGATAATCAGCCCCCTTGTTCCCTTCCCTTTGCTACACAAGGCAGTCAACTTTCCTTGAATCCCACAAGTACGATTTTTCTCCCAGGATAATCATGTGCTCCGGACTACATTTTTTTTCTTCTATTATCGAGAGATTTTATTACAAAGGAAAATATGTCCTGTATTTCTTACACTGGAAGGATATAGTCTTGGCAGGCAGGAGCCACTGTAGCAATTTTTAATACAGTGATGTGGTTTACATGGTTTAATCCACAGTAACTCTTTGGAATGCTCAGTGACCAGTCAATCCAAACAGTTTATAAGCTAAATAACAAAACGATTGTAAATATTTATTTAATGAGACATATTTTGAATAACCTACATGTGTAGAGCCTTCCTAGAGAGTATATTATTGCTATCAATTTGCATGGTCTGATATAGCGATAACTACCAGTTTATTTCTCTGTAAATCATAGAGGGGAATAAATCAGTGATACTAGGTCACCGTTCAAGATAGTTCCAGTTGGTGATGGGGTGAGAAGGCCATGTTTTGCAAAACTAACCCCCCAAATCAGGACAGTTTGGATTCAAGTTCCATTTTAGCCAAATTTTCAAAGTTCAGGGACTTTGGAGAAAAAAAAAATCAGGTTTATTCTTTATCATACAGTGACTGTGATTATACTGAGCAACACTGCTATTACAATGTAATTACATGGTGACTGCATCTTTTGAAATAACTAATTACCGAGAAGGGGTAGAAACACATTTTATAGAGATTAATTTCCTTGTTTAATTTCCTAATTCTGGAAGGTGATTTGATACCACAGGGTTGGGCACAGTATTACCACCTGCATAAAATAAATTATTTTATGTAAACAAAAGATTAATTACAAAAATGAGTTACATATGCTTACCCACTGGTTTTATACTTAGTATGCATATTTTTAAAGTCCAGGTACATGTATTTACACTGTAACTGGCTCCCATTCATGTACATATGAACCTTGTGGTTAATATGAATTAGAGATAATTACACAGCAAGTCTGTGGGTGAGCTAGGAATAGAATCCAGAAGTCCCATGTCCCAGTCCTGTGTTGTAATTACCACACACACTTACTCCTTGGCATTTAATAGTTCTTTCGCACTGCAAAATGGCTGATGACCCACTGGTATTGAAACCAGCCCAAATTCTAGGCATATTTCACAAAATTCCTTGGTCTGCGCCACTTCCAATGGCTCCCATTGGCTTGGAGCAGCGAACCGCGGCCAGTGGGAGCCGCGATCAGCCAGACTTGCAGACACGGCAGGTAAACAAATTGGCCCAGCCCGCTAGGGGCTTCCCCTATACAAGCGGCATCCCAAGTTTGGGAAACACTGGTTTAGGCTAATAGCCATTGGTGGACTGAGCCTCCATAAATTTATCCAGTTCTTTTTTTTTTTTAACCCAGTTATATTTTTGGCCATGACAACATCCCATGGCAATGAATTCCACAGATTAGGTATGTGTTGTGTGAAAAATTACTTCCTCTTCTTTATATTAAATCTGCTACCTGTTAATTTCATTGAGTAATTTCATGCACGTTTGCCCAATTTACATGCGCAAACACAGCAAATATATGCACAACTTAGGTGGGCAGTTAAATGTTCATTTGAGCATGCATTTGCACTCCTAAATATTTTAATAATCTTACCTTTTTTATTTCACTTCTGTTGTGAGTGATTTTGGTGTGTAGAATGGGCATGTCTGAGAAACTAGCTAGACTTGCAAACCGAGTGGAAGTGGCAGGATAGAAATCAGTGCTAAAGGGACGTTATTTGGTTGTGTTTCTACTAAATTACATAAGATTGGAAATGATTCATGGCACTTACTCAGGTTACCCTCCAGGTCACCTCACGCTATTCAATAATGACATAAGAAAGCATGAAATTCCTCTTTCTGACATTTTTTTTTCCTCAGTGGACCAGGGTCCTGGAACTAAGATACTTCATTATATTAGCAGTAAAAGGCTTGATCTCCTACTCACATGATTTGAATACCTTATTAATAAATTTCTGGAAAGTCGGTAGAATAAGATTTGATTTCCAATGGATGTTTTCTCCTGCAAGGTACAAGTGGCAGATAACTCAACTTATTTCACTTTTAACTTACTATATAATTGCCTCTGATTCCAGTATGACCAAGGCAACTGTTTCTGATTCCAAAATTGTAATAAATCCATAAAAGTGTTACCAGCTTGGCGGAGAGTGCCCAGTATTTTATACACTGCCTCACTATACCATGCAGACACGCGCATTCCATGTCCCTAGAAACTATTCTGTGCCTCCTTTTTAAATGTTCAGTGCCCTAAAATATATATTTATTTAACCTGGGAGAAACTGAAAGACATAGGGGAGCACTGAGTCCGAAAGATCATGCTGCGAAAGGTGGCAAGGTTTCATCAATCCCCTGAATCCCTTTTCCGTTAAACATCTTTGATTACTCCCATTGCTGAAGCTTGCTGGCTTTGTGTATTTCCAGTGGCATTTTCACTTATCTGAAGATGAGCAGCTCACGGTAATTTTATTTTAGTTCTTAGCAGAGGCAAAGTCAAATTTCCTATTAGACCCTGGTCCTCCAATACTCAAATAAAGTTGCAAATATGATTACATAGTGATGCTTGCTATCTCGGTGTAATGTTTTGGGGTTGTTTTTTTTAATCACGTTCTTTTTTATGAGCAAGAATGTTCTAGTGTTTAGTGTGGGAAATAGAACTCCTGAGCTTTATTCATGACTCTACCACTGACTCCTTCAACCTCTCTGGCCCTTGATTGTTCCCAGGTGTAATAGTTATTCCTCTCAGAGGGATATTGTGAGGCTAATCAAAGTGCTTACACTTTGGCTGCAATAGGCATTTAGGGTATGTCTCCACTGCCCTCTAAGCCTGGACTCTGAATCAGATTACAGCCCACACATACACCCCTTTGGTCCACAAACAAATTAGTCTGACTCAGGCCATCAAGCACTTAGGGCCAGGACCTTGCTAGAGAGGTGGTTCAGAGCCCAATTCCCACTGTGGCTCTGGTCCAAGCCCTGTCATTCTGCAGTGTGAATGCAGCTCAAGCCACAGACGTGAATCAAAAGTTCTGCATAGAGCAGTGCGGATGCATTCTCATTTCTGTGAGACCCAGGGCCATGTAAACTTAGGTTTATAATGCAGTGTGAATGCTGAAGTGAAGGCTTGAAAATTCCAGGTTCCACAGAGCCGGGTTCACAATGCAATGTAGACATAACCTTATATTCTCACACTGTAAAGGGAATGGATGTACCAGACACTGAGAGTCAGTGGTTAGATGCTTTTATATTTCATAACTTGTTTCTGCCATGCTGGAAGGCCTTGGAAATGAGATGTGTTTATCTCTAGGGGAATCTCTGAACCCTGCTTACGATTAAGATGGCCAGTTAACAACCTGCCCTGAGGAAGGGGCAGTACATAATTGTGATGCCCCAGGAGAACACCAGGGACCATGTTGTGACTCGCAGCCTCTAACTTGGAGTAGGTTCCCTGGTTCCTCACTTGACCAGAGAGGAAGCACTCCACTGTTGGAATCACCTTTTTCTGTCACAGGAAGTGGTGCATGGGAGAGATGGATCCAAGCATCTGCCCACCCTCTATCCCTCATTGCCCACATTCATAGCAGAGAGAGCAGTAGCATCGGCTGCTGCTCTCTTCCTCGACACATAGCGCTGCTGCCTGTGATACGGGTAGGTGAAGCAGGTATAAAGAGGTGCCTTTCGCCTCCTGACTCCCCTGTGCAAGCATGGAGGATGACCGACAATCTCATCCTCAACAACGATACATTACAGTGGAAATTACTATTAAAAATCCCAAACAACCAGGACAACTTGCGGCATCCCAGGGCTCAGAAAAGTGGCTGCTTAAGTCCATTCAGGCTCATTCCATTTTAGTGCTCTATTGCTCAAGAATGATCCCAATGCCTTTGCCTTTACAACCTTGCCTGATAGGACATTCCACACATTTATTATCCTTGATGTGAACAAGTGCTTCCTAGCGTCTGTTCTAAATTTGTTTTAATTTCCATATATACTCCATTGTCCTATAATCTTTTGGTGCTGCAAATGAAACCAAGATGTGAGTCTCTTACAACCCCTAGCAATAAATTTTATTAGTATTTTTGTTTCCAAACTTCACAGCCTTGCAGTAAATAAGAAAGCTTTATGGCTAAAAATAGCCTCCATCCTCCTCTACTCTCCTACCCATCCACAAACCTTTATAAACTTTAACCAACACCATTGGTTTTTTTTTGTTTGTTTTTTGTTTTTTTCACCCTTTGATTCAATATTCCTTTGGTTAAAGGAGTAAATCAATTATCTGAGTATTAAAAATGGAGGCAGTTTTACATGCCAGTAACGCATATCTTTCACCAGTGGCTGATGGAAAAAAATACTCTCCCAGCTGCTCAGTAAAGCTCTTTATATGCAGTTTGAAACATCTGGTTTGTTTTCTGCACAAAATTGGCTTTTTACTTCACTTCCAGGTAGAAAGGTTGATGTGTTTGTGGTTAAAAAGTATGGGGAAAAATATAATATATATAAATAAAATTAGAATTCAACCATCAGAACTGCGCAGCAAGGGGGGTTCCCCCGCAATGACATACATGTTCAGTCTGAACTGCAATGATAAGATGAATACTCCTCAATGAGTCACCATGGCTCAGTCCTGGTTGACCATGACATTGTTCCAGTACAGGATATTTATTTCAATGATTGCAAAAAGGAAATCTCTCCTCAGATACTGATGTTTCACTGTCTAGGTTGGTGATGGTCAGGAAAGTTGTCAAGACACTGGTCCCATATCTAAGCTGGAGGAAGAGGAAATAATTATTTCTATTTCTCAGCAATAATTTCTCTGGATCAAAGGCACTGCTGGGCTCTGAAGATAGTTCTCTCTATGCAAGAAATGTGATGGTTGTGACATGAGACCTTTATGATGACTGCAGTGAAAGGTGTAATGTAGGATCATACCAAAAGAGAGTCTAGTAGAGATGGGCAATTGATCAGATCTGGGTTTAGTTTAGGGGTAGACTGAGAATTGAATTTGTTTGCAAACCAGTGTTAGTGATCAGGCTGGGTTTGATGGAACTGAAATCCTGACAGCTGTTCTGATGAGATATCAGCCCATTACTGCCAAATCTCCAAAAGGTAGCTGGCCATATGACATTCTCCCATCTTTGACTGCATCCAAAACTAGATCCAGAAATAGTGCACTTCCTGTTCCAGATCCAGAACCAAAAGTACAGGAAAGGGTTGAGAACTCATGGCTCAGGGGAGATAGGGAACAGAGTGAGAGGAAAGGAAAGATTGGAAGAATAGAGTGTAGCCGAGCCAAACTTAGCACAGCAAAGTTTGACTTGACCAATGGAGGTTTCTTGTTAGCTCATTCTTCAATCAGTGAGCATGCTGTAGTCATGCTCAAAACCAGCCGAGTCTCCAGATTTGGGACACTGCTAACTGAACAAGTCTCCATCTCTGATCACTAAGTAACAGATGTACCAAAGGGGTGAGGAAGAGAAGAGATAGCTAGGCAGAGAGGAAGGATGATCTACTGGTTAAGGTCTCAGCCAGAGACCTGGATTTAGGTCCCTGCTCCTATCAAGGACTTATTGTGAGACTTTGGGCAAGTCATGTAGTCTCTCTGTGCCCCTGGGCATAATAGTACTTCCGTTCCTCAGAGGCATGTTATGAGGATTACATTAAAAAGGTAGGAGGGGAATTGAAAAGATTGTAAAATGCTCATATACTGTAGTAAATGGGGCCATATAAGTACCTTAGATAACTAGGCATTCTGGTGACGGACTTCTTAGACATTCCCATTAGTAAAGAGGTAAAAATGGAGTTGGGAAAAGGGAGGGGAAGGAAACCCTGAGGGAGTGGGGATGAAGGAGTAAAGAGGAAACCTTGCTCAATTGATGCTGCCCCCTTCTCCCTTGTTCATTCCCCCCCAACCCATTTCTGTCTTGGTCTCTCTTCTGGGCTCTAATCCTGCAACATTAATGGGATCTTTGCCATTGACTTCAATGAGCACAAGACCAAGCCTAGTTGGTCATACTTGTTGCATACTTACCCAGTGAATGAGGCCAGGTGATATTAAAAAGAACTAGAATGTGCTTCACCCCGAAGCTCGAGCAGGAGCCTGAAAGGATTCAGGACTTTCTCCTTCTGGCCATTGCCCTCATTTTGTCTCTGTCCACCGTTGCCAGGTATGCAGCAGAAATTAATGGTCCAGCTTCCTCTGCCACATGTCAAACTTAATTTTACTTTAAATCAGTCTTAATTATGCCAATGAAGTTTATAGTTTTAATGGAAAGAGCCTGTCCGCTAAAACTCTAACGTTTATTATAAGGGGCTGAGAAAGATTTATAGTCATATTAACTTTCCAAAGCGGCCAAGTTTGGTTTGGTGATATTAATTTCTAAAGCACAAACCCCATTCCTTCTAAAGCAGCTGGTTTTGTGACTCCTGGGTTCCTATTCTTGTTGAATTTGAAACCCAGATTGATCTTCTCGGCAGACACAGTAAACACAAACCAAACCAAAAAATTGTAGGCAAAGCCTATAGCACTTGAAGACCACAATTAGATAGCATCAGCTGAATTAAAGTGCTCGTCCACCAGACATCTATGGTTGTCCCAATTTTCTACACACTAATCTTGAAATTGAACTACTTTCATGAGGCGGAGAGAAAAGAAGGGTAATTCCACTAATGTTGTTCTCATGCCATAGGCCAATGTTTCCCAAATTTGGGACGCCGCTTGTGTTGTGAAAGCCCCTGGCGGGCTAGGCCAGTTTGTTTATCCGCCCCATCTGCAGGTTCGGCCAATCACAGCTCCCACTGGCCGCGGTTCGCTGCTCCAGGCCAATGGGAGCTGCTGGAAGCGATGGCCAGTAAGTCCATCACCCCACACTGCTTCCAGCAGCTCAATAGATAATACAGGTCAATGGATAATGCAGATCAGTATGAAATCAATATGAAACGTTTCAGCTGTGAGGAAGATTTCAGGTGCTCACTGCACTATAGTTGCCTCTGTCTCCCATTGGTGCCATTCTTTTACTTGCAGATAAAACATAAAAGTGAGGGCCATCAAATATCCCACATTGAATTAGGGTGTAAGGCCCACATTACATCATGGATCTGTTCCAGATTCTATCATTACACTCCACCGTCTGTACCTAAAACTCCCCCAATGTGTTCAGCTGGAAACCCCCTTTTCATATTGCTGTAGTGGTGCTAAGTGGCAGCAGCATTCCAGGCCACATTTCAGTCACAGGAAATGACCCCTACATAGAGTTTATAAAGCACTATGGTATCCCTCTGGTAATATACAGTAGTTAGAGCACAATTCCTGGTTCCTCCAGAGACTTTTGAGATTACAAGTAATTCATTGAACTCCTCTGTGCCTTAGTTTACCTATCTGTACAACTGGTAAACTAATATTAAATATTTTATATTGTGGCATGAGTACATTATTTATTTATCTATCTGTTTGTTTTTGTTTATTATTGTGGTGTGCCTTCATTAATTGTGTATTTTACTGGCATTATTAAAATAAAACTATGAAAAGTATTAAATTCCCTTCTGCTTGCCCTCCCATAAAAAGGTGAGAACTGGATAAAGATTTCAAAACACATTTTGTTTTTGTTTTTTTTTTCCTTGTGGGTTTCCACTCAGAAAACAGATGGCCCCTCCTCACTGACATTTCCTTACAGTTTTTAAATGAGGCTGCAGTAGGGGAGAGCTCAAATGTTCCACACAGAGCTGTGCGCACTCCATCTAGGATCATAATGAACACTTTATTCGACATGCAGTTTAATACAAACTTTTTTCCTAGCCACACTCTTAGGCTAAGCCATAATGAACATATCCCTTCACATAGTAGGAACTGTTTCCCCTGACCGTGACTCTTTGCAATATTTAGTGTTTACCTTTCGTGATAATTAAAAGGAAGGGAAATGAAGTCTAAAGAAAGACTGAGTGACATTTAATATTCCCTAAAGTTCTCTTGTTTCTTTAAGTGATTGCTATTGCCAAAGGAGAGCTAGAGGCCTCTTATCAGCAGCCAGGTCCTGACCTGCAGGCCAGGGAGCCTTCCCTGTAACCTAACCCCCGTACCAGGTGTATGCCTGCCAGTCACAAGGCTGAGAAAACATGCAGTTGCAAACAATCCCTTCCAAAGCACACTGTTGCCTTTAACTGTTTCAAGCCCTGTCCATGTGCTTGTGTGCACACAATTGTGCAACTGCATGTGCACATACATACATAGACCTGAAAACACGCCAACCTGTACACGCACACACATGCCCCAGTCAGATGCCCACCCATAACATACATATATGCACTAATCCCTGCAAACACACCCACCCATTTGTATTACTGTAAATGAGGATCAGGCTCACCACTGCCCATCCTACCACGTCTATGTTACAATAGTAATTCAAACACACTAGCTCGCTGAAAATGTCCACATGAGCTGGGAATCACACACCCAGTTCCAAGTGTAGACATATCCATACACTAAGAATGTGGCTAGATAGAAGCATTAGAGTGATAAACCATTAGTTACAAACTCTATATTTTCAACTGCTCAAAAATCATGAGATTGGCTTAAAAATCATGAGATTTTTTTCCCCAAAAAAATAACTGGATTCTTTTTTCAGCTTCTGCTTTTTGTATCCTTTAGGATGGACTTGGGTCACATATTCAAGGTTTTCTCCAGCAGGGTTAGAATTTTTTTTTTTTTTAATGAAAGCTGAGGTTTGACATGAATCTAAGAGCTGGAGCTTCAAGAAAAAAATCTTTAATGCCATGAGATTATGTGATAAAATCACAAGAGCTGGCAAAACTGCAAACTATTTGTGAAAGCACTCACCAGGGTCTGTAAAATGATTATACCGTCAATTGCATCCAGCACTAATTTTAGAGGAGATGGATTATAGGATGAAAAGGTTCTTTTCAACATTGGAGCCTATTGTGTCCATTGTGACATGTCACTGAGTAATAAGAGTTACGTGCATTACATATTAAGAAGATAGTATGGGCATTGGAAATGATCCCAAGCCCACTGAAGTCAACACCAGTCTTTCCATTGATGGCAATGAGCTTTGGACCAGGCCCATGCAGTATAAAGTCACATTGGTATCCTATTTGCATTCTAGCTGGCCCATAACAATTTGTGCACCAAAACCATTATCAAAAGCTATTAACTATATGAATATTTTGGATCTTTCCTAAGGGGGTGAATCCAACACCCCTGTTTCAGACTGATGATGTGTTGAAAAATCAAAGCTATCCTTTACTGTAGATAGAGGGCAAAGAAAGGCGGCTAAAATCCAGCTTTCTTTCTTTCTTTCTTTCTTTCTTTCTTTCTTTCTTTCTTTCTTTCTTTCTTTCTTTCTTTCTTTCTTTTTACCACTACCATAAAATAAAGAAATAAAAGCCAAAACCTAATGACATTTTATATAAACCATTTGCTTCTAGGCTGCGATCACATCTACTCCAACACTAACTTTTACAGCTAAGTCAAAAACTCCCAAAGAAGGGGATGTATAAAATCCAGGCAGACCCTTGCAGTGGGAAGTGTGTTTGGGAGTGTGGGGAGGAGAATTCCACTGAGCTGGGTAATAGATCATTTCCCACCCCATATAAAGATGCTGGAGAAGAGCAGGCATAGGGCTGCTACAGTACAGTCCACTAAAGGCTCTGGATTCATTCTGCACTTAGCCCAGATTCAGTGCTGAAGATTTATAACAACCCCTGCCCCCTCCAAACTTGATTCAAAGTGAAATTCATAAGGAAGTAGAGACACCTGCACAACACATGAAGCAAGCGAAGCCCTCACGCTGCTTTATGGGGCCTTTCTTTGAATTAAAATTTCACACTCTAACACACATATTTAGTAAACACAAAGCTAACAGCAGCTTCACTTCCTCCTGCCTATACCTGCCCTCCTGCAAAATAAAACAGGACAAAGAGGCTGGCTTTTTCAGTCAGAAGGCTGGGGATCCTGGCTGCTCTGTGAAACCCTGCACAAAGCAGCAAAACCAAAACAGCTTCTTCATTCTTCCATTTGAGGGCCTGGCGCCTCACTTGCGGCTTGTAAATACAACACAGCTCTCACTACCAAGGCATAAAGTTCATTAAATTCTGTATCAAAGCAGCTAGTCCTAGAAAATATTGCCTCTCGTGTGTGACAAGAGACTCTCAAGTAGGGAAACCATTGCGTTAGACCTTTTTGTGCTGTTTATTTTAATAACTATAGTACCAAATCCCTCAATACAAAGAAAAAGTTGGTGTTATTACACCAATCTTGATTTCTATTTTTACTCTTTTAGGAGAGGTAGGAATAGTGTGTAGGAAGCAATAGAAGTCCAAAGGCATCCTGCTTTATCTACTACTCAGAGCAGCCAGTAAACAGTCACAGAGGGTGAAAAAAACATTCAATTGAAAACTTATTTTGACAGTTTTCATCCAAAATCTTTTTGTTTATTTTTTTTCAGTTAAACATCAAATATTTTTAGTTAAACTTTTAATTAAAATGTTTTTCATTTCTTTTAATTTCCCTGGACATAGAATCATAGAATCATAGTACTGGAAGGGACATGGAGAGGTCATCTAGTCCAGTCCTCTGCACTCATGGCAGGACTAATTATAGGTTTTTGTCTAACCTGTTTTGAAAAATCTCCAATGGTGGAGATTCCACAACCTCCCTCGGCAATTTATTCCAGTGCTTAACCACCCTGAGAGGAAGTTTTTCCTAATGTCCAACCTAAATCTCCCTTGCTGCAATTTTAGTTCATTGTTTCTTGTTCTATCCTCAGAGTTAAAGAAAAACAATTTTTCTTCCTCCTTCTTATAACAACCTTTTACATACTTGAAAACTGTCATCATGTCCCCTCCCAGTCTTCTCTCTTCCAGACTAAACAAACCCAATTTTTTCAATTTTCCCTCATAGGTCATGTTTTCTAGACCTTTAATCATTTTTGTTGCTTTTCTCTAGACTCTCTCCAGTTTGTCCACATCCTTCCTGAAATGTGGCACTCAGAATTGGACATAATACTCCAGTTGAGGCCTAATCAGAATGGAGTAGAGTGGAAGAATTACTTCTTATGTCTTGCTTACAATACTCCTGCTAATACATCCCAGAATGATGTTCGCTTGTTTTGCAACGGCATTACACCATTGATTTATATTTAGCTTGTGGTCCACTATGACTTTCTGCAGGACTCCTTCCTACGTCATCGTTTCCCATTTTGTATGTGTGCACCTGATTGCTCCTTTCTAAATGGAGTACTTTGCATATGCCCTTATTGAATTTCATCCTATTTACTTCAAACTATTTCTCCAGTTTGTCCAGATCATTCTGAATTTTTATCTTAAACTCCAAAGCACTTGCAACCTCTCTCATCTTGGTGTCATCCACAGAATTTAAGATAATGGCATAGAGAGTAGTATACTTACAATAATTGATGAAGATATTGAACAGAACTAGACCCAGAACTGATCCCTGTGGGACCCCACTCATTATGCCCTTCCAGCATGACTGTGAACCACTGATAATTACTCTTTGAGAGTGGTTTTCCAACCAGTTTTGCACCTACCTTATAGTAGCTCCATCTAGGTTACATTTCCCTAGTTTATTTATGAGAAGGTAATGCTGGACAGTATCAAAGGCTTTATTAAAATCAAGATATACCATGTCTACCGCTTCCTCCACTATCCAAAAGGCTTGTTACCCTGTCAAAGAAAGCTATTAGGTTGGTTTCACACAATTTGTTTTTGACAAATCCATGCTGACTGTTACATTTCACCTTATTATCTTCTAGATCAATGTTTCCCAAATTTGGGACACCGCTTGTGTAGGAAAAGCCCTTGGCAGGCCAGGCTGGTTTGTTTACCTGCCATGTCTGCAGGTTCGGCCAATCACGGCTCCCACTGGCCGCGGTTCGCTGATCCAGGCCAATGGGAACTCCAGGCCAATGGGAGCTGATGGAAGCGGTGGTCAGTACATCCCTCAGGCTCTGAAATCTCTCTCATTTTCCATGAGTTCTCAAAGATAATCACTAATGGCTCACATATCTCCTCAGTCAGCTCCCTGAGTATTCTAGGATGCATTTCATCGGGACCTGGTCACTTGAAAACATCTAATTTGTCCAAGTAAATTTTAACTTGTTCTTTCTCTATTTTAGCCTCTTCTGATCCTACCTCATTTTCACTGGCATTCACTACGTTAGACGCCAATCACCACCAACCTTCTTGGCGAAAACTGAAACAAAGAAATCATCAAGCACTTCTGCCATTTCCACATTTTCTCTTATTCTTTCCTGCCCCCCGTCCCCACACACACATTGAGTAATGGGCCTACCGTATCCTTGGTCTTCCTCCTACTTCTAATGTATTTGTAGAACATTTTCTTGTTACCCTTTATGTCTCTAGCTAGTTTGATCTCATTTTGTGGCCTTGGCCTTTCTAATTTTGTACAGACTTCTACATACTTGTGCTATTTGTTTATATTCATTCTTTGTGACCTAGTTTCTACTTTTTTAGGACTCTTTTTTTCATTTTTAGATCATTGAAGATCTCCTGGTTAAGCCAGGGTTGTCTCTTGCGATACTTCCTCTAAAATAGCTTCTGCTTCTCATTGAGGTGGGGTAATTATGCCAATGGGAGACCACTCTCCCATTGGCATAGCTCGTCTTCACCAGACAGGCTACAGTGGTGCAGCTGTGCCAATTAGTACAGTACTGTAGACTAGCCCTAAGACTAATGGAACAGAGCAAGAAAGTATATGCAAGAAATAACTTGTGAGCACTAGAGGTAAGGAGAGGGAGAAAAAAGGAAAAGAAGACAAAAAGGTGAAGCTGAAATGAAGAATAATTTGGAATTCTAAGAGTCAAATTGTCAAAACACAACCCAGAGACCTTCCTTGTTGGCACTGGAGCAAAAACCCATGTGAAAGAAACAATTGCTAGTGGCTGAATGTAGAGGCCAAAGTATGAGGCAGGTAAACACTGAATCTCATGCTTCAGACACCACTCTGGCTTGCAAAGGGTGAACATTGCTTTTTCGCTGTAGCTTAGAACAGCTGTCCAGGTAACTTCTTCTGAATTCTCTTTCATTTTTCTTCTCACCAGCTCTGACATATTGCTGTGCTCTGAGTTTTCCTCTACTCCCTTCTACATCTGGCACAGCCCACACTGGCATTCTCTGATTTTATGTATTTGTTTATTTAGCAAACCACTTTGTGAATCCTGGTAATAGGGATTTACAGTCGGAGCCTGTGGGCAGCTGCCCAAGTACAAACAAACCCTATGTTTGCAACAGAGTGCAATCCACTCAGCGCATATCCGCTCTATTCAACATCAGTTTCTGGAACCCAAGTGCCTTCATGTATCAAAGCCACACACAAGACACTTTGGTTTCCAACCAGTTGTTTCAGTTCTGAGGCTGGCATAGCTGTAACCTGATGTTATCGGACACTGAGAAAGCTGCTGACTTGCGAAGGTCTCAATGGAGGTAAGAGCAGGTGAAAGGGAGTCGGAGGATGTCTGCTTTTTCTTCTCTGCTCTGCCACTACCTTTACTATGTCAACTTGGCCAAGTCCCAGGTTAACCATGACGCACTGCAGTTTGCTCATCCTCTATACAATGGATATACTCACTTTGCAGTAGTGTTGTGAGGCTTAATTAATTGATGAGAGTAAAACACTGTCAGATCCTCAGATCAATGTACTGTAATTCAAATAGTAGTGGGTGGGGGAGCGAGAACACACTGAGCATTGGAATATCTGGACCTCCAAACACAGGTAAAGACTGTAACTATGGCCAAGTGAAAGAACTCAGTTTAAATAAATACATATTACGCCAACCATTTTTAAAGCTCAATCAAAGTTTGGTTAGCAGAACTTTTCCACACGTTTCTTTCCTATTTGAACAGACATGCCAATAAGACTCCTACACATAGATCAAGGACTGTATACAGCCCTATGTATGGACTATAGAAGATGAGTAAATAGGTTACTGGTTTCTGCATCAATTTGGCTAGTATGTCATTTTCTAAAAGTTGAAATGATCTCACTCTCCAGTGGTATGAAACCTGAACGGAGGATATAAGCAAGGTGTTGATGCTTCCCCAGGGACATACCAAAGCTTTCTTCCCTCACAGTCCTAGGCCATGTCTACACCACCGGGGATCGACGGTGCTGCAATAGATAATGTGAGGGTCAATTTTAGCGGGTTTAGTGAAGAGACCCTCTAAATCAACCACAGCGCAAGCTCCAGTCGACTCCGTTACTCCACCAGAACAAGAAGAGTATGGTAAATCGATGGGAGAGCATCTCCCGTCAACACAGAAGTAAGTTAACCTAAGCTAAGTCGACACCGGCTACATTATTCATGTAGCTGGAGTAACATAACTTAAGTTGACTTACTCCAGTAGTGTAGACAAGGCCCTAGTGTGGCTGATTGGATAGTGCATTAATTAGACTTGGGCAAGGGGACATCTGTTCAATTCCTGGCTCTATCAATGGCCTGCTGGATGACCTAGGACCAGTCATTTCCCCTCTTTATGCCTCAGTTTCCCAATGTGTGATAAGTGATCTATAAGCACTAGGGATTATTAGGTGACTTGAATCTAACTACTGATGATTTGAGAGGTGGATCTCTATGTCTCAGTTCTTGTTACTATGTGCCTAGGAGGGTCACATTCTTACAGCACTGGACTAGGAGTCAGGAGATTTGGGTTCAGTTCCTGGCTCTGTCATAGACTCCCTGTACAATCTTGGAAAGTTATTTAATTTCTTGTGCCTCAGTTTCCTCATTTTTCCTCCACTTCTTGTCTGTCGTGCCTATTTAGGTGGTAAGTTCTTGGGAGCAGACCCTGTCTCTTATTATTGCTGTGTGAGTGACTAACACGATAAGGCTTCAATCTGGGTTGGAATCTCTACTGCAATGTTTCCCAAACTTGGTACATTGCTTGTGTAGGGAAAGCCCCTGGTGGGCTAGGCCGGTTTGTTTACCTGCTGGAAGTGACGGCCAGTACGTCCCTCAGCCTGCACCGCGTCCAGCAGCTCCCATTGGCCTGGAGCAGTGAACCGCAGCCAGTGGGAGCCACGATGGGCCAGACCTGCAGACGGGGCAGGTAAACAAACCAGACCGGCCTACCAAGGGCTTTCTCTACACAAGCGGCATCCCAAATTTGGGAAACACTGCTCTATTGTAATACAAATTATTATTATTATTATTATTATTATTATTATTATTATTATTATTATTATTAATAATAATAATAATACGACAATGAAAGTCCAGAGACAGAAGTGGAGACAGGGACTTCCCCCCTGGACATTGGTTTACCTGAAACCTGGAGAAAGCCTATGGCTAGCAAGCATTTGGGCACATAGAGTACATCCCTTAGGTTCCAGCACTGATGCAAAGTCCATAAGAAGATTTTCACTGTCTTTAACAGGCTTTGAAATTAATCTTTCCTTAATCAATGCAGATTATTCATAGATTGAAGAAATCATCTGTTGAGGGTGGGGCCATTGAAATGTGGAACACAAGCAAACTAAAAACTCTTTGGCAGCATATATTTGTGGCTGTTCTGGAGGCGCTGATGCAGGAAGACAGATTTTGGCAGCCCATGGAGAGTTTTCTTTGCATAGTATCATGCATTATGTTTCTAATCAGACTCTGATCTCCTAGAACCTTCTAAAACATCTAACCTTTTCACCCTGTACAATTAACTATTTGCCAATTGCCTCTTGACAGGGACTTTTGCAGAGAAACACCATATAAGTATATGTGTGTCTGTGTTTTCCTTAAGGCAGTGTTTCCCAAACTTGGGACGCCGCTTGTGTAGGGAAAGCCCCTGGCAGGCCGGGCCGGTTTGTTTTCCTGCCGCGTCCGCAGGTCTATCCGATCGCAGCTCCCACTGGCCACGGTTCGCTGCTCCAGGCCAATGGGAGCTGTTGGAAGCGGCGGCCAACACATCCCTCAGCCTGCACCACTTCCAGCAGCTCCCATTAGCCTGCAGCAGCGAACCAAACCCGAGGACGCAGCAGGTAAACAAATCGGCTCGGCCCGCCAGGGGCTTTCCCTACACAAGCAGCATCCCAAGTTTGGGAAACACTGCCTTAAGGAAACAAAATAATAGAGCTTGAAAACAATAGTTGAAACGTTGTAGGTGGAGGAAGAAAAAACAAATCTGCTCAGATAGAGAGACAAAACAAGCAACTGCTCAAAGGACTTGGAAGCAAGCGTAACTGTCCCCTGCCCCCTACCCATTCTGAGACTCGTTCAGCATGTACTGGCTGTGGCACACGGTACCAGCCACAATGCAATTCAGGCTTCTGTCTCACCAACTGCTCTTAAAATCCATTTTCATAGCATAACAAATCTGCAATAGGGAGCACACTATGTCGCAATATGAAGATGTTCCCCCATCTAACAACGCTGCTCTCAACTCATGGTGTCAGCATGAGGATGTGGAGGAAGATTGCAAGGGCCAGTGAGCGATTTGCCCTAAAACATATAGTATTTTCAGGCATAGCTGCTTCTGGCTGTGCCCCCATCAGGTTTTCTAAGCTCAGTGGGGTCAAGACTTGAATAGCAGACTTCTAAGGAAAAAGCCAGGATGCTGCAGGAAGAGTGGTGTTGGGCCATTAAGTAGTTGGTGCTCTTCTCTCTGGAGTATTAATGAGCCAATATCACGCAGTGAGTTGGAGAAGGTGCCATCTTCTGAAAGAGCTATAATACAGGATCCCTGGCTACATGTAGACATTAATAATTTCTTGCCACTGTTTGTAACTGTGATGTCCCGGCCAAATGAAAGAAAATCTGGATAGCTACACATATATCCTGGTCATTTCTGAATGTAAGCTGCTGCATAGTGCTGTGCAATTTATGCCGTTGCAGTGACCCACTCCAGAGGCAGCTGCATTTCTTTGATTAAGTGTGATTCTTTACATACAAGTTGGGGCTGTTTTTGTTTTGTTTTGTTTTGTTTTACAAAAAACAAAGCTCGGAAAGTCCTTTGGAGTCCATCTGGCAGAAAAGCACTATATAGAAATGTAAGGTCATTATCATCAAAAACACATTCAGTATGGTGTTTCTCTCACATTTTTGTTAATTTCAGTGAACAAGTTCCTTTTAATGAATTATTTCCATTGGGAAGTTTTGTTTTTCCTGTAACATAAAGCTTCTTGCTTTCAATCCCTTGTCTGGTTTTCATTAGTCTTGCAATGAATTAGCCAACAGGGCTTTTCCTCTCAGTTGGGTTGGGAAAATACCATTGGCATGTGTCTGCATGTGTTTTTTTCCTTATTATTATGATCTTCAGTTTTGTGTGCAGTACATAATAGACCTGTGGGGTCACAACAAGTTGTTTCTTTGCAGAAGTTCTTCTATATACTGCTGTGCTGTGGTTTGTACTGATTTATTAGGGTGCAGCTACATAAATATCCTTAAATCTTACAGTTTCCATGGAGCCTATAATAAGCAGATACTAGTAATGAAACTGGTTTTGAACGTGTATATACATGTAAATGGTTGGTGATCCCACTCCTCAATCCCCCGTTTTCCCTCTTTTGGTCACCCCCCCATACAGCACCACTAGCTCTCTACAAGCCTGTTTGGTGGTTGTCTTGCTTTAGCTCCTAAAAGACATGCACCTCCCTGGACTTGATAAACTAGTCAAGTCATCCAGAGCTCGGAGAGCAAGAGCTGAGCATGGGATGGTTTTTTTTTTACCATGCAACAGACTTATTCTCTCTTCCCTGTGATGTGTTCAGACGTCCTGTTCCCACTACTATCGTCAGATATTGTTCCATGAACTGAGCTCATTCCAGCAAAACCTGTTAATATAGCTACTTCCCCCTTTCTTAGCACTAGAGTCCTAGGCCTCCAGAGCTTCAGAAGAGTGAGTTGGGGGTTCCAAGGCAGACATGCCAAACTCGTGAAAAAAAATGCAGAAATGGGGCTTGGTTTTGGCTTAATTGGCTTGCCAGATTGTTGGCTAGTTTTTGGCTTGTAGTTTGTTCAGCTTGTAGGTTGTTGCTTCTTTTTTTTTTTTTTTTTAATTGGCTCCCAGCGAGCAGAGACAAGGGAGGGCAAGCAGGGGCAAGAGGGGGAGAGAGTCGGGGTGCACAGCGGGAGCATTACAATCCCAGACTTCACGCCAGGGGGGATCCAGTCACATAAACTGTTGGGGTTCTTAGGAATTGGCTTGTTTTGGCCCTGTTTTGAATGGGATTCGCTTGATTTTTGGCTTATTGTGAAAGTAAGGGTGCTTATTTACAGTGTGAAAGTTGGCAACTGTGTTCCAAGGTTGTTTCCTCCACTTGCTCACAAGCAGTCCACATTTGTGGTGCTCTTAGTTACTGTACCCACTTCGGCTTCTGTGCTGCAGTAGAGTACTGCACCGTTCTTCCAAGTCTTCCGTGTTACATACGTGAGAGATCCTCTTGTCTTACCGAACAGGAATATGACTCAGCACCAGGCAGTTGATGGTTCCAAATAGTTTATTTAAAATGTCTCTCTACACATTTTATTTTCCCCTCAACATGAGAAGTTATCATCAAAGCAATATATTTTTAGGTTCAATTTTTATGTAGTAAAACACTTCTATTACCCCTTAACCATAAATAAATAATAGGGCACATACCCCACCCCTCTCTGACAATCTCAAACAAACCAACCAACCTTCTGGACAAACTTGTCAGCACATTGTTGCATTCTCACTTTTGTGAATCCAGTTTTGACTATGCCTGCAAAAGCAGACACACACCTATGTTGCACATACAAACAGCTGCTTGCGTGAACCAAGGAGATGCGTGCCCACTTTGTGTCCTTGTTATCACGTGCACACACACAGAAGTGACTGTGCAAAATAAGATGCCAAGAGCTGAAAATTTGGGCTCTGAAAAGATATCTTATAAAACCTTACTTAAAAAATGACAACTGTCAAGGTAATTACAGACCTCAAAAATTAGGCAACTGTTTGTTTATTGCTAGCATTGATCAGAGAAATGCATATTCAAATGCCTCCTTGCTCTTTCAAATTTAGCAGAAAATCTTCCTAAGAAACTGCAGAGTATGTGGGAAAGAAATTAAAACAAATATATTTAAATAATATTACATAATGAGTTGTACCACGTTTCACTTAGGCTTGAAATGTTTTTATAAACCTCTTTACAGCCTTTCTATTGGTGAGTTTTGGGTCTTGTTATTAACTAAGTGGGAACATATCTTGCCCTGTCCCTGAAGTAGCCCCATATGAATTCCCTCTCTCATAAACTGAAAGGATCATTTCTCTCTCTCTTTTTTTTTCTGTAAGCAATTTTTTGCACTAGGCAGAAATCACAAACCATGTAGTGAAGTTACATGTTTCCTCTGGGCACCATCCTTTGCACATATTAGCTTCTAAAGATAGACATTTCTTCCAGATGCAAACAGCCAGTTCTCAGACTTGGGCAAAAAACCACCTCCTTTTGTGTGTGAAGCATTCCCATTATAAAGCTGGAGTAGACCCTAGATAGAATATGGGCTGTGTTCTTGCTTCAAACATTTCCATAACTCTTAAGTGGCCAATGTCATAAAAATGAATATGAATTATTGCCTTGCAGCTGGCTTAGTATTTTCATCTGCAAACTTTTATTACATTGTTCAGCACTGACGTGCAATACTGTGGAGGTCTCCTGTCTGCACAATGCACCCTCTTGTCCCCATCTGCCCCAAAGTTGCCAGCTGTTCATGACTCACTGACAGAGAGCCATAAGCATTTAGAAACTCCAAGGCCTACAGGTGGCATAGTGGTACAGTAGCTACATGCAACAAGTGCTTTCAGGGCATGTGGTGGACCTGAATACATAGTTGGACTCCTGCTTCCCAAGGGCCATGAAACTGTGGGCCTGATCCAAAGCCCACTGAAGTCAGTGGGCATGTTACCATTGATTTAAATGAGGTTTAGATGAGGCCATAAACAGATGGCAAAGGTACACATTTGTAGTCCATAAGGGAAAGAGGGAAAATCAGCCTCATTTGCTCTCCCTTTACTGTTCTTTGAGAAGATCAGGTCTCCCACCTACTAGCCAAAGAATAGGGATGTTGTTACCAAGCACCCCATCTGCCTGTCAGAAGAAAGATGCTTCCCAGTGCTTGTGTTAAAGAGGAAGGCAATAAGGAGCTACATGGTGATGGTGAATGGAGTTTAGCTTGAAGAAGTATTGCTATTGGTCAATACTAAGGAAATCTACAGGGTCTAGTTCACCACTGCATTAATCTGGTTTCATTCCAATGTAACTCCATTGCTTTCTAAAGGGTTTAAGTGAGACTTAATCAGTGAATTTAAATTTTCCTTGTCCGCCACTTCAGAAGGTCTACACAAGGTAAGATCCAAGGAAGCTCTTCATTAAACATTAAACTGAGGTTGGCATGGGGGAATGATGCAGGCCTTCTTCTCTGGATTGAATTGCACTCAAAGTGAAAATATTAGGTTTCTCTCAGAGATCTAATCTGAATGCATTAGCCGGGTTTATAATTGGAATTTCTGGCCCATTCTGAGCCCTTAACTGAGTATTTTAAAAAAAAAGTGTTGGTTTCTAACATTCTCATTTGTGGAGGACATCTTGAGGGACCAAATCTTCTTGTTTTTGCAGTCAACAGGAGAGGAAGATTTGGCCACAGAATTTGGGACATAGGCAGGAAAGGATGGAGCAGAGGAAAGGATATTTTCAACTCAAATTTATCATTTTTTGAACTCTCTAGAATGTTTCCGACATTCCAGAGATTTCCCTGAAACCTGAATTTCTCCCTTTCTCTTTGGGGCTGTTCATTTTGTGAGCAGTTGTATGTTCATGTTAGTGCATAATGGAAATCTTGATATACATGGGAGAATGATCGTAAGCTCTTATGAAAACATTTTATATTGAACAGACAAAAACACGATCCATTTCAATGTGCTTCTTTCACCCACCCATAATGATCCATAAGATTTGTGCTTGCAAAGACAGCTTTCTCACATACAAAACCCATTGTCAAAGGGTACATAAAGGGTTAACTGCCCTGCTTCCCTCCCACACAGTGTTTTGATCATTGCCTTGAGCTGCAGGACAGACATCTCTTTGTTTTATCCCTTTTAATATCCAATTCCTAATTCCCTGGGGTAGATGGTGGGACTCTACAAAACCCCTTTTGTCTCCAGCAAGAGATGCAGCACTTGCTCTGCAACTGACTTTTAATGCTTGGCTTTACCTTCATATTTTAGAAAACACCTGCTTGAGGGTCTCGATGGCTAATGGGGCAGAGAGCACAAAGCCTTCCAACTTCTATGTCTTCATTTTAGATCTCGTTCAGGTCATAACGACTGAAAGTTAGGTTGCCACTGTGAAATGAATGTGATGTTAGCACAGTCTTAACTGGAGAGTGGTTCACATCTCATAAACTACTAGCAGAATCTGTACAACTACTTGGAAGCCAGGGATGTGAGGCCAAGAATTTGAGGCTACTGGAGTCAATGAAAAATCTCCCATTCACATCAGCAGGCTTTAGAGCAATCTTCTGATGAACATAGAGATAGAACTTCCCCTTTTTTTCCTAGAAATCTCCAGATCTGGGTTTGTGTACATTAGTGGGGCAGTGTGGGGAAAACTTTAACTGCAGCCCTCAGTGCCAAACAGGCTCAGGAGACAAGATTCCAGATTTGCATGCCATCTACTGACATACTGAACTCATCAAGGAATGGTATGGAAAGGCAAGTCATATGGACCTGGATAATGGGGGACCTTAAGAAGCTGAAATCTTGCATGCTTATCTCTGACAGAATTAGACCTGGGATCCATCTGAGGTTTAGCCACCAAGATTTCCCATGACTTGTTCACAAGAAGATACAAGTCATCCCAACTCTATAGTCCAGGTAACAGATTTGATGGGGCAGGAAACAAAGACAGGAAATCATACAGTAGTTTAAAAGTCCATGAGTGAGAAGTAGGTCTTTATTTTTCTTTCTTATTTCCACAAACTATAGCCTTGTGGAATAATCACTTCCAGGATCAGCTTGTTTATAACCTTATAGTAGGTTTTGTTTGCTTGTTTCATGTGTTAAACTTCATGTTTATAACAAGAAGAAAGAAAGAAATCGGAGCTGATTACAATTAACAGTGATGTGACTGGGAAACAATGGATGCATTGTGAAAAAAATCTTACAGCAGCCCGGAAATGCATGAAGGAAAAAAAAAAGGCACACAAAGAGAAAGATTTCTTATGGAAATATATTAACCAGTTTGCCTGAAGTCTACATTGTGTAATTGGGAAAAGAGATTTCTCTAAGTGCGAATCACTGTGTGGTTGTTTGGGGATTTTGTGTTGTGTGGATGTTTTTCAGCAGAAATATATATGTATAAAGCAGTTCTCCCAGTAACCTCTGACTCTTTCTCACCATGTCTCTCTCTTGCTTTCACTCTCGTTCTGTTTTTATTTATTCCCTACAAATACAATGGAGAATAAAAATGTGGTATGACCTGCTGGCGGCATCTATGGCCTCCGGATCCAAGCTGACAAAAATGTCAAGAAACTGACAGTAAAATATGCGAATAAAATCCCTGTGAATGAGAACAAAACCCAGACTCTTAGCACTGCTCTCTAAATTGTGGCTTTTGAGAAAATCTCTCTGTAGCTCTATTTTTTTAACTTGTCAGAGGTATTCTCTCTAAAATCTTTAGTTACAGTTTTATATGGTTCGAACTGAGCAAAGAAAACAAGAAAGCAGGCGGTATTAACGGGTTGGGAGATCAAGAGGGAGCCTATATACGCTGGTCAGACGGGCACTGTGCACAGAAGTGCCAGACAGCTGGACCCTGCATGTCGCTGCCAGACAGATAGACCTCTGCTGCTCTTCTCTGTGATCGTAAGAACACGGGGAATCAATAGGGAAACCAAGTAAACAAATCTAGTGATAATGTCACACTTTCTTCTCATGGAGCGAGCATGAATCAAGCAGAGGAGCTCCCTAGTGAGAAATCTGTTTTGCCCAACCGCATCAGTAGCATGTAATAGAAAATGGGTTCTTTGTTCAAGGTAGATCTTCTGCTTTGGACAGTCAGATAGCTAGGTAGAGCCTTTTTGTTTCCATAATAGACATAAGTTGGAAGAAAGATCTTGCAGTTCAGGCACAGAACTAGGTAATTAGAAGATCTGGATTCCCTTCTTAGCTCTGCTACAGATTTCCTTTGTATCTTTGTACAAGACACTTCATTTTATCCATCTGAAAAATATGGAGAATAATGCTTTTCTATCTCACGGGGTGTTGTGAGGGTTAATTCAGTTGGTATGAAATCCATCCCCATGCAGAAAGGCAGCAGAAGGCCTATGCACCACTTAAATGTCATTTAAATCCTCAAATTAGGCTTGAGTGGGATTTAAGTTATGTATAGGTATTTTGCTTGCTATATTTCTAAGAATGAATTACACCCGTGTATCTGGAACACTCATTGACCAGTGGATTACATCAGTCCTCATGTCTGGAAAAGGAGTGTCTATCAAGTTATCCATGACCTTAAAGGAAATCTCCTGAAGGGAAGTAACCTGTACCAAATATGTTTTAATAAAATTGACTTTATATGGCAAAAACCCAAGACATTTAAATTTAAAGCTTCACAGCTTGTTTTTGTAACATCTCTGAGTGAGTGGCAGCATGAAGCAGTGTTGTCTTATCCATGGAAAATCCCTCTGCTCACTGTTTAGCAAAGATACCTTGCAGCAAATCCAAATTCTGTTTCACATCAGTATTAATTCCTCTATTCCTCAGGTAAAATTCTTCCATTTTAATCAAGTGTCGACATAAAAGTGTGTAGCAAATTATGAGAACTTTAGAAACTCACATTAAGCCCACTGAACTCAAATTGAGAGAACGTTGGTGCTAAGACAAATACAAACGACTAAGATTGACAATAATCCAAGAGGCTCCAGTCAGAATCAGGGCCCCATTATGCTAGGTTTATATATATTGAAGAAAGCCATGCATTAACGAGAGTTCAATGTAGTGTACAATAGAGGGAACGTGGGAGAGATCACACTTTCCCATCAACTCAGAGGTAAATAACCCAAAGAATGAAAACCCATATCTGTAAAATGAGGGGAAAGACTGACCTGAACTTCCATCCCTTTCGCTCCACAGACATCTCTGCATATGGATGGAAGGGATTTGCATAGAAAGGACCCTCTAAGTTGTTAAGCTTGGCCAGAAGAACTGATTCTCCCAGTCAGGGACATGGAGCAGCACATTTACTATATAACGATCTTTGAAACATTAATACCCAATGGGCCTGATGCTCAAGGCAGGTCTACACTAGAAGCACTACATCGGCGAAGCTGCACCGCATCTGATGAAGACGCTCTATGACAATGGGAGAGCACTTTCCTGTCAGCAATACTCCACTTCAGAGAAAGGCAGAAGCTGTGTTGGCGGGAAAGCATCTGTTACTGACAGAGCATGGTTGTGGACAGCACTTAAGATATTGTAACTTGTGTCACTTGGGGATAGAGTCTTTTTCACACCCCTGAGCAACATAATTTATACCGACTTAAGCGATAGTGTAGACTGGACCTCACTCACCTGCCCCAGTGTACATCAAAAGTAATTCCATCAATGTCAAAGCAGTTACAGCATCATAAAATGGCCATAAGTGAGAGGAGATTCAGGCCTAATACCTGGAGATTCTTTCATCTCCTCTACATGTTCCCTAATTTGTCATTACTAGAATAGTTACTATAACTATTCTGATGAAAATATAAAAGATAGAACTTGCATGGCCCATAAACTCAATGAACCATTAAATAGGTGACAATAATCTTGATAGAAGTTTGGAATGTTTAATTAGCACAAAAATACACTTAGTGAGTGAGTTCAATTGCTACCACGGGCACTCCTCTAAATAATAGCCAAAGATTTTATGTGTCCATAAAATGCCTTAAAAGACATTTAAGAAAAGAAACAGACAATAATTCATATATTAATTGAGGAGCAGACATATCCATACATGCCCAGTAATAAAAGTTTCCAAGGAAAGTTAACCTGGGTCTCCAAGATTCCCAAAGGTGACTTCACTGTAAATGAGGTCAAAGAATGCTTTGGCAGCTTTCTACTTGAAGGCGGAGCTCTTAGGTATATAAATGCCAAAGGAGACAGATGAACTACTATCGCTTGTGAAAAGCTCAGGCAGTTGAAATTCTGAACCAATGTGCAGTCTTCAAAGAGTGTTATGCTGGAAGGGGTTGTTAGGAGCAGGAACCCCTAGGCAACATCTACACTACAAACTAGGGATTCTCCTACTTAAATCCACATACTCACATTAGCTCTTATCAAGATAACGTTAGAATAAGTAACAGTGTAGTCATGGTACAGGGGTAGCAGCAGTGGAAGCACAACTTTAGCAGGTCAGATATAAACCAAACTGAAATCGATGGGTATGAACTTGGCACGGCATAAACATGCCTCCACTGCCATTATCCGTGATACTGCAGCTACACTGCTATGCATACTACTTGCTCAGTGAGAGCTAGCATGAATATGAGTACACAAACAAGGAAATCATACCACTAGTTAGCAGTGTAGTTTGTAGCCTTTGATTCAATTCCACCACCAAACTGAAGGGAAGGTAGTGATGATTTCCCTTCCTATGGTGGAACTCCATGGCTACAGAACCTTGACCATAAATGGTTTATACCAAAAATTCATTAAAAAACCTGTTGAAGATGAAATAGCTTGCCATTGGAATGGCCAAATTCCATCAATGGCAAGAGTTTCCAAAAATTTTGTAGGAGAGGATGTACCAACTCTCCTTTTCAAGATCTCCACTCCCACCTGAACTGAAAATTCTACAGGAGCAAGTATGGACTATACTGTTCGTGTGCTCGGTATTATTTTCAGAAGTTTACATACCTTCTTTGCTGAGTGATGTTGCCTCTTTCTTTGGTTGTAATTGTGAGGAGTCATTTTTATTTCAATGAGAAAACAGATTAATAGTTTTTTTCATTCTTCCTCTTGGCCCATCAGCAGCACAAGATGTTCTATCACAGGGTCAGGGAGAATTTCATTGGAACCCCTTGTTTTCACAGTGTCAAAATTCACACACACACACACACACACACACACACACACACACACACACACACACACACACACACACATTTGGTGTTTGAAAGAGACAATGTTACAAAGGTGAAAACAATTATGACCCATATCAGCTGGGAAACAGAAAAAGGTGAATAATAATTATAAACTGTTTAAGCAACTTTAACCAGATATCCAAAAAGTCACAACTGAGAAAGCAGGCTATGTTGGTTTTAAAGTAAACAAACAAATACATTTGCCTTAGAGAGGAAGTGAAAGCAGCAATAAATAATAATAATCATAACAGTAATTACATGCTTCTGACGAAGTGAGTATTCACCCACGAAAGCTTATGCTCCAATACATCTGTTAGTCTTTAAAGTGCCACAGGACTCTTTGTTGCTTTTTACAGATCCAGACTAACATGGCTACCCCTCTGATGCATAAGAATAATAATACCCCAGTATATTCATTCTATTAATTTACTCTTTTTTTTGGTATTTGTCATATGGCCTGTGTTAGACAGGAGGTCAAACTAGACAATCACAACAGTCTCTTCTCATCCAATGTTTACAATTCAAGAAGGAGGGTGAAAAATAAGAGAGGGTTCATAGAAAAGCTGCAGGAATGATTAAAAGATTGGAAAACATGCCATATAGTGAGTGACTCAAGGAGCTCCATCTACTTAGCCTATCAAAGAGAAAGTTAAGGGGTGATTTGATTACAGTCTAAAAGTACCTACATGGGAAATATAATCTGATAATAAAGAATTCTTCTCTTGATCAAAGCTATATCAAGATTGGATTTTTTAAAGATAGCTCTAGTTCAACCACAGCTATTGGACTTCAAGCAGGACTGAATTCAGGGAAGTCTTATGGCCAGTGTTAGATAGGAGGTCAGACCAGATGATCACAGAGGTCTGTTCTGGCCTTAAAAATCTTTGCATTAATGAATGACTGCCTGGCAAGTGGAGACATGGCACCTAACACATAGCGCTCACTGTTCTAGCACATCTCCTCTAAATGAAGAGATTTTTATTCTTGCACAATCACCTTTCTTCAAAGCACCATTCTAATACTGTGACTGCTTTATCCCTCTCACAAGATTTCCAGCCCATTTTCTGAAATGGTGTGACTGAAATGATTTGGATACAGGCCAGATAAAACATCCAAATGTTTTGCATGCTTATGTGAGCAGAATAAACTTCTGAATCTTTTGAGTTTGTCCTACAGCTGATGTAACAGATCCAGGAAAGTTGGACCAACAGATCAGGGGCAAAGTTGTCTCGTTACTCCATCTCCTCCGAACAGCATGATGTTAGGAAGTTTGGAAATTCAAACTTTATTTTTTTCTGAAAAAAAATTCATTGTTGCTCATCATGCCCTCATGATAATTACTATAAGTAAATGTGCCTTTTTTCCTCCACGAGCATCTCAGTGACTGCATTTTTCACTTTTTTTATATGCAGTGTTTGTCATTTGTGTGCGATAGCCAACCTAAATCTTCAGGCTGATATTTGGCAGTCCAGATGGTCAAATTACTGCCCCACCTGTGGGTATCCATGATTCAGGGCATACATGACCATTCACGTGGGTTTGGGAAGACTTTTTCCTCTACACTATAGCATTGCACAAAAATGGTATACTGTAGGTTTGATGCATTGGTTTTACCTTCATTTCTTCTACCACATCCTAATTACTTTCATTGGTAGGAAGATACAACTCAGCAGTGGTGTAATCTGGTATGGCAAGGCCTGCAGTATGTTTCTGTGTTCATAGTTAGGTCCTCAGCATGACTAGTGGGTTGTTGGACGATTTTCAAAACCTAGTGACTTTCATCTGCTTACTTGGCAGCTGGGGATTTAACTAAACAACATCCCAGTTGGTTCAGTCAAACCTGGTTAGTCTGAATGGAGTTACAAACTCAATTTTATTTATTTATTTATTTGAAATGGAGAATGCCATGAGTGAAAAAAAACTTTTTTTTTGGTCTATGCCAGCAGAAGTGCTGTCTGTGCAGAAAGCGTCAGTTCTAGTTAATCCAGATCCGTTTCTCAGCTGGTTTGTTCATCTGAATTTATATTTATCCAAATAAAAACCTTATACAGGCACCCTTAGGGACTTACATGCTTCAGATGCTCAGCCACATGGATAAGAAAGCAAGATTGGTATAAACTGGACACTAGGAAGTTTAGACTTGAAATTAGACGAAGGTTTCTAAACATTAGAGGAGTGAAGTTCTGGAACAACCTTCCTAGGGGAATAGTGGGGGCAAAAGACATATCTGGCTTTAAGACTAAGCTTGATAAGTTTATGGAAGGGATGGTATGATGGGATAGCTTAATTTTGGCAACTGATCTTTGATTATCAGCAGGTAAGTATACCCAGTGGTCTGTGATGGGATGGGATCTGAGTTACTGCAGAGAATTCTTTCCTGAGTGCTGGCTGGTGAGTCTTGCCCACGTGCTCAGGATTTAGCTGATCGCCATATTTGGGGTCGGGAAGGAATTTTCATCCAGGGCAGATTGGCAGAGGCCCTGGAGATTTTTCGCCTTCCTCTGCAGCGTGGGGCATGGGTCACTTGCTGGTGGATTCTCTGCAGCTTTAGGTCTTCAAACCACAATTTGAAGACTTCATTAACTCTGACATAGGTTAGGGGTTTGTTATAGAAGTGGATGGGTAGGATTCTGTGGCCTGCTTTGTGTAGGAGGTCAGACTAGATGATATTATTGGTCCCTTCTGGCCCTAAAGTCTAAGATGGATGTTTGGTACTTTTTCCTTAAGTTTGTAATACCTTGGGATTTGCCTGAGTTTAGAGCCATGCTGTTCCAGGGGTCTGTGACTAAAATGCTTTAGGGAAGCAGAGATGTAATGAGCTGCCAGCATATAGGTATGATCTTGAGGCTATGGCCATGAGAGCTGGAGACAAATGCCACACCTGATTTCCAAACTGTGAAACATAGATATGGGGAGAAACGCTGAGCAGTAAACACTACAATTGCAGTCAGTAGGAATTTTGCCATTGACTTTGAAGGGGACAAGATGGGGGCCGTATTGTGGATACTATGGTTCTGTCTGTGTTCTTTTAATACCCCATTGCCAGATGTACAGCAGGGGTTTGGTCTTAAAGGTAAAGGTACTAAGGTAAATTCCCTCTGGCATGCAGTCTGGTTTTTATTCTGAAGGTTTGTTTGTTTTTTTTAATTTTTTTTTAAAGTAATGTAACATGTGAAGGGTGTTGTGTTTAGAAAACAAAGGAGAGGGGGAGTTCACAAAATAGCATGCATGATTGATCTCAGGTCTGCTCCCTGATCCAAAGACAACACAGCACAGCAGTCAAATATACATTTTATGGGCTTTTGTCTGTTTTGCAATAACACCGGAAAGTATTCTTTAATTACAATTTAAAACCATAACTGATTAATTTTCTGTGTAAACAAGCCTTGTAAACATGGAATGTCAGCATTTTAAGGGCACAGTTGTTTCAATTTTACTCCTTCCCTCAGATGCTCTCGGGGAAGATGGCAAGAGGAGAAAACAAGTTCAGGAAGGGATCCGGGTGAGGGGAAAAGTTCAAGGCCCTGGTGTTCTGTATTTAGCATACACCAGCTGCAGGATCTCATCTGCTGCCCATTTCTCTGTGTAGGAATGTTGGCATATGCTTTCACTGTGTTATGATTTATTTTCTCTCAATTGCTAAAGGGTGATGTGGGGCTGATTTAAAGAACACCCGTTCCCAACACAATGTGATCCAGTGGCAGTGAGTCATGCCCTGGGACATGTGGGTCTTACAGGATTAGAACAAAGTTTTTCTCTTTTTTATATAGGCATCTTGATTCCTAGGACCATTTGTTTAGAGAGTGCTGAAGAAATCCTTTTATACGTGATTCAGAGAACAATTTACAATATTAATGCATTAAGCCTCTTGCATGCTTGTGGGTTAGGTGACTATTATTACTCCTTTTTAGGGAGGCAGAATGGTCCAGTGACTAGCAAATAGACGTGAATTCCAGAGACCTGGATTCTGCCACTGAATGGATGAGACACTAGGTATATCATGTAAGGAATGATCCGAAGATCACTGAAGTCAGTGAAAAGACTCCTATTGATCTCAGAAGGCACTGGATTAAGCCTTTAGGACCCAATTGTGGCACACTTAGTTATGTTGACTAGTACTTTTTTCCATCAGGTTAGTCCCTCCTCACCCCATTTCAAGGATCACTTACCCATATAAGTGATGGTACCAATGTGAGGCTCTTAGCCTTTCTATCCCTTGGTTTCCCTATCTGGTAAATGGGGATAAGGATATTTACTTAACTGTAATATGCTTTGAGAACCATATATAAAAGTGATAAATGCTATGCTTTCATACAATGGGAATCTGAAAAGTAGGCACAGAGAGATTAAATGATTTGCTCAAAGACTTGTACTCCTTGTATAGCTTAAGAGAACTTCAAATGATTTTATTTTACCTCAAGTGCTCTGGGAGATGACTTTCAGGGCTCTTTTTCTTGAAGCTTTACATAAGGAAGTGTCCGAAAAAAACGGATTTAAAAAAAAGAGTTGAGGCCCTCACTTACAGTGTGTCTGTGTGTGGTATGTTTAGAGTTGGTTGGAATTTTTTAAAACAATCAACAAAAATGGATCAGACATTTCAAAACAAAAAAAAAAGCAACCAGACAAACAAATTCACAAAACTGTAACACATTTGTCCCATGTGGGGATTGGTTATAGGGCTGGTCAGAAAATTTCAACATTTTACCTGTTTTCATTGAAATATTACATAAAAGCAGAGAGGGGAGAGGAGAGGAGGATTATGATAAATATTTGTGAATATTTCATCTATTTTTGACCAGTTCTAGTTGTATGGGAGAGAACTGAGCTCAACATCAGATTCTCTGTTCCTTACTGTTTTTAAAGTGTCATTCACAATTACTGTTATTGAAATACATATAGAAATAAACTATGATAAATTCTACTGCTATCTTGCATCTGGACACAGAGTTTTCTTCAATGACTTTGCATTTTATAGCTCTGTGCAGACAAGAAAATGTTGGCTTTTCATCACACTTTATTATCTTCTTACCGAAATTGAAAAGCAATATACACCTCCCATAACCTTTCTGTCCTTCCTCCTCAACTTTCCTGTGAGAAAACTCCTTAAAACGCTAGGGACTTTAGAACACTTAAGAAGCTATCTCCTCCTTTCCTCTTTGGGAGAGCATCTCAGACAGGTTCTGTATTTACTGGGTGAAATCCTAGCTCCACTGACATCAATGGAAAAACTTGCCATCAACTCAAAGGGACCAGGATTTCACCAGCTGAATCTTGGAGCTACACAGTAATATTGTGATTGGAGATCCGAAAGATAGCTGACTCCCCATCTTCCTACCTGTTAACTTCAATAGGTTTGCTGGTTTTATCATAACCTTCTACCTATGTATCCATCCATCTGTTGTTGTTAATTATTACTATTATTATTAATTTATTGTTTACAGTGAGTTTATGTA
Organism: Gopherus evgoodei; assembly: GCF_007399415.2. NCBI lineage: Eukaryota > Metazoa > Chordata > Testudines > Testudinidae > Gopherus > Gopherus evgoodei. The sequence continues at coordinate 11,517,876 of NC_044331.1, forward strand.
TAGCGTACAATGAGCTTCTCAGCTGAAATAGGAAGACACACTCCCTGAACAAAGGCCTGATCGAAAGCCCAGTGTAGCCAATGGAATGACTCAATTGAATCAGGCCCAAAAATTACATACAAACCATTTAAAACCCCAATCCTGCAAAAACACATATGCTTAATTTGACTTCCATAGGAATGTAGCTATCAGTAAAGTATGTACATAATTTTTTGCAGTTTTGGGGCCTACATTGCATTCATATCCATCTCTTACCAGGAACTTGTTGTATTAACACAACATTTTCAGAGCTGATTAGTATTTCAGTCAGCAGATCCCCATTAAAACCTGTTGAAGTCACACAGTTCAAACCCCAGCAGGGACTTCAGAGGACTGTGGCAATTGTTTTTGGGCAGATGAGCACTCGCACTGTAATGAGTACTTTCTTTCAGGTGAAGTATCCCACAGGTCAATCAGTTATTTTGCCTTCTATGATCTTCTTCTTAACTGGGGCAGAGGAGTAGCTGACTACAATCTCATCATTCCCAGAACTGCTTTATGTGGAATTGTTTTCATAAATCATTGCAACCTGCATCCTGGGAACAGAGTGGTGCTGCCTGGAATGAGGTAAAACAATCCCACTGGTGTGGAGGATCTGCAGGATTCAGTATTAATAATAATTTCATCTCAGGGTTTCAAAGCACTTCACAGACTTCACATGAGGGAGAGAGGCATTATAAGAACCATTGCACAGGTGGGTGAATTGAGGCACAAAAAAGGCAAGATTATCCAGCTAGTTAGGGGCAGGATTACAAATGGAACCTTGGTCTTTTGGCTTCCAGTTTCCTGATGTAACTTCTAGACCACTCGAGTATTACTAGATGTGCCATACTCCAAAAAGGTTCACTACCAGTTATGTCAAGCTGAGCCCCTCCCCAACCTGTTCCCATCATTCATACTCCACACATATTGTTTCAGTCCTGTTATTGCAATTTTAAATAAGGTTTACGTACTGATAAACAAGCTCAACCACCACTCACCTTGTCCGCCCTGCACTTAGGGACTGAGGGTGAATTCAAATGAGGATCAGTCAGTGAATTAAAAGTCTTCTGCATTATCCATCAAGTCACTAGTCCTGCTAGCTTCCTTTGTTTAATCTTTACCACTTGACGGACCATAGTGCAGCACAGAGAATGCATGCAGAAGTCACTGTTGTTAATAGTTGCATAGATGTATCACTGAGAAATGTTGAGGACCTGTCTATCTATGTGGGGACACAGCAGAGTTTCAGTGGGACATTTCCCTTATAGCAGCCATACACAAGACAATTAGAAATAGTTGCCAGATAGAAGATCACACAAATCTGACAAGGGTGGAAAGTGTTGGAAACCCCAAACCAGAATGGGTAAAAACTCCCAAGGACTGGTGTCATAAACAGATAAGAAAAGTTAATAGCACAGAAGTACTTTATATCTCTTTGACTGTAAAGGGTTAACAAGTTCAGTAAGCCTGGCTGTTACCTGACCAGAGGACCAATCAGGGGACAGGATATTTTCAAATCTTGAGGGAGGGAAGTTTTTGTGCTGTGCTGTTAGTTTTTGGTTGTTGTTCACTCTGGGGGCTCAGAGGGACCAGACGTGCAACCAGGTTTCTCTCCAATCTCTCTGATACAGGCTTTTATAAGTTCAGACTAGTGAGTACTAGGTAGATAAAGCAAGTTAGGCTTATGGTTGTTTTCTTTATTTGCAAATGTGTATTTGGCTGGGAGGAGTTCAAATGTGTATTTGGCTGAAAGGAGTTCAAATTGGTATTTTGCTGAAAAGATTTTAATTTGTACTTGTATACTTAGGCTGGGAGGGTATTCCCAGTGTCTATAGCTGAAAGTCCCTGTACCTATTCCATTTTTTAAAAAATTTACAAAGATAATTTTTACTGTTTTTTCTTCCTTTAATTAAAAGCTTTTCTTGTTTAAGAACCTAATTGTTTTTTATTCTGGTGAGACCCCAGGGGACTGGGTCTGGATTCAACAGGGAATTGGTGGGGAGAAAGGAGGGAAGGGGGAGAGAGAGGCTAATTTCTCTCTGTGTCAGGATTACTGTCTCTCTCAGGAAGAGTCTGGGAGGGGGAAAGAGAAGGAGGGAGGAAGGTGAATTGTCCTCTCTGTTTAAAGATTCAAGGAGTTTTGAACCACAGTGATCTTCCAGGGTAACCCAGGGAGGGGAAGCCTGGAAAAGGCAACGGTAGGGGAAAGGGTTTTCTTTCCCTGTGTTAAGATCCAGAAGGTCTGGGTCTTGGGGTCCCCGGGCAAGGTTTTGTGGGGACCAGAGTGTACCAGGCACTGGAATTCCTGGTTGGCGGCAGCGCTACAGGTTCTAAGCTGGTAATTGAGCTTAGAGGAATTCATGCTGTTACCCCATCTTTTGGATGCTAAGGTTCAGAGTGAGGGATTAGACCATGACCACTGGCATTTCCAGAGTGAAAGAGATTTACTGTAGCTGTTGGGAAAAAACTATTTGTTAAGGAAGAGAAGATTAAACAGGAGACCCTATTCAGAGCCAATGGTCACTTAGAAGATCTTGGAAGCATTCCTGGGCAAGAACACAGCAAGCCAAAGCTCAAGCTGAGTTTTGCAAAGCAAGCTCTGCTCGCACAAAAGCACCAGGAGCTGTTCCCATCCCATATTCAATTTGGCATAAGTACTCTTTTAAATGTTAGTGAAAGGGAATATCAGCCAGGCACAAAAAAGGACAATTACATTATAGTTTTGAACTAAAAAGCCAATCTTTCTGAATTGAAATGCAACCTGAAAGGCACAAGCAAGGGGGGAAAGGGAAGAGAAACTGAGCAGAGAAAAAGACTTCAGAACCTCTGGCATTTGCTCAAGAGCTCTTATGTCTCTGAATGATGCTGTTTCTCTCATTCTACGGAGCCACTAAGTTGCCCCCCCCCATCCTCATTCCTTTGGCAATGCGAACAAGATCATAAACGTCAGATGTAGTCTTGTCGCTTTAATGGTCTCATGGCTATGAATAAAAATGGCGCGGTAACAGATTTGTTAATTGACTTTATGTGCAACTGGCATACGTTAGGCAGCTCTGTTAACACCACTCACAAAGCTGGATGCGTTGCTGTTCTTTCTCTTCCCTGGTGAATTAAACTTTTAACAGTTGAGAGACCAGAGGGTTAAGCCTAGAAGGCTAGAGTGATATTTTTGCCATCTTTGATGACACACTAAAATAAAGATTGTCTCATTTTGCAGCAGAACATTGAGTCTGCAAAGCCGATGTACATGTAGTTACTATTTGCAGAATTTGGCATTTTCTATGAATAGCATAAAACAGGCAGCAGATCAGCTGTCATGTTTTGACAGTGTTGTCCTTTTTTTCCGAATGCCATTCTTTTTTTTTTCTTTTCTGTTTTTCCCTTTGAGCAGCAAAACCACTTTTTTTTTGTTTCCCAAGGAGCTAAAATGTGATTAATATTATATTAAAGGGCCAGCCTGTGTTGTGGGTTCACATGCCAGGCAGAAGGAACCTAAAAGGGAAGGAAAAATCCTATCTAAGACCGGTGATCAGGTTCCACTATGAGGAATTTTACCCTCCTTTGCTGGGTTAGTGGACCAAGTTCATTGAGGCAAGGAATGGAAACCTGTTTACAAGACCCCATAGGCTGAGGGATTTATTGTCTTAATCTTCCCTTTCATGTGGTTTCAAAACAGTGAGCTTCTTTATATATGAGAAAATTATCTGGTCATTTCTTAAACTCTAAGTTCTGTCAGTCCCATCTGCTCTTCCTCACCTCCTGGGCTCTTCCTTCCCCTTCAGTCACCACAAAGAGTAACATGGCTTATCCTAGTCTGAACATGCTAATATTTTGGGATGACAGATTCTGACCTTGGTTGTAGTCTTTGGCATTAGGTCGCACACCGGTGTCTAATAAAAGCTCTGTACACTGACGTTTCTCTGCTTCTTTATTATTTACTTATCTAACAAATCAGCATATCTGATAAGATGAAACCTTCTGTCATTAAGAAGCAACGGAGAAATTACTCTACCTGATTTGACAGTTAATTTTCACATCACCTCTCTCCATGGATCAGATGATTAATGTCCAGTAATCAATAAGTTTCCTACTCTAGATGTTGCTCCCCAGTTCCACAACCTCTTTCGCAAGCCTTTGTTGATCATTTCTTGCAGTGGTTGCAGGACACAAAATGATTAAATGATGTGGACAGCGAGGGAGAGGAGCAGAGGGGAATATCTTTGTATGGCATGACATTTTTAGGCATTGTCTTTGGAAATCAAATGGTTCTCTTGTGGGAAATATTCAAAACCAGGGAAAGTGCACCCTCTAAAAGGCATTCCCTTCCCACCCTTCTTTCTAGCCTGACAAGTTTAGCTGATTTTTTTTGATAGCTTGTGTTGATAAAAGCATATTTCATTCAAGAGTTAAAAGGTCGGTTGCAGATTGATCATAGAAGCTCTTAAACTCTCTTACTGACCTGGAATTAGTAGATTCAAGCAATTTTCCAGCATACCCAGTACACCATAAAATATGTGTTTTACGCTACACTGGTATTGCTGGCAATGCACAAAACAAATGCACTGTACATGAAATGCCATGACTAGAGTTTAATATACTTCCTGCAGGTTAGGTAGATAATGTGTGTATATGTACTTACTGTACATACAGTCTAGCCATGTGCCCTTATGACATGATGCACTTCTCTATAACAATAATGTTCTTACATTTCTGTTCCCAGAGTCGTTGAGGATCAGTGTAACCTTTCCTTTATTGCTTGCACCTGAATAGTCCCTGCTGGTGGGGCAGTGGCATTATATGCTTAAAAACACACAGAGTCAAATAAAGTGAAAATCTTACATGAATCAAACTACCACAGAATCTCTATGGATAGAAATCCCATGCTTGAATAAGAAGAGTATAACAGTAGGAATATACTACCAACTACCTGACCAGGATATGACTGTGAAATGCTAAGGGAGGTTAGAGGGGCTACAAAAGCAGAAAACACAATAATAATGAGTGATTTCAACTATCCTCATATTGACTGGGTATGTCCCCTCAGGGCGTGATGCACAGATAAAATTTGTAGACACCATAATGACTGCTTCCAGGAGCAGTTAGTCCTGGAACCCACAAGGGGAGAGGAAATTCTTGATTTAGTCCTAAATGGAGCACAGGATATGGTTGAAGGGGTAACAATAGCTGAACTGCTCAGTAATAGTAACCCTAATGTAATTAAATTTAGCATCCTTGTCAGGAGAAATATATATAAACACAGTAACATTTAACTTTATAAAAGGGAACTACACAAGAATAAGGATCCTAGCTGGATGGAAATTAAAAACAGAAGTCAAGGGTAAAATGCCTGCAAGCAGCATGGAGACTACTTAAAAATACCATAATAGAGGTTTAGACTAAATGCATACCTGAAATTAAAAAAAAAAAAAAGAAGTCGTCAGTAAGAGAACCAAAAAGAATGCCACCATGGCTAAAGAGATGAGTAATGGAAGCTGTTTGAGGCAAAAAAATATCTTTTAAAATGTGAAAGTCAAATCCTAATGAGGAAAATAGGAAGGAGCACAAACTCTAGCAAGTACAATGTAAAAGTCTCATAAGGTAGGCCAAGGAAGCATTTGAGAAGCAACTTTATAAAGATGGAAAATTTAACAGTATTTTTTTCTATGTACATCAGAAGCAGGAAGCTGTCAAACAGGAAGTGGGACCACTAGATGACAAAGGCTTTAGAGGAGCAGTCAAAGAAGACAAAACCATTGTAGAGAAGCCATTCATCTTCAATGCAATGGATGTGGAGAAGACAAATCAGCGCTATTCTTTCTGGGAGACAAATCTGAAATAGTGTCCCAAATTGATGTGTCAGTAGAAATTAAACAGGAATAAGTCACCAGGACCAGATGAGTTCAGATTACATACTACAGTTAATAGTTCATATTTATCACTGAAATCAGCCACTGTACCAGATGACTGGAAGGTTGCTAATGTAATGCTGATTTTTAAAAGGAGAAATCTTGACAATTACATTTCAGTGAGCCTAACTTCAGTAACTGGGCAAATTGGTAGAAACAATAGTAAAGAACAGAATTATCATACACATAGATGAACACGATTTGTTGGGGGATGAGTCAACAGGCTTTTGTAAAGGGAAATCATGCCTCACCAATCTATTAGAATTGTTGGAGGGAGTCAACAAGCATGTGAATAAGGGTGATCCATTTGATGTAGTGTACTTAAATTTCTGAAAGTCTCTTACCAAAGGCTGTTAAAGAAATTAAGTAGCCATGGGATAAGGGGAAAAGTCTTTTTATGGATCAGTAACTGTTTGAAAGATAGGAAACAAATGGTGGGAATAAACTGTCAGTTTTCACAATGCAAAGAGATGAACAGTGGGGTATCTGTACTGGGATCTGTGATGGAAAAGGTAGTGAACAAAGTTGGCAGATGAGACAAAATTATTCAAGATAGTTAAGTCCAAAGCAGACTGTGAGGTGTTACAGAAGATTTTCAAAAAACTGGGTGACCAGGCAACAAAAGAGAGCATGACATTCAATATTGATAAGTGCAAAGTAATGCACCTAGGAAAAAAAATCCTAATGAGGGGTTCTAATTGATCTGTTACCACTCATGTAAAAGATCTTGGAGTTACTGTGGATAGTTCTCTGAAGAATTTCTGCTCAATGCACAGCAGCAGTCAAAAAACTAACAGCCTCTTAGGAACTATTAGGAAAGGGACAGAAAATGAGACAGAAAATATCATACTGTCTATATAAATCCATGTTCCTCCTATAACTTGAATACTGTGTCAAGATCTGGTCATCCCACCTCCTGAAGGATATAGCAGAACTGGAAAAAGTTCAGATAAGAGGAACCAATATTATCCGGAGAATGGAATGGCTTCCATACAAGGAGAGACTGAAAAGATTAGGGTCGTTCAGTTTAGAAAAGAGAAGACTAAGTCAGTATATAATAAAAGTCTATAAAAGCATAAACGTGTGGAAAAAGTGAATACAGAAGTGTTATTTACTCTTTCCTACAATCCAAAAAAACAGATTACTCAATGAAATTAACAGGTAGCAGATTTAATATAAAGAAGAGGAAGTAGTTTTTCACACAACACATACCTAATCTGTGGAATTCATTGCCATGGGATGTTGTCATGGCCAAAAATATAACTGGGCTAAAAAAAAAAGAACTGGATAAATTTATGGAGGCTCAGTCCACCAATGGCTATTAGCCTAAACCAGTGTTTCCCAAACTTGGGACACTGCTTCTGTAGGGAAAGCCCCTGGCGGGCTGGGCCGGTTTGTTTACCTGATGTGTCCACGGGTCCGGCCGATTGAGGCTCCCACTGGTCGTGGTTCACTGCTCCAGGCCAATGAGAGCTGCTGGAAACGACGTGGGTTGAGGGACAGACTGACTGCTGCTTCCTGCAGCTCCCATTGGCCAGGAGCAGTGAGCCATGGCCAGTGGGAGCCGTGATCAGCTGAACCTATGGACGGGGCAGGAAAACAAACCGACCTGTCTGCCAGGGGCTTTCCCTACACAAGCGGTGTCCCAAGTTTGGGAAACACTGGCCTAGATCGTCAGGAAAGCAACCTCATGCTTGAGGTAACCCTAAACCTCTGACTACCAGAAGCTTGAGTGGAAGATATGAGTGGATCATTCCAAAATTGCTGTGCTGTATACACACCCCCTGAAGCTTTGGCACAGGCCACTGTCAGAGACTGGATATTTGACAAAATGGACCATGGTCTGACCCAATATGACTGTTCTTATGTTCTTATGTAAATCTCAGCTAATACTTCTCTTGAGTGGTCAGACATTAATTTCCCATCATGTGCATAGCCCAATATTTCTCAGTGGACTCTTACACTTGGTAAATGAATGGCCTCTACATCCGGAGCAACAATCCAAGCCAGATAGTTTGGAGTACATATATAGTATAATTTGAACCTTCTCTACTGTTCTTGCAAAATGAATTGCTGGTGCCTTTAGCTAACTGATTTTACATTATGTATTCAGGTAGCTGGAGGTGACAGTGGGTAGAGATTTCCCATAGTTTGATTGCAAACACTCAAGTGTGAGTACAAATTTTAGTACACAAATTATGCCCAGAAAAGGGAAGCTTCTTTTTAAAAAGCTTTTCTTAGAATGACACAAACACCCTAATAGTATCCAAACTCAGTTTAAAAAAATATCTAAAGCCAACCAGAACTCCAATCACAAAGTACAGAACTGCTTCCAGGTTCTGCCCTGGGTCTGCTCAGTGATCTTGGGTGTCATTTTCACCTTTCTGAGCCTCAGTTTCCCCATCTGTAAAATGAGGACAGTGATATGTTTCTTTGAGATCTACTGATTAAAAGCCCTATATAAGTGGTGGCATTATTATTATTTATCTGTGTGCTCCCAGACTTTTGTTCCAGACCCATCTCTAATAGGCAAATAAACATACATGTGTGGGCCGAGTATGATATACATTGGAATCCCTCTACTGGCTTCAATGGAGCTACACCAAACTCCACCAGCTTAGGATCTAGCCTAATGTTCTTTACCAGTGAAAGAAACTAATGCCAGACCATTGGCAACTACCATGTCTGAAAGCTGAGCAGGATTTGGCGTATGTGAAATATCATTTCAGGAGGTACTGCCTCTCCAAAAGTGGGTCTTCCAAGAAATGAAATGAAACTGCAACAGATCAGCATGTTTCTTCGAGATAGATGTGTGTGTGTGTGTGTGTGTGTGTGTGTGTGTGTGTGTGTGTGTGTGTGTGTGTGTGTGTGTGTGTGTGTGTGTGTGTGTGTTGATATAGGGTGGGATGTATGTGTGAGCAGAAAGTATTTCTATCATCATCTCTAAAACCAGCAACCATACCAGAAAATGATAGTATTCCTTTTCCTCGGTTAATCTGGCCTTCTGACAACTGTTTTACATAGCTGAAGCCTTTCTCTAGACAGTAAGTGATTTGTGTGAACTGTTCAGTGCTCATTATTGTGTGTTAGAACCTGCTATCAGTCCCAAATTCATGTCATTTGTGGTGCAATAACACAAACTACAAAGTATCCTGATTAATGCGCTAATTAAACTGAAGACAATAAGTCAAATGCACCCCTGATGTAACTATATTTTTATTGCAGCAGAGTTCACAAGGGATAAATTTGGCCCAGTGATCATGATTCATTTTGGGATTATAGGAACTGCCACATTGTGTCATACCATAGTCTGGATGGTTAGCTTATACCTAGAACTCAGCCTAAAAGCTTTACGGGAAACATTTTCTGTGGTAAAATGCAGTTCTAACAAAGTTTAATTGCTTCACAAAATCATTTAGATTACACTGAAATTTCATTTGGGGGGGAAAAAAGTTCTGCCAATGTTGAAATCTCCCCTTTTGACATTTTTGGAACAAAATATTCAGTTTTTAATTTTGTAGAGACTTTTTGTTTTGATTTTTTAATGTTGTATTATATTATAAAAAACATTTAAAAGTCAAAATCAAAATTCTGATTGCTCCCTGTTTTGGTTTTTATTTTATTTCTTTCATAGGGAATTTCACAATATTCAGGTTTTGCTAACAATTAGACTTGAAACAAATTTTTAACCCCCTAAAGGCTTTCTCCATCCTCTGCTCAGCTCTGCTTCAGCATTAGTGTTTGTATTAGTTCCAGACAATTTTTCCTCTTTGATCTGGGTACCTATTTCCAACAGGGATCAAACCCTAAAATCCTTACTCCACTTTTGCCTGAGAAAGCAGACAGAGGAAACTCCCCATTGTCATCTTGCCTAAGGAAGGATCCCAGGACTTGGACCTATGTGTTTATATGATTTATTTTTAAATAAAATAAATTTTAAAAACCACCACTGGATGATAGATGGGAAGCAGAAGTTTCCTTTTGTGTCCTACAGTTCACAAATTACAAACCAGGTCTGGATTTTCTCCTGTATGTTCTGCTGACCGGCAAATGCCTGTTTCAGGAGATTGGGTGGCAAGGGGTGCCTATTATACATGACTTTCCTCCAGCACAGAGACCTAACCCTGCATTGAGCTTCCTCTGAATAGGTTTTATAACATCCTTATCCTTCACTCCATTTCAGGTCCCTCCATCAATTTCTGCTTTATGCTGCCATTTGATATGTACACACACAATCTCCCATCTCTATCCAAAGGGGCCTTCCTGTTTTTTTGTTTTTTTTTCCCCTGACTTCACTGTGGGTCCAGCTGGAAGAGGACTGGGAAAAGGGATTGAAGTGAGGGAGGGGGCAAAAGGAGTGAGAGGAAGAGGGGAGGGGGTTGTCTCCTCCAGGGAGGCAGTTCCTGTCCAGGAGATTACAATGGCTGTCATTCGAATGATCAAAAAGGAGGGAAGTGCTGTGCAAAGGATGAGGTTCCACAGCTGTGAAGGGCTGTTAATAACAACAACACCACACACACAGGTCCCTGAACAGCTTAGAAAAGTCCCTGAACAAATTGACATAAACACATTTCCTCTAACCAGGGCGCCACTGGTACAGGATGGCCTCATGGGCCAACAAGAAAAAAGAAAGAAAGAAAGAAAAAAAACCAAGAAAGATTATTTGTCCTTTTTATTTTTTGCTTCTCCATTTTTTTTTTGACAACGGAATATTTGGGAAGGGAACAAGTATTGCTGCAAAAAAAAAGTGTTTATGAATAATGGAACATTTCAAATCCATCTGGTTTCTGAGACATTTTTTACTTTCTTTCTACAGCCAATTATATAGCATGCTTGAGTGATAACTGGTTTTATCCTCCGGCTCATTCTGCTCACTAATTTCTACACTGATAGTTGTTACCAACCTCTGAGGTTAGTAGCCATATGGTAGTCCAATATGGCACTTAATACTACACTTGTTATACAGTAGGCAGTATTCCGGCAATCATAAATTCACATTGTAGTAGGCACTGTAAAAAAAGCTGTGAGTCCTTTTCTGAATGTTGGCAGCAATGGCAATTTTTAATTTAATTTCAAGGACGTTACAGAATCGTTTGTAACTCCTCTTTCCCTCTGTTTTATTGCTGATGAAAGTCAAGTGAAATTGCTGGCACCAATCCTTCCTGTAAATGGCAAAGGCAACGGATAGCGATAGTTCTCTTCATAGCAGAGGTTCTCCTGATACTGCTGCCTCTGTCAAACTGATCGAATCCAATAGGAATTTGAAAGTCTCTTCTAAATTGCTAAACAAATGGCATTCACTAGAAATAGCAAGATAGCATTTTGTGGGTTGTCATTGAATAAATATACATTGCTTTAGTTTGAAGTTTTCCAAGGGCTTCTATTAATAAAAGGAGCCTCACTACACCCTTAATAGATTAAGCAGAATATTATTGTACCCCCTGTGTTGTTATTGATAAGATATCATCAGTGTACTGGCACAGATGGAAAAACTGAGTCTTACCCATACTGGGGACTTTCCTAAGGTTATACAGTGAGTTAGTTGCAGAGCTGGGAGGAGAATCCAGGCATCTCGGCTGCCCATACTCTATTAATTAAGAAAAGGACTTTCATAAAGGAAAAAAATACTCAGATACCATTTTTTAGGGATTTGCATAGAAAACTCATCTTTCATCAGCCTCTTCTCATTTCTGTATGATATTTCCTGAGAGGTTGGCAAATCTGCTCCAGAAAAAGCATGTGTTTCTTCAAAAACCACTTCAAATATGACTGTGGTTTTTTTTAAAGACTTTACTTCCCGCTGGTGTTTTCTTTCTAAGGACTGTTACTCAGAGTTGCTGTTGTTGTTTTTTTTCATGATCATTAGGCTCATGAGCATTTTTTCAATGAATGTATATATTGTTTAACAAAGCAGCCAGTCTTGCATCAGGACTTGATTAGTAATTTGCACCTTTGCAAAAAATCATCAATAGAGCTCTCTCATGTTTTCATGTTTGATTTGGTTCCCAATTTAAATTTTTTAGGGAGATGTGACCTTACCAGAGCTCCTAGAATTCTGTCCCATTGAACTATCTCCTGAGAGACAGGCTAATTCCAATATGTCAGAAAGAAACCACTGTGTCTCTTGAGAAAATTTTATTTATGGAAGGGTGGGCAGATGTGAGCTGTGAACAGATAGATGTTCAGTCTTAAGACAAAGGAGGCCAGAGGCGATGGGTGTGTAAAGTCTGTGAGTCTTACTTGTAGTTAACGGAGGTCTTTGGGGACATGCGTTTGATGGTTCCGGTCCATTTTGCCCAATGGGCAGGTACTGAGATAAGATGGAGAATTAATTGCTCCTCATTCCAAAGGTCAAGACTGGAGACACTGGGAAAGTAACGTGAAGAAGCTTAGGTGGCAGCTACCCAAGTGGTCCTTGTTTCTGGATTTAAAATGATGTCATATATTATCTTTATTACAAGCTATAACCAGCGAGCCATTACAGAGCTAAGTAATGTAGGAACCAAGTTAAAAGAAAAATAGCAGAGAAAAAGAAAAACTACAAGGTAAGGGAGAACAACTGTGTTCTCATGTTCTTTAGATCTGCTTTTCAAAGTCCAAATATATCTCCCTCATGAGGCCAAGTACAGAGATCCTTTCTCAGTTCTTACACAGCCACTGGGACAGACTCTCAGTGGCATCTGAGTTCTGGCCAGGGCCCCTTGGCAGTGGAAGGTGGGGAACATGGGTGGACTTCCTTTAACTTTCTGGTCTGTAGTCCTGGTATTGGTAAATATGGTAAAGATTACATAGACCCAGGACACCATGACTGGCATGAATGCCAGATTATCTTTATTTCCTACTAACCTCCTTGCTGTATGCCCTCAGTGGCCACCCTGAACAGTGGCTCTAAATGTTCACAATTAACATCACAAATACTGAGTAATTATAGAAGGATTTTACTCGTTGATGAGAAATGCACAAATAATGATGGACATTTTTAAAGGATTTGCTTTAACAGTGTTTGTGTTTAGTTTCCTTGAGTACTGGAGGAAAAGTAATTTAAAATTTGGCAGCAATGCTCACCAAAGTCAGGGATTTTAAGTGATTGACTATTGGAGAATATTTGCAGAAAGTGCACCACAAGCCTGTTTCTAATAGTCATTACCATCTAGCCATACGGTATGAACTATGAGCCCAATCATAGTCTGCAATACTGAATATTCAGCCCTGGTCTCAACTTTGGGACATGCAAATGATTGTAGCTGCAAAAATGGGTTTGCATCTATTTTGTACATGTAAACAACTATTTGCCTAAACAAATCAAGCCACTCAATATCCAATTGCCTGATATGTGTGAACATAAGAACGGCCATACTGGGTCAGACCAATGGTCCATCTAGCCCACTATCCTGTCCTTCTGACAGTGGCCAATGCCAAGTGCTTTAGAGGGAATTAACAAATGAATGACCCAACCCCTTTCATCCACTCCCAGCTTCTGGCAGTCAGAGGCTAGGGACACCCAGAGCATGGGATTGCAACTCTGACCTCCTTGGCTAATAGCCACTGATGGACCTATCCTCCAAGAACTGTGTGTTCACAGGTGTGCCTTTCATGTGCATATTGTATAGCCACTTTTATGAATGAAGTTGTGCTCAAATAAGTGGGTGCCCAAATTGGAGGTTGGCTTGAAGCTTGAACGCTTGCTCCTTAGCATTCAAGAAACTCCAATTCTGAACAGGCTGACTGTTAGGGTGACCAGCAAGTGTGAAAAAGTGTGAAAAACTGGGACGGGGATGGGGGTAATAGGAGCCTACATAAGAAAAAGCCCCAAATATCAGGACTGTCCCTATAAAATTGGGACATCTGGTCACCCTACTGACTGTTAATGTGATTTCTATTTCTATTTCTGTTTCTATTTCAGGCAAAGTAGTCTTTAATTCTGCCAGACATAGCAGTGCGTATTCATATGTTTATGTGTTTGTGTCCAATGGGACTGTTTTAAATGTGATGACATATTGTTGTCCTATTGTTCCTGTTAAAAAAAAACAAAAAACAAGAAATAACTCTTATGGCTTGTCTATACTTGAATATTTACCAAATTAGCTATTCTAGAATCTAGTGGATTAAGTTAAATTGGGAAAAGATATTCTTAATCCAGAATAACAATGTTTACACAAGAGGGGTTTACACTGAAATACTTTCTGAAAAATTATTCTGGATTAGCTATTTTGGTAAATTTTCAAATGTAGGTAAGCCCTTAGAATAATATCTTTCAAAATTTGGACCCTGATAGCATTACAGTTGCTCCACTGTTAACAACCACAAGTCTCTTCCTTACAGCTGGATACATAATTGGTAATAAATACTTCATTCAGCAGATATCCCCACTTTTTTCTCTTCATAAATTGTCTCAGCTTGATTTTCTCAAATTCATTTGTTACCCAGTTTTATTCACCTATTTTGTTAGCTCCTCTGTAGCTTGTCCACTTGCTCATTCATTCCATTGCAAGTCTTGAATATTCAAAAATTGGAGCTGATTTGATTGGCCTTGTTGGGTCAAGTGGTATGTTTCTAGTCCTTGATTGGAAGGGCATGTTGGAAGCTGAAAATGGGGAGCATTCTTGCCAGTAAATTCCTTTGCTAGAACAGCCACTGAAAGCAAATGCTTAAAGGGTGGCAGAGACAGTCAGAGTGAACGTGTTTAAAAACTGAAGAAGATATTCACAGAAAATTGTTTTCGTTGTTCACCCAGCTCTCCTCATCACTCTATCCCTCGGCTTTGGAATAGGCCCAACTAATACTATACACATTTCTGACAGATGGGGCATGCTCATGCTCGCCTTTCCTGACATCCAGTTTGTATTTTAACAATCCTGCATGGAAACTCTGGCAAATGTATGCAGAGAGTGGTGTTGCCCGTATCCCATTTTCCACCTCCTCCTCCTTCTGAAGAAGCTATGCAGGCATTGCAGAAATGTGATGCGTGAATAGCACAGTGTCTCAGCAGAAAATAAATACATTTTAAACAAGTCCACTGGAAAAGAATTAGCAGTGAAACTGAAAAGAACCATATGCCAAATAGGGGGGAAAGTGATTCAAAGTGACACACTGTAATAATATAATTGAGTTAGGATTAAATTGCACAAGGATAAAAGCAAGGACAGAGCTAAAAAGGTAGAGACTGCTACATGTGCTGCCTTGTTAAGTGGGAGATGGTCAACAGGAGGGGATTCTGGTGCCGTTTTCCTTTCATTTATAATTAGGCAGTGAAAGTAGCAGGGGCATGTCAAGTCATTTGAGGGTTTAAATAACACAGCACTTCCCTGAACTATCAAGGCTTGGTATCTCCCCATCCCCCTCCATTCCTCAGAAGCAGTGGGAGTCTCCAGCTCTCTCGGCTGGTGGGAAAACCTCCCTTGAATTGAGAGACCATCTCGACCTTCTCTGCATCCCACCCTCAATCCTTATTGTTAAGACCAGGGAGGGGGAGGAAGTAGGATACCCTGAAGAAATCCCCTGTTTATTTAAGAGTTTTTGCAGGCTGGGGCATGGGGGAGGATCCCCCGCTTTCTCCTCTATTAATATATTCTATTTAAATTGCTTACAGCACCATGGACTAATTAGGACTAGAATGACAGTTTGAGGAGAACTACTGAACCCACTTGAACTCTTAGAGTTCAGAGTTCATGCACATATGGGAAAAACATCTTCCCTTTTATTTCTGTAAACACACTGCACATAGCATGGGAAATGTAAGGTGGTGTAGACAGAGCTGATCCCAATGACTTTATGAGAGCAGCTAGAAGGATGTAACTAAATAGATTTGAAATTGCTATTTCTTTTTTTTTTAAAGCCTGGGTTTAATCAGTTTAATTTAGAACTACACACAGAATTGCTCCAGTTTAATTTAAGATATTATTTAGTTAAACCAGTCCAATAGGCTGTGAGGATGCTCTGATTTCAGTTTAAAGCAAGCTTTTTTCAGTTTAGCTTTAAGTCAATCAGGAATGGATCTCTTAAACTGCAGTGTGTGTCCACACAGAGGTCTGCACTGATTTAATTAAACCGGAGCAAGTGTGTATGTGTAGAGAAGGCCTCGATGTTTCACAAATTTAGACTCGGTGCAGTTCCTCACACAAACCTGACGTGAAAGACAATGTTTTTCATTACCTAGACCTTAATAGTAATACTTACAGCTTTTTCAACCATAAAATTCACAGCAGTATACAAAGGTGGGTAAATTTCATTATCACATGTTTGTTTTGCCCACAAACGTGTCCTGATTTATCTAAATCAGTTTCCTAAAACCAACTTTCTTATTTGGGTGGAAATCTGTGGCTAGACAGTCTTATTTTAGAATAGAAAAGGCTAAAGTCCATTTGCTGAAGCTTTATTTAAGCTTTTTAGCCTCTTTAATTCCCAAATAACAGCCTTACAGTGACACATTTAAATTGGTTTTAATTCACAGCTTTTTGTTGTTTCGATGTGACAGTGAGGGTATAGCTGCCCCCATTTAACAGGCATAGAGAAGCAAAGTGACTTTCATGGCCAGTCAGTGCCACAGCTAGAAAAAGAATACAGATATCCTGCCTACCAGTGCCATGTACTGCTTCATAGAACCAAATTAGGTGAGTTTTACCCCATGTCCTGAGGGTCGGCAGACTTGTGATCTTTGGGGCAATGGAGGGATACCTCCCATTCTAAATATTGCTTTTCCCCAGTGATCTCAGAGCTGCCTGAAGCTCATTCTATTTTATTCTAGTCTACAAAGGTTCTTATTTAGCCTCCATCATCTCATCTGAGTGCCTTCCAGGAGCATATTATGTGACATGACTGACAATTGTCACGCGTACTTCATTTCCTCTCTCATCCTTTCATTTCCTCCTAATCCAGGGAAGTTAGAGGTGATGCTGACAGGCTGGTGAAACCCACCTGTGAGTTTTAGGAGGCATGTGAAAATGAAGGAGTTGACTTTGGCCAATCAGTTGCTCTGTCAGTTCCTACCTGATTGATATCCCATGCATTGACACAACAGTTAAGATCAGCTAGGACACCTGCACTGGCTACCCCTAGATTTGTAAATATATGGGACACAGGCAGGATGTTCTCCATTCTTTACCATATTCCACATTCACCTTCATGGCATGGTGAAAAATTGTTAGCTTTTGAATACCTGTCTACCTGGAGTCCTGACCATGACTTTTGGGGGTCATAGGAACTACCATAATACAAGTAATAATTATTTATTTATATTTGTGCAAACATTTAAAATGGCATTCATCCACATACTCTAGGTACCCTTGATGTTACCTAAAAATGCAACACAGTAGATACCCAAATATAAGTGGCGCACAGCAGTTGTGGTGTCAGAAATGCAGCGAACGTCTCTATGGTCAGGGTTTAAAAAATGCTCAGCCCAGATGCTCCCAAATGTAACCCCTAAATACCCAAATTTGTGGCTCACAATTAGTTATACCTGCTATTTAGTGCAATTGATTTGGGGCCAAAGTAAGTAGATACTACTATCAAGTATTTGGGAGTTCTTGAAAATCCAACAATTGATAAATGTTAACAATCCTAATCCATGCAAAGTATTGTCCAGTGCTTTGAGGGCAAAAATTGATGTTAAGGGCCCTGTAGAAATTTGACTCCCTGAGGTTTTCAATGTTTGAAGCCTTTTTGAAGCCTGAGTATGTAATGTGTAAAAATATGAGTAAAGACCTCAGGGTTTGGCAGTATATGTATAATTACTGAGGGTCAAAATGTAGAGACATAAAGAAACGGCTATCAGGGCTGGGTCCGTTTTGCACATCTCTATTACACATCTCAGACATGGGCATTTTTCTTTTTCAGTGTTTGTGTTTTAAAACAAACTGGATTGGGGCCACCACTGCCTGTGGATTATGGCCCTGGAAGTGATAAACACGTTGTTCCATCGCTATTTGCCCCATGAGATAAACATTTCTGATGGATTTTTCTGACAAAGCCAAGAAACCTAATAATCACAAACGTCAGAAAAAAGTGAAAACTAATTCAGTTTGATCCCCAAAGGATGGGGGAAGGGAGGCAAAAGGAGACACAGTTTTGTGAGCCTGAACTTGTCAAGCTCTTTCAGAATACTTTGAAATAAACACATCCGCTTGGTATTATAAATAA
Organism: Gopherus evgoodei; assembly: GCF_007399415.2. Taxonomy (NCBI): domain Eukaryota; kingdom Metazoa; phylum Chordata; order Testudines; family Testudinidae; genus Gopherus; species Gopherus evgoodei. The sequence continues at coordinate 11,535,941 of NC_044331.1, forward strand.
AGGCACAGGACAGTAATTTGCATGGATTAGGATTGTTAACATTTATCAATTGCTGGATTTTAAAGAACTCCCAAATTCTTGATAGTAGTATCTCTTTGTAGTGAAGGATTGATGGTGGGAGTGAAAGAAGCTGATGAATTTAAAGCTACAGATGAGAGAAAGCAAAGCCATCCAGATCTAAACTGAGATACCATTAGTGGTTCCCATAAATCAAATCATGTTTATAGTAAGGATACAGCTGAATTACCATCTGGACTTTTTAACCTCGACATTTATTTCCGAACCCTCCTCCGATATTGAAAGTAAACTTAACCCTTCCTTTCATCTCCAGGACTTTGACTTGATGCCAGTTCTCATGTCGAAGGACCGATCTGATTTTTTGATGGGGACAGAATGTAACCTGTGGCATGAGGTTGGAAGGACTCAGGGATTTCTTGCGCCAGACAAAGTCATAAAAGAAATAAAATACATTCAGTCTTAAAAAAGATCAGCTGAAAGGAGGGTCACACCAAGAATGAATTCAGCAGGCGGATAAAGAGAGGAGCATTCATTTTAATGCAGGTGAGGATATGGATGGGGACCAAGATCAATGTACCCAAATATTAATACAGTTGGAAAAAATATATATACTCCGTGGAGATTTGGGGGGATAATCAGTAGGGATGGATGGGTGATGAGGACTTGATCCTGTTCTCCCCAGCGTCAAAAGCAAAACTGCCACTGGCCTTCTTAGTGCAGGAGTGGTTCTCTAGTTCAGCTAATAAGAACTAACCCGAACCTTTACACAAAACTCATATCAAACCCAATTTAAGCCCCTTTTAAGGTTCAAAAAAGTTATAGGCCTGCCTTTGCACTTCCCTGTTAAGTCAGGAGTCTAAACGGAACTGCCAGAGTAGCAGGTAGAAGGATATGTTTTTTGGTATTTCCAGCCCAATCTGACACAAGAATGAGCAGAAATCACAGGAGAGTGCCTGTTCTCACCAAAGTTCCAGCCCAGATCTGCGGACACAGGAGGTTTGGATAGTATGGAGGAGCCATGCAGCTTGATGAGTGCTTCTTCAAATTGAACGTGTAAACCTTTTTGAGGTTTGCTGCTGCTCATGTCACAATTTTAACACTTTTTTTTCATGTTTAATGGCCATGGCATCATGATAGTCCAGTAGGTCAGGACACCCACCTGGACCTTGGAAACCTGAGCTCAGTTCTCTGCTTTTCCACAGATTGCCTGTGTAACCTTGGGCAAGTCACTTAGTTTCTCTGTGCCTCAGTTCCCATATCTACATCACAGCGGTGTTGTGAGGATAGACACATTCATGTTTGTGAGCTGCTCAGATTGTAGGGTAATGTGGGCCAGGTTAGATGACAGTAGGTTCTGTAGACATTGACTTAGCAGTACATAAAGCCAAGATAGGATCTTGGTGCTACACCTCTGAGGAGATATTATGTGGAACTCAACACATACACAAATCACTGAAACTGGTTTGCCTGAAGAAAAATGGTTTCCTAACTACCCTCAGGGGTTCTCTCGATAAGTGGCTTTGTGTCATATCTTTCAATGTGCGTCGAAGGTTTTTCACCCAGCCCTTATTAGAGATGACCTAACATTTCACACCCAGGCTGGTGCCAGAATCCTCTTAGTCTATTGGTGAGGTTACTGCCATTTCCTCTCTCTCTCTTTCCTGAATTTACCTAACCCAGAGCTCTGGCCTTCTGTTGAAATGATTTTCTGCCTTCCGGCCTTGCATGTCATGTGTCATATTATGCGCAAAAGGTTGCAACCCGCTTCCTCTCACTTTAGACACAGGATGAGGAAATGAAGAGGAGTGAAGTTACTGAGTTGATTTTGGAGGTCAGGGTGGGTCTTTGCAGGGTCAGAGTGGAGTTTTCAAGATCTTGTGCTGCTGCTTGTTTTTTATATTTTTAAAACAAACAAAAACCCCGACAATTACTCATGCTATCGAATCGGAAACACTTTTCCAAAGAGCTGACAAAATTAACAGGAGGACAATAGGCTAACAGTGAGGGCATATATATATCAGAAACAAAATGAAGCTGTCAGGAAGAGACCTGGGTTCACCTTTTAGCCACCCAAAGGGCAGTTTGACTGCCTTCATTGCTCAGGCATTCTCTTGTAGCATTTTACAGACTCAAAGTGTGCTAACCCCTATCAAAAAATGTAAAGTGGAAAGGGTAAGTGTCTGAAATAGTGCCAGGAGAATGTAGTCCAGCTCAGGGGAATCCCAAACTTTTCCAAGTTCAGGGCTGCACTGGCACCTGGCCAGGAGCCTGAGGCCACTCTTAAAGTGCAACTCAAAAGGGCAGATTTCAGAGCCCCCGCCTCCATCTCCCCCCCCCCCCCGAATCTTTACAACAGAGACGTGACATGCAGAAAATACAGATCCCAGCATACAGTATTCCATTATGACTTGAGTGGTGTCCATTGGGGTGGAGATGGAACATTTCAATTGGGTTTCTGTAGTTTCGGAGGACTGCAGCCCTACACTGATGATGAGGGCAGCCAACGGCCAGAAATTCAGCAAGAGTTGGATGCCTAATTCCCATTGACTCCTTTTGCAAATCCCAGCATGAGCAGCTGTCCATTTTAGCAGAAACAGGCAGCCATTCTGGGGGAGTGGGTGGCTCTTGGATCTGCGGGTGGTGTACAAATGAAGTACTTCTCCTTCCCTCACCTCCTATCAGCTGCCTAAGTAGAGTATTTTATGCTGACGTGCAGCCCTTTAACATAAGTCATGGAATGGTTCCAAAGTGCATATTATAATCTGCATGCTCTAAATCTGCACATTCCTTCCAGAATCTGTTGAACTAATGGAGAACTGAAGGGGAAGAGGTAGGGGAGGCCCTCCCCACATTCCCCGCCATGCAGGTTGTTTGGTATATCTAGTGATCTGAAGCTGGTTTATATATGCATCCAGAGCAAGTTCTCGGAGGAGTATCCTGCAGTCATTTCTCAGCTAGTGTGAACAAACTCATTAACAGCTCCTTTACTGGAATGATAAGTTGTTTCTTAATGAAGGGAAAAATAAATACCCTTGCTAACCCAAGCTCCATCACTAGAAGTCACACATCATTCTTAAAGACTCCTTATTTCCCACTAGAGACATTTGTGTACAGCCCTTAGACAAAATGAAAGAGATTATTTCTCACTCCTCTTATACACTCCTTCAGATGCTCACATTATAGAGGGGTTTTCGCTGCCCTTGGTAGTGCACTCTGGATACTAGTAGTTTAAATAAAATAAATTACAAAAATGACCTGAATCTTCACCCACTTAAGAGGGAGGTTTATAGCATTTCAAGCACAGGACTGGGATTCAGGAGATCCAGGTTGAATTCCTGGCTCTGCCATTGACCCGCTGTGTAGTGTTACCTTGGGGAAGTCACTTAAGCTCCCTGTGCTTCAATCTGCCCATCTGTGAAATGGAGATAACAATGCCTTCTCTCAAGGGGGTTGTGAAGGTTAATTAAATAGTGTTTTAAGGTGTTTTTAGTTCCTCAGATGGAAAGGGCTACAAAAGTGCTAAGTCTTGTGTATTAAAAGAACTGATTGGAAATTTTCAGGAAAAAAGTCCCCATTATTTCTTTACCAAATCTATATATTTTTATCTGAGACTAACTGATTATGTTTGAACCTCATAAATTTGGGGGCATTTTGAATGTGTTTTCCTTTGTTTTCACGTTATGAAATTAGATATGTTTTATGGCCCACAAGAACAGCCAAAGTGACAATAGAAAGGATTTTAAAAAAACTTCATTAAATAACATTTTGGAATGCTAACAAATCCTCATGCTTCAGAGCATTAAGCAACTTCTATTTATCGGGGGTTAGGTAGAAATATTCCTTGGGGCCAGGTTATACTGTAACTGTATACTGGAGGAGTTCTTGTTTCCTCTGTAGTGCCTGGTACTGGTCACTCTCTGAGACAGGATACTGGCCTAGATGGATCACTGCTTTGATCCAGTCTAGCCATTTCTAGGTTCCTGATTCCTGGTTCTTCCCAAAAAAGGAAATAACAGAATGCCCTGGGTAAGGATGTCTTTTCTGTATTTTGGACTTGACCAGAGCTGGGAAGTATTTGCACACTGGCAATCCAATAGTGTGTTTTACAGCCTGATTTTAACATACTGGTGCTACTGCTCTCTGATGGATCCAAGGAGACTTTTGTCATAGACGAAACCTATTCCCTTTACTCACACAAGTCATCTTCAGTGCAATTACTCACATAAGTCAAATAAGCAGTGTTTGATATATCACCTTTTAGTGATCAGTCTACAAAAGACAGAGTATCACCAGTACTTCTAGCGGTGCTACAAGAAATATATAAAATAATGGGGGAGGAAAAGTTATTCAAGCTCCAATGAACCTGCCCTAAGTTTGAGTCGAAGTTTGGGCTAACGGTTTGAATGGGTTCTCCAAGTGTCTGAACCAAATCTCCCATCCCATAATCATATAAAGGCAAGATGGAAAATGATCTATTCATTCGTCTAGTCCACCTACCTCTAGAGAGTTATTAGTGGAATACGGGGCACAACAGGGAGAGAGAAGAAAGGAGTTTAGAACTCCCCTTGACCTCTGACTAGAGGTGGAAATTTGATCTGACAGAGGAGTGACCAGACCACAGTTGAGTGGCACTGTGACCCCCTTCCACAATGCCACTTAATCAAATTTGGCACAGCCACCTTTCTGTTAGGATGGAGGGGAAACCTGGCCAAATTTGAGTGGCGCTATGACCCCATATGCCTGATTCACCGTCCCCCAACCTTTGAAGTCCTTTCAGCATCCATGGGCACCAGGTGCCCCCAGGGAGAAATGGAGCAGGAGGCATGGAGAACGCCAGTCCCCAAAGGGTGGGAGGATTAGGTTTGGGGTTTTGGTGCTTCCTGGTGAAGTGAAGACACTGAAGGACAATGGAGTGTGGGGCTCCCAGAACTGACTGGTGCCTGGAAGGGATGGCGCTCTTCAGCCTAACCGCATCTCTGGGTAAGAGCTCAGGGCTGGATGGTGGGGCAGTGAGACAGTAGGCCTGGGTGCAGGGGGTACAACTTGGAAATGGGCACAGATTAATGTGGGAAGAAGAGCAGGGAGCTGAGTATGGGGCAGCAGGAGGTGAGTGTGTGTGGAGCTGGGCGCAGTGAGGAGAGTGCAGGTCAGGGTGCAGAAGCAGTGTAAGAGAGCTCAGGACTGGCATTTGGGGAGCATCAGGAGAGCGTGGGGCTGGGTGCAGGCAGGGGCCCCCACCTTAGAAAGATTTGGTTGTGCCCCTAAGTGGACTACCCACAAAGTGCTGTAGAGAGTACACACCAGTGTTACATTTAAAGGACTCAGACTAGCTTATCCTGCGCTCCTCCTCCTTCCCCTACGCCTCATGTGTAAGGGACCTTGGAACTTACACAGTCTGTACTTAAACTGGTTGACAAAACAGAAATTGAATCAATCCCTGAAAACAATAGATTTAACCCGGGTAGCCCTCATATGCTCTATTGGCAGCTAGTGCTTCTTATGCTGTGTATGCCTCCCAGGGATTCCCCTAGGATGTAGCTTTGAAGAAAAACATACATAAAAACAACCCACTGTGTAAATCTAACATCAGTTAGTGGTTTCCCAAGTACAACTTGTGGAACTGCTGGATGAGCCTCCAAAGAGAAACAATTCACTGCAGTGAAGAGAGCTTTGCAAATGGAAAAAAAGAATCTAGGAAGACAAAGAAAAAATCATCTCTTCAGCAAAAACAATAGAAATAACTTGATTTTCCAGCTGTGTAACAGTCCCTTCTCCTTCCCTCCCCTCTTCCCCTCAGTATGGGGCAGCACATATGGGACTGTTCCCTGGTATATGTTATTTACTTATAAATTGAGATTTGTTCTGAGGGCATAAAAGCATCCAACCTAAGTTCTGGGCATCCCAGGAAGCTCTTAAAAGTACTATTAATACATAAACAGACACTACCAATTACCCACTGACAGCTACATATCCTAATTCAGTGTTTCCCAAACTTGTGATGCCACTTGTGTAGGGAAAGCCCCTGGTGGGCCGGATTGGTTTGTTTACCTGCCGCATCCACAGGTTCGGTTGATCGCAGCTCCCACTGGCTGCGGTTTGCTGCTCCAGGCAAATGGGAGCTGCTGGAAGCGGCATGGGCCGATGGGAGCTGCAATTGGCTGAACCTGTGGATGTGGCTGGTAAACAAACCAGCCCAGCCCGCCAGGGGCTTTCCCTACACAAGCGGAGTTCCAAGTTTGGGAAACACTGTCCTAACTCATAGGTTACATGCTGTGGTCCTTTCATAGAGGGTCAAAATAGTCCATGTTCTTTTCAGAGGGGGCCTAAAGTGTGGTTTCTCTATAATTATTTTGAAGGAGCCAGAATAGAGATGGACAGTGCCTGCTTTGTTGTGCCAGTGCTAGCATGGGTTTTTTGGTTTATGCGTATGTATACTTCAGCCCAGAATTTAGGCCCTAATATTGATTGTTCCTTTCGTGAATGATTGTTCCCTTTGCGCATTTCATCCCCATCACAAATACTAGATGAAATCCTGGCCCGCCTTAAGTCAATGGGAGTTTTGACATTTACTTAAATTGAACCAGGATTTCACCCATTATTCCCAAGCATTAAAAAGGGTCACTTTCACCGTATTTAATCTTTGTACAATTATTTCCTTTTATGTACTGTTGTTTTTAAGGAAGCATGAAATTGAAAGCTTTCCCCATGGATATTTTTTGCCTCCCATGCCCTCTCACAAGCTTTACTTGGGCTTGAAAGCTTAGCTGATGGCATTGACTGGCATGAACTGATATATTGATTGATTTCAGGTGCGAAAAGAGCATTGGCACATTTGCTTTGTAAAAAATATATCTATGGAGAATTATATGGACTTTGTGGTCAAATGGGAGGTCAATTTTTTTTGTCAATTCTTACGTGTGTGTAGCTGTGTGTTACAGAGAGAAGACTATCAGTGCTTCTGCTAAGGAATTTTCAACAACATCTTTTGGAAATGAAATACATGCATTTGGCCTTTTTTCTACATTCTGCCTATCAAGAGTGTTCATTAAAAAAAAATTGCTGCCTATTCTGGCAACAATTAAAGAGTTAAAGAAAATGACAATCTTGGAAGGGTTTGCAGCATGGGAGTTGGGAATCTGAATTTGCATCTGTTCAAATGGTAAAAGGGTTTACAAAGTGATCTTGATTAACATGATCTGACAATGGCTGTGCTTAAAGACCTCCACCACACTGTACACAGTACAAGGGAAATAATTTCCTTTTACAGTCTGACATTCCCTGTTCAGAAGATTTTTTATTTTAACCCCAGTCCTAATTGCCCTTCAGTATCAAAATTAATTGTGTTTTCTGCTAAAAGGCCAGTGCAGCTTAAGGTTACTCTAGGGTCCCAGCAGCCAATGCATCTTCTGTAAATGGCTTGATTGCCGTCTGTGGAGAGGAGTGCTGGGAGAGATTTGCTTGACCGAGGCTATACATTACAGTCCAATTAGTGTGAAGATCACTACATGAGTCTTTAACTTTATCTAGTAACTGTCGGAATCTCTAATGGCGAGTGCAGAGCCAGGGAAGAGGAATGCAGAAACCCTCCTCCCTCCAGGCTGCGTTAGCGATACAGCACGGATTTCCCAAATTCCCCCAAGCCATGTCACAGGCGGAAGAGGGGGCAGAGTCAGATGCAAGACACACTTGGTGTGTTGCACGTCTCTTCCTAAAAATGCAAAGGCTCCTTTCCCTTAGTAGCTTGATACCACCAATTGAATGTTTTATTAGTGTTTTTCCTGTTATTTCCTCTTCTCTGTCTTCTCTCTTTTCCTCTTTATCTCTACTCTTCTGTCAGCATTTGATTATTTTCCTTCTCCACTTGGCATTCAGCTGATCTGGAGCTTGTCAAATAAAGTCAAAGTCAGGGTCAGATTCTTCCTGGCTTGACAAAGTTGCACAATGGAGGTGGAGGACCCCAGGAACCTTCCCCAGCAGCACTCACGTGCCATGTCAGGGTGAAGCAGAATAGCAGTCCCTGAGACTGCTCCATCCCTGTTCTCCTGGGAACACATGACACTCCAAATGGGGCAAAGGGTCAAAGTCATGGCCTCACTTGCCCACACCCCAGACCCCAATGTGGGTCCATAATGTATGCAAAGCAAGTGGCATTCCATCAAGGAGCTTAGCAATGGACATGGTCTCCCTGGTAGCTGACAAGCTCCAGAAAACCTCCTAGTGTTTCTCCTGCGATGGTCTCGATTGTGCCTCAGCAGCATAAAAGTGGTGCAGGGTCACGTACTGTATTTTAGAGTTTAGGAGAGTCTATAATATCATAACTTCTAGGTATGTTTGGGATGTTGACTTCTCTTTATGTTAAACCTACCCCATTCTTTTGTTCCTCACTTGTTGAAAGGTATCAGTGGCAAGGTGAGGTGCCCACTTAGGTTAATGCCTTCCTCTTCATTTTTCTCTTTACCAAATGAGTCATAATTAAGTTGTCTCCTCCTTGATTTAGGGCAACTGGACTGTGGATCCCTAACAAATGTCACCACAGCCAGAGTTTATTTCTCAGGTCTCAATTATTTCATCTCTGTTTACGCAGCGGGTTCACATAGCTGCTCAGGATTTCATGCACCATCAATTCTTGAGGCCTTTCGCAACAGACACCAATACCAAAGGGCAATAGTGTATTTGCAGTTCTCAGAGACTGGGGGCCTTTCTCTCCCAGAGACACTCTGGATTCAATACAGCCAGCAGTCAGCTGAGAGATGAGCTCCTCAGCGTTTGCTCTCATAAAGGAACATACTTTACAGTGGCAGTGAATCACAATGCCTGCACAGCTAGCTCAAGCAGAACAATCATAATCCAAGTCCTCTAATCTGCTTTTTGGTCAAACCCATACTATAATTTATTCTTATTCTTTGTATTACTGTATATCCCAGAGGACTCAACCAAGCCTGAAGCTCCACTGTGCCAGACAATCTAGAAACACATTATAAGAGCTAGACCCTGACCTAGGAGCTTAAAATCTAAATTGTGGACAAAGAGTGAAGGAGAAACAGCGGCACAGAGAGGGGAAATGATTTGCCCAAGGTTACATAGCAGTTTAATGGCAGAGCCAAGAACAGAACAGAGGTCTCTAGACTCCAAGTTCACTGTGCTAACTGCTAGATTATAGCAGTCCAAGTTTGGCTCAAAACACTGAAAGGGCATGGCAGGGGGACTGTATTTAGGATTCACAATGCACAATGTTACAAAGCGCACACACATGCAAAATATATCTGGGAAGAGTTCCAAAATACTGAGTCTGCACCTTCCTCTGTGTCTCATGTTCTGTGTGGCTTCTTTCCTCTTACTTTCATCACATTTGTAATATCCTGTTTTTGCTTTACAATATTCTCTTTTTGTTATATAAATAAAAAGAAATTGAACAATTGAACACCCTTCAGTTGCTGGTTTAATAAGATTCTCACTCATAATGTTCTGGTACGTAGTAAGAGGATTGGGGGTGAGGATGGGAAAGAAAATGGTCATAGAAATTCTAGGCTAACTATAAGGATTTGAACTGGAAATTAATTTCCATTCAGGAACTCAACCGAAAAAAAATCATGTGTGTGAGTCTTCTCTCTTCACAGTTAATATTGACTTTGGGATGTATGAGAACCAGAAGTGCTGTGGTTTGGTCACTAGAAATATTTCTTAACTCATTCTGCCTTATCATTGTTCAAATACAATCTATCTGCCTATCCAGGACATTCGTCTAATACCATGAGCATTTTAGGTGTGGAAGTATAATATTAAGAATATGGGACAAATGTAGCTATAAGGGCCCCTCTATCCATGAATCATCTATGGTGATTGAATCCAAGAGCTGCAGTACCAGCCCCTGCCATTTGAGCGAAAGGAGTAAATTCTTTAGATAAGACCAATAGAAAGGTTTTATTTTCTATGTGGACCAGCCACTAAAGGTAGACATGAATGACTTATCCACAATTATATCAGCCCCATGAAACACTTTGGCTAACTCCTCTGAAGAAAATGGAAAGGTACACAATTGAAGCAGGGCTGCAGTTGGTTACTAGGGATGTAACCTTCACAACGTCTAGTGAGGAATGGTGACTTAGCTCAGTGGTTCCCAGACTTGTTCCACCGCTTGTGTAGGGAAAGCCCCTGGCGGGCCAGGCCAGTTTGTTTATCTGCCATGTCCACAGATCCGGCCAATCCCGGCTCTCACTGGCTGTGGTTCGCTGCTCCAGGCCAATAGGAGCTGCTGGAAGCAGCACGGGCCGAGGGACATACTGGCCTCTGCTTCCAGCAGCTCCTGTTGGCCTGGAGCAGCGAACCATGGCCAGTGGGAGCTGCGATAGGCCGAACCTGCGGATACAGCAGGTAAACAAACTGTCCCAGCCCGCCCGGAGCTTTTCCTAAACAAGCAGCATCCCAAGTTTGGGAAACACTGACTTAGTTCACAAAACACATCAGTTAGCCTGGTAAGAAGAACCTCTGAGATGAAATATTTTTTCCTATGTTAATCCAGCTCATGGAATGTCCTGTGGAGCTCACTGATCAGGAGTCAACAAAAGATTAGATATTTGGATGATTAGAACATTCACCATTGCCTTTGTTCATATAGACACAAATTTAAAAGGGATACAAACCACCATGCCTCATGTCATAAGCTAACCAGTAATTGATAAGTTTGTGAAAGAAATTTCCCTTATGGGCAAATGAGTTCATAAATATCCACAGTGGGGTTTCTTGCTTCTTCCTTTGAAACATTCAGTACCAGCCACTGGATATTGGACTACATGGATCATTGGCCTTATCTCCACTATGCCAAGAACATAAGTAATGATTATTAAAAATTATCTTAGCTTGTATTATTTTAATGTTTGGTTTGATAAGGCAACATTTTCAACTTCTCTATATCTCTGACCACACATCATTGAGAGAACAGAAAAGAAACCTGTGCTTGCTGGCAAGTTATAGAGCAAAGGCGAAGCATAGAGCAAATGGAAATATACAAGTCAAAATGAAACCCTCCATCTTTCTGTCAAACTGAAACAATAAAATAATAATGGCAGCTTGCATTTATATAGCACCTGTCATCCTGAAAGACTGGAAGACTCTTTGAAAACTTTACAAACTACTGCATTGCAACAGGACTCATGTCACCAACTCACCTATGAAAGGCAGCCATTTCTACAAGCAGATACAACAGACAGCAACAGTACACAACATTTCTCAGTTTACTTAGAGCCTGATCTTGAGAGATGCTGAGTTGCTGCTACTCCTACTGAAAGCAGTGGGACAGATCCTCAGTCAATTAGTATAAATTGTTGTAGCTCCACTGACTTCAATGAAGCAATGCCAATTTACCCCAGTTAGAAATGCAGGTGCATCATCTCTCAGGATCAGGCCATTATGGAAGAAGAAAACTGGGTGTAGCTGAAAGAGTTGCCTGATTCCAGTCCAAAATGAGCACAATGATGTTCAAAATTGCAGCACACATCATTCTGATCTGGCTGAATAATTAGGGATTTTAATCACAAAAGAATTGCTGCTATTGTCTTGAATCCTCTGCCCATGCATTTGTTATGGGCACCACATGACTGAAGGCTATGCCTGCTCATTTAAGCTTGTTCACATAAAAAGTGGATCGTTTTGAGCCCGTTCAAGCCAAGGTCAACCTCTCATAGACTCACAGACTTTTAAGGCCAGAAGAGACCATCATGATCATCTAATCTGGCCTCCTGCACACTGCAGGACACAGAACCTCACCCATCGACTCCTGTAATAGACCCCAATAAACATCTCTGCCTAAGGTACTGAAGTCCTCAAATCACAGTTTAAAGACTTCAAGTTACAGAGAATCCACCATTTACTCTAGATCAAACCAACAAATGACATATGCCCCATGCTGCAGAGGAAGGTGAAAACCTTCCAGGTTCCCCGCCAATCTGACCTGGGAGGAAATTCCTTCTTGACCCTGTATCTGGTGATCAGTTAGACCTTGAGGTTGTGGAAGAGATTCACCAGCCAGACACTTAGGAAATATTTTGCTGTAGTAAGTAAGAGCCCTCCCCATATAAGGTCCCATATCTGGCAATTGGAGATATTTTCTACTAGAAGTTGATGATGGGCCATATGACACTGTAGGAAGCCTTATCATATCATCCCTTCCATAAATTTATCAGCTTAGTCTTGAAATAAGTTAGGATTTTTGCCTCATCACTTCCCTTGGAAGGCTGTTGCAGAACTTCACTCCTCTGATGATTAGAAACCCTTGTTTAATTTCTAGCCTAAACCTATTGATGGCCAGTTTACATCCATGTTTTCTTGTGCCAACATTGTCTCCTAACTTAAACAACTCCTCTCCCTCCCTGTTGTTTATTCCTCTGATGTATTTATAGTGACCAATAATATCTCCCCACAACCTAAATTTGGTTAAGCTAAACACGCCAATCTCCTTAAATCTCCTCTCATATGGTAGGTTCTCCATTCCTCTGATCATCCTAGAAGCCCTCCTCTGGACCTGTTCCAGTCTGAATTAATCGTTCTTAAATGTGAGAGACCAGAACTGCACACAGTATTCCAAATGATGTCTCACCAGTCCCTTGTATAATGATACTAACACTTCCCAATCTTTACAGGAATTACCTTGCCTGATGCACCCTAAAACTGCATTAGCCTTTTTCACGGCCACATCACATTGGCGGCTCATAGTCCTCCTTTGATAGACTTCCTGTATCTAGGTCTCCACCACCCTCATTGTTAGGCAAAGTGTGGAACATAACTCATGAGGTTTAAAGGTCAGTGGAATTGAGGGGAAGTTAGTTAAATTTTTCATTGCTATTATATGTTTCACCTAGAAAAATCATACCTGATAATTGAAGAGAATGTTTGATATTGTAGTGATAACATAAAGGGCCAAATTCTGAGATCTTTAGTGAAGGAAAATATCCGTTGCCTTTCATGGGAGTGTTACTCCATTAGGAATCATAGAATTTGACTTTCACATATTAATTTTCAAACTGGTGCTTATCCTTGTGGTTTCCTGTCACTGAATATATTCCTCTATCAACCAGCATAATGTTTTTATGCACTGAAATACCACTTTTAAAGCATCTGTCTAACACCCACCCCCACTTGGAATGGCTGCAGGGAGGAAAATGGGTGAGACTGGGAGTATACAGCAGAAAAATTGTGGTTCAAAGTAAAGAATTTTGCAAGAAACCTAGAAATCCACTTGGACTGATGCCCCAGAGTCCTCGCTATCCTGAGTCACTTTGCCTATAATTGCGAAGTGAGGGAAAATGACATTTAAATAACTGGGACCCATCTTTCTCTTACACATATAAAAGAAACAAAAACATTTCCTCTCTTTTCTTTTTAAAAAGCAATTTCATTTTTTTCCATTACATCTTTAGCACCTGCCACATTCCCATTTCTCATATGCAGTTCCACAAACTTCTGGTAGGCTGCCACTACCCTTACTGGCAGGGGAGAGGACAGACTTCAAGATCACTATAGATTCCGAGTCATGGCTCCTCCCAACTGAAATAACTCTGCACATTCCAGGAACGCCTGGGATGCAACCAGAGTTTGACATGAGCAGGTGCTGTTCGTTACTAGGCTCCATAATCTCTGATTCAGTGTCCAGAATAGGGTATGGAAAGTTACCCTGGTCTCTGTCTGTCCGTTGCTCTGGTATTCCATCTGCCCTCTGACCAGACTTTGTGTCACCCAGCCAAATTTAGATTTATTAACAACACATGCAGCTAACGACTGGGTCCAAGAGGAGCATAGTTCTGTTTTCCTTCCTCCCACCAAACTACGTCATTGTCTGAGCTAGTTATGGGGAGGTGGGGAAGGGAAGAAAGGAGATGTGTCATTTTCTCTGGCATCTAGAGCAGTGATTTAACAGGTCAGCATGGAGAGTGTCAGCTTCATACACCACCAGCCGGCAGCACTGCAACATAAATAGTATGCCCTGGAAAGTAATGTCTGAGCAAGAAGCTCCAGATGACGGCTATGAGATAAACATCTACTCTGTGGCCAGAATTAAAACAAAATGAAGGTGAGGTAAGTGTAGCATGTGCTTTCATAAAAATGACCCCAGCACTCGTTATCCTGTAATAGAAGTAAACAACAAAAAGGAGTCCATTAGCCACTTGACATCTCTGTTCCAGACATTTAGGTATGGATTTGTATGTCACCTAAGCCCTCTGTAAAGCAAATGCCTAAAGGGTAAGAGCAGTCTCCTGGTAAATGTGAAATTTTAAAAAACAGCTGTGAATTCATTCTCTATATCTGCAACTCCCATTGACCTCGTCAGGTGCTCAAGAACTAACCCCAAATCTACATTATGATATGGAGGAAATGTTTAGAACATCATGGCCACCATCTTAAACTCTCCACATTGGATGAGAGAATCCCCAACCTCATCAAAGTGTTGATTACCCAAAATGGTAGCTGCAATGTTGCAAATGGACGATAGGAGAGGGGAACGGCCATTTTAATAACAGAATACTTCCAAGCTTTAGTTATATTGTCCTATAAATACAGCATTTTTCACTGCTGGAAATCCTTAGCCTTAAGTGTCATACCTGGAATGATGCTCACAATGTTTAATTCAGTTCAGACAAATACTCAAAAAGTTAGGTTGCTTGCATAATATATTGTGATATTTCTAAAGGCACAAAGGATTGTGAGGGTCCAAAATCCTATTGTAAGTCAGTGGGTGTCATGTACTTAATTTCCCTTTGAGCATTTAAAAATCTCCTGCCATACTGACTCAGTGCATGTTATAAACTGGCTGGCACCAGCAACTATTATAGACTGCTTCTAACACACTTCTTGTCAGCACCTAAGACTGCTAGTTCCCATGAGTTGGTCCTTATTTTGTCTGCAGCTGAATAAGGCAGAGGCCCAAGTTGCCTTTCCAAATTCCTTCTGTATTTTCAGTAGAATAAAGCAGCCTTCTCCACTTATGGCCTAACTTTTCTTTCAGCTACATCAGTTTTGCATTGGTGTTGCTAACTCCATGGACTGAAGTGGAGTTGCTCCCAGTTTTCAGCTGTGTAAATGATAGGAGCATCAGCCCCTTCCTGTCTTAAACTGTTGTGCAGTGTTGTTGGTCAAAGTTCAATTGAGTCTGTGTTCTAAGCAAGAGGTGGGTGAAGAGACTTGTGGGTATATGTTATCTGCAAAGCACTTTGAGATCCATGTGACTGAAATGTAAGATAGTATTAAGAGAAAAACATTAAAATTCCACTCACTTCAATTGGGGACAAACTGATGGCTCTGATAGCAGATCAGAAACTTTGGACAAAACTGAGTAAAGCTTGATCCTGTTTTTGACAGCATGACCTTGGAGAGTTTCTCTTGACTGTTATTCTCTATCGTGGGATGAAGTGACATGAATTATTCCTCTCCCTCATCAGCATCAGTTTTTTAGGATAACTCAGTTGGGTAGGACAAAGACTCAAAGCGGGAGCTAAGCAGAGAATATATCAAGTATTCGACCCCCAGGCCAATGAAATGCAGTGTCATCATAACCCAAAGGGAGTATCATTAGTCACTGAAGGAAGGGGCTACAAGCATGCCCAGAGAAATCAATAGAAGGTCCTTGCCTAGTAACAGAAAGATAGCAGCACAGATGTTTATGTCTTTGCCCTTCACATACTTTGTTCTTCCTTCCTCTCCAGTCACCCGTCACCTTTTCACTTTCCTGGTTCCTAACTAAGTAAAAATGAATGCATGCGCTAAAAGACAAATCCTGCAACCTAGACCTTTGTTCAGACAAAATTACCATCAGGTCCCGTGTTTTTATTTGTTGGTGAGTTGTTCTTTCTGGGTGATGATGACTTGAAACATATGTCATGCCACTATTTATTGCCATCAACTCAATTTAGTCAAGACCTGGTCCAGCATGATATGTTGCTCAGGCACTGATTTATATAATTGTCACTTACTATATGTTGTTAAAAATGTTTTTAAACATTGAGATCAAATAAATGGTCCCAAGGGGCTCATCAGCAAACCTGTTTGGATATGGAACCCAGGGACACTCTCATTTTTTCGCATGGAGTCTATTTTATTACAACAAATAATTCCTCTATGAAAGATCAACCAAGGACAGAGATTGTGATTATGATTAACCAGGAACAAAGATTTCAGGCACTGTTGGTTAGAATAGGAGATTGGGAGTCAGGACTCCATGGTGCCATTCCTAGCCCCACCACTGGCTTGTTGTGGGACCTCTAAAACTCTCTGTGGTTCAGTTTACCCATCCATAAAATGGGTGCAAAGTTATTTCCTATATACTAGGGAGGTTATGAGGCATAATTGATTAAAGTCTGTGAAACTTTTCAAAAGCTTTCAATTAAAGGTTCGATACAAGCAAAAAGTATTAACAATAAAAAGTTAATTGAAAGATGGAAAGCTGCCACATGTCACCAGTATTACATGAAAGAGTTGGTGGTCCCTTCTGGCCTTAAACTATATGACTTTAAGTGCTCTGAATGATGTGCACTGTAGTTGGTCATTTGTTCTACCTAATCTAATTTATATATAATGTGACGGAAAAATCTTTTCATGCTCAATTAGACTCATCCCCAAGTTGGCCCTGATTTCTTTGTACATTGGACCTTGACCAGGAGTGTCATATACAGTCCCTTGATATCAAGGCCAATAATAACCGTTTGGATTCTTGCTACATGTGTGCTGTTTGGAGGGGTTATAGTGGTGAGGGAAAAGATGTTTAATGTTTATGAAAACATGCTTTTAAAGAATAATAATTATAAGAAAATAGTCTCTATGACCCCACTTCAACAGAGCACAAAAGCACATGTATACACACACAAACACACAAAGAAGGAGGAATACGTACAACACTACACATGGAACAGACACATTGGGCCAATTCCTCACCCGGCATATCCCGGCGTTACTCCACTGAACTCAGTGGAGCAATGTTGATTTACACCAGCTGAGGATCTGTCCTGTTTTGTTAACCACAAGAGGAAGATTTGTAAATGTGATGCTCACTCTGGATGCCTTCTACTGAAGGAAGATGTCCCTCATGGCTATTTTAGAGGCTTTCCAAGGTTCTGCCTCATTGGAAAAAGCCTATTGTGAACTGAAAACCCTGAAATAGATTTTGTTTTCTAGTGATAATAAAGCTCTTAAAACTTCAGAAATGACATGGGGAATCCTTCATTCTGTTCTCAAGATGGCTAACATGGCCTCTCCTCTAGTCTGAGCAAAAACGATAGGTAAACTTTTCACAAACTGCTACATGATTTAGGAGCCTAAATCCTGCTTTCAAAAGTGACTCGGGCACTTTGGAGCCCAAACACTATCATATTTTTTAAACAGGCTCTCCCACCAAAGCACAAAGCTGCCAAAGCTTCAGAATTGGCTATTGTCCCATATTTTGAGCATAGGCATATATATTAAGGTAGCCAATACCATAGTGGGTGCTCTAAACAGCTTTGCCCTATATTCCCCCATTAGGTGACTAAGCGCCAATCTCATTGCAAAAGTGGAACTGAATGCTTACATTTTAAGATTTGACTGCCAGAGCTCCTCATTCAGAGGTTTGTCCTTCAAGATGGCCATCAGCAGTGGCATGGAAGGAGCTGGCCATCTTCTAGATTTAAAGGGGACACATTATATATGGTAGCTAATGGTTAAAAAAATCCTTTGGTACTTTTTGTGTATTATTTTACAGCTACATACAATTTTTCTAGTGAAATATGACTTTTATGTCACTCACTGACAGCGGGTTTTGGGTGTTTCCATTAAACATGCACACCAAACATGCCAAGAGCCTCATGGTGTTGGAATATAATGTTATTTTGAATAATATTATTTTTCACCACTCATATGTCATCACTTCTTACTCCTAACATGATATCACCACATTTACAGAGTTTCCTCGCTTTTGACAGTTTTTAAGCGAGTTTGCAATAAATAAAAAGTAGCGCTGGATGATGAATTTTTAAAGCTGTAATTTTTAATGAAAAATAAAAGCCCACACTTGGCAGCTCCTGGAGAGTGAAAATCCCTGTTTTTTTTTAAAGGTAAGTCTTTTTGTACATCACTTAGAAAGAGAAATTCCTTATTCTATAGCAGCCCAGAATATGTTCAATATATATGGACTACGGATATATATGCAGCCATACTGCAAGCAGGCATCACTTTAATGATAATAATGGCTCAGATTCTCTTCTGAGATCTGACCCCTTCTCTTCACTCAGTGACATTAAAGGGGCCACATTCTGCCAGCAAAGAATCCCACTGGCATAGTGATACTCCCTGCTGGCACATCTGAGCCAGATCAAGCCTTGCACTTCCGCCTTATCTCCAATCCAACACAGGGGGTGTGGCAGAGAAAAGCTCCACCACACTAATCTTTCACTGGGCTAGGTGTCCATCACCACCATCCCAGAGGTTAAGCTTAGAGGTACTAGAAATAACTCTAAACATCATTTGGGCTAGGGTTTGGCTCAGAGAATCAGGGAACCAAACCCAGCTCCTTGACGTCCCCATCCCTTTCCTGCTCTGAGAGGAGCTGGGGTATATGAGATAATCTCTCCTGATATTCTAGCATATTAAGGGCCAAATTTCCAGATGGACAGGCCTCAATCTGGCCTCTAACATGGCAAGGTTCATTCACTAACTTCTTACTCACATGAACCACCTCGCTGTCCACAATGAGGATTCTTCTTGGAGAAAGGATTATTCCCTTGATCAAGGGTTGCAATATCTGGTCCTACACTTGTACTTACAAATTAGGGGCAAATTATCAGTACATTGTTGAGCTCAAGATAAAGGACAGGATGTGACCAAGTGCTGAGGCAGAGGCAGAGAAAACTTAAGGAGAGGCTGGAGTGTCTTATCTGCTGCTTGTCTGAGTAATGGGAATGTGTTGAAGGATGAGGGTAGAAGGTGTGACTGGATGAGGAGTAAAGTAAGGCAGCAGCATGCAAATGAACCTGGGAAGAGATTGAGAATGAAGCCTGATAATGGGAGGGGAAGAGGGAGCTAGTAGACAGCCTGAGAAGAATTGGACTGGATGCTGGAGATGGTAGTGAAAAGTAAGAGAAAAGCATAGGCATAGATGGATAGCAGATGCAATAGAGGTTCATCTAACCTACACCCTCACACATGTACTGGCCAGGCCACCTGTGCCCCAGATTCTAATTATCCACTGCTCTGAAAGTTGTATGAGTGAGGTAACTGAGTAAGATGGATTTGCCTTCCAGTGTTCTAGCCTGGATAGTGGGGCCCTTTTGGCTCAGTAAGTGGAGGGAAGCCACATTCTGAACAGCTTCATCAGTGGTTCACAGGTTCCACTACTGGGGGACACAGAGCATTTGCTTGTGGATCGAATGTTGTGGGTAAAGAGTTTGGCCTACTTCAACCCATGTGAGTGTGTTTGCATGGCAGATGTGCCTGGAACAGAATTTGCCTATGAAAGTGGCTAGGACCAAAAAGTGAATTAAGTTCACTTTTTAGAGAAATCTAGGGGGCAAAGTATTTCTACATTTAAATTCAAGGATCAAATATAAATCTAATCATATTCAAAATCCATCATACTTACATATGTTATTCAGTTTTTGGTATTTATTAATTTTGTAGACACTTTCCAAACACATAAGACTACCCAGTTTCTGCCCTGAAGTGCTTACTCTCTGAAAGACATACAATGGGGAAAAGGTATATATAATATTCAAGAAGAATATCAGGTTGATGCCTGGCACACACACGCTATTAGTTCCATGTTTTTTGTTTATTTGGTTAGGGGTTCTTTTTTTTATAATAAACTATTCCCAAATGCCCTCCTGCCTAATGAGTATTATCTGGTTAATTTCCTGTAGGCTTCAGTGCAGAAGCAGGTCAGTTGGTTTAATTATCAACTATGGAGACATGAAGGAACTTGAATCAAATGAAATATACAACAGGTTTTTTTTCTTTTTCTTGGAGCCCTTCACATTAACAAAAAATAGATTCTCTCTTTTGTGGCTTTAAAAAGATACAATTCCTACCCAGCAGAATAATGATGACATTCTTGTCCAATGCACATAGTAGATTTAGTCTTCATAATAACAGTCAGAAGAATCCAAAGATAGAGGAAAAAGAGAGAGAGACCTATAAGCTTTGTGTACCAGCACCCTAAGTCTATTTGTTTTTAGCATTTAAACTGATTCCCAATACTGTCAATTGATCATTGAACTGACCCCACATTATGCATTGTGAAGTTTCAAGTCTAAAAATCCATATGATACCACTCAAGTCAGTGGCATCTGCATCCCTGCAACTGAAATGGCATGCAATACTTACTTCCATCGATTGGATCACTCAATGGGAGCTTTTTTGGCACGAGAGAAAAGTTTTCTTTTCAAATAGGCTTTTTCTGTGTCCTAGATAAAGTGTGATGGAGGCTAAATAAGCAAAAGTAGGTTGCCATGCCTCCCAAGTTCCCTGTTTTGTTTTGTTTTTCTGGGAGTTATTATTGGCAAGTCTTTATGCGGAGATAGGCATGTAGAAGCAGCATTCACAAGGAAGGAAATCCAATTAATTTTGTTAGAAATCCAATAGTCTCCAAAGTGAACATTCACTTCAGCCACAAATCTGCAAGGTTATAGAGCTGTTTAGGAACATCTACACAGCAGAAAGATTGAGCTTATGCTTAGTGCAGCCAGAGTGATATCTGTAATATCCCACAGAAATCCACTGAGAACACTTATGAAAGTGCAATATCCTTTAAACGGAACCTTGGTAATGAAAGGAAAGGGCTCCCATTCCTAAATAAAAACAACGAGTCCTGACAGGTCGGAACTGATACCAGCATTTGCTGCTGCCTGAAACACCCGCTGCGCTTCGAGTCAGGCAGGAGGTTCTATTATTTTTAACTGTTGGGTTATTGTCCATCTTTAAGGATGGGAGACTTTTTTAGGAGACTTAATTAATAAATAATAAAAAAAAAAAAACCTTACTGTCGTTTCAGACGTGTGGATAAAATATCTGAGGGGTTGGGGGGTGCATGAACAAAGGAAGCTGAAAGAAGAAAGCAGAGATCAGAGGCTCATTTCAGAGAGCACAGCTCAGAAAGCCCTGAACTGAGGGTTTTTTATATATAGCACCACACTGAGTGACAAAATGGTAGCTGTCATAATGTGCCAGTTAACATGTCCAATATGAGCCGATCGTTTAGTATCCCCTGGGATTAGAAGACAGAAACATGACAAAGAACAAAGAACTTGGATCAATAATGCTTGGGGAAATAAGACAGAGAAGGTTATTTACTCTGCATTGATCCGTTGCTGCAGTCGCGTAAACTTGGCCTGTTTTTCTTTTGTTAACCTTTAAGCTTGAGTATACTCACAAGCAACTAGGGAGTCAACTAACAGGTGTAGATTAAGGATCGAAGGAGGTCATCGTACCTCTGTCACCACTAGGCACCCATGTAACAACCTCCCTGAAGAAATTTAAACATCAATAGCTATAATAAGGGCAAATTTATCAAGCTTGGCCTACTTTTGCTGGGAGCCTGGTTGTGTCCAGTCAGTTTGCCCTTGCTAAAGCTCAATTGATTTGGACATTCTTTTACTAGGGTTGATTATCAGTTGTGACACCGCAAATTTGTTAGCTTCCAAGCGCTGAAGTAGCTATTGCCATTGGCGCCTCTGAAGTGAAAACACCTGGACTTGCTTAATGTTTACCCTGGCTGGAGGGGGAAGGGGCACAAAAAAAAGAAGAGTGCTTTGATGATCCTTTCCTAGGCAGCTGCTTCACAGGAGATATCTTCACTTTGCAGTAGGAACATCTGGACTGCCATATTTGGGGGAAAAAAGAATTGGGAACATGAAGGAAATATAAACACAAAGAAGAGCATTTTGAGGAAGGAAAATGGGCACAGAGTTCTGTGCTCAAAATTTGCCCCAGCTCTAACATTTGAAAAAAATGGGAACTATGGGGAAAAGATGGCTCAGGAATTTGCTAATAGGACATGGAACCTTCTCCTTTATATATCTCCCCAGTATGAATTTGACCAGCTCCATAATAGACGTGTTTCAATTATTCATTGTGAATAATGTATCCCTTTCTTCTATTTGCCAGCTGTTTCTGAACAGTTCCCGATTTCAGAAAATTTGATTTGTTACTAATAGATAGAACTGTTGGGAAATTGTTTTCCTGTCCCAAGAAAGTATTTGAGATTTAAAAAAATTCCCATCCCAAATAGGGCCGAAATGTGGAAATCTGAAATATTTTTGCTAACAGACAAACTGGAAAAAAAAATTGTTTTGGGTCAGTGAAAACATGTTGCTTCAATAATTTTAAAATGTTTCATTTAAATTAGACCATGTTATATTTAAAAAGAAAACTACTGGCTCAAATTTCAAAACAAAACAACAAAATGAAAAGGGAAACTGGATTTTTTCATTTTGAAAAGTTTCCATAATTTGTCCCTTTTTTTCCAACTTTTTATCTAGTTGAGAAATTTGTTGAGACTGATCCTTTCCTGTGAATGGTTTCCATTTTGACAAATCATTTTTCAACAGGAAAACAGTCGGCCAAAAACTTCCAGATCAGCTCTATTCATACGATATTTCCTGATGCATCATTTTCACTGTATGTGATTGTTCCCAAACTGTTCGCTTTGACTCCTAATAATTATTAGTTATTCATTGTCTTGTGCTTTGTGGTTTGTCACCTAAGTCATATGGATTTGTTCCTGTTCCCTGGTTGGACAACAGCCTTTTTAAATGGGAAAATGAATGATGGGTAATAGTGAATGATACATTTTACAGTATGACTACTCAGATAAATAATCATTCATGTCAAGTTCATGGAACTTTCTTGAATTTCTTCAGTACCCAATGGCTGTGATGATCAAAGTACTCATGCATGGTGAAGTAAAAGGATTCACAAATGGCAGTGGAACAAAGCCTGCTAATCATTAATGAATATATTTGTTCACCTGGTTTGGGGTTTTTTTTTGTTGTTGTTTTGTTTAATCAGCTCTAGGCAATAGTACCCAAAAGTCATTACTATCGGATGGCTGTTTGGGGTTGTATGTGGTAAGAATTCATGTACTTAGCCTACTCCTAGCCCAGTAGTTCTCAAACTGGGGCTATTGCTTGTGTAGGGAAAACCCCTGGCGGGCTGGGTCAGTTTGTTTACCTGCTCCATCCGCAGGTCTGGCCGATTCTGGCTCCCACTGGTCGCGGTTCGCTGCTTCAGGCCAATGGGAGCTGCTGGAAGCGGCGCAGGCCGGGGGACATACTGGCCGCCGCTTCCCGCCGCCCCCGTTGGCCTGGAGCAGCGAACCGTGACCAGTGGGAGCTGCGATTGGCTGGACCTGTAGACAGGGCAGATAAACAAACCGGCCCAGGCCACAGGGGCTTTCTCTACACAGGCGGCAGCCCCAGTTTGAGAACCACTGTCCTAGTGGGCATTTTATGGAATACTCACTGTCACAGCTGGCACTCATTGGGCCCTTGACTGGCAAACCCAGAATTTGGAATGGGAATGGAGAAGGGGTTCTAGAAGGAATCCCTCCACATCACACTTTTCATCTATTGCTATGTGGCACAGCTGGGAGCAAAGCTTGCATTTATGCTATATAGATTGGCTTATAGATAAGGGATTTTGGTTCTAGGGTTATCGATATGGCAATTAGGAAAACCTAAATTGAGTTAAAATATGCCTCATGTTTCTCTCTCTCTCTATATATATATATGTATAAATTCTGAGACAAAACAAGAAGCAGAGAGTGAAAAATCAGATTTTTCTTCCCTTGCAGAGATGGAAATAGGCTGTTTGCAACTCTTGGCACGGAAAGATTCAGCGTGTGCCCCTTGCCCCATCACCCGTGAATGTGTGGTGGTACTTAAGAGCATAGGAGGGGGAAGGTAGAGCTTTTAGGGCATCAGAAATGACAGTACTGTGCATCGGACCAGGCGCGTAAGCGGAATGCATTGAGGCAGTTCTCCTATGAAATCAATCTAGGGCAGAAAAGAAGCCACTGACAGTCTGCTTCTCTACTTGGATAAGCACAGCTCAGCACAGTTTGGTATTAACCAAAACCGTTCACCAACTAAGGGCCATTCGGTCCCCTCTGTGAAATGGCTTAGTGCTCTCTCAGCTCTGCTGGAATTCTAATAAACACCATCCCAGTTAGCAATGATTAGCATGCTCTGCCCAGAGGCCATGAGTGAGCACGGAGAATGAATGACCCTCTTGCCCCTAGAGTGGCCCTGCTAGGTCAGGGCTCAGTTACGGTGAGGGGCAATGTGAGAGAAAATGTAAGGGCTTCAGTCTCCTGAGCTGTTAGTCATGCACTTTAATGATTTCAGTGGAGCTATGCTGATTTACAGCTGAGCATCTGGCCCTAATGGCCAAATGATGTCTGTAAGGCATTTGTCTGTATAGAAACCTTGGATAGGAAATGTGCCTTATGTAGCACCAATCCTCCCTGAGCAACCTAAACTTGAACCCTCAGCTGCTCCAAGTTCATTCACAGCACATCCTGGGGTGAAGGAGATGTGATGGCAGCTCTGAGGCTAGCCTGGTGCTGGGCAAGCCCCCAGAACAAATTAGAGCAACCTCAGGGCTGTTCTAACCATTCCATTCTTCTGGCCCAGGTTCACTGCATTTTACTCTGCTCCCACACTAACATGCCCCCTTCCACTTCATACCTTATACAACTCACCCCCGCGCTAGGTCTAGGAGCCGGGACTGGATATGCTGACTTTACACCAGCTGGGGTTCTCCTGAAGATGGCCTGGTTTAGCTCAGGCCAAGCATCTGGCCTCCAATGCAAGGGAAGAGAGTGCTGCCTTCATTATAATTTAGGATGCTGAAGCTTGCTCCCTCCAATGTACCCATCCCACTCTGTGCTGCATGGCCCTAGCCTTCCCTTTTAATTTCAGATGATGCACATGGAGGGAGTAGTCCCTGGTTGCCTCCTCTGAGCAATTGTGCCTAGCCCTAAACTCACTTCAGATTGATAAAAGAAACCAAAAACATGCATGATTCTTAACTCAGCCAGACAAAGGGGATGGCTCCACTGTGATTTACAATCTGCATTCATTTTCCTGGTTGCTCAGTGGCAGGTGTGTTGCCATGTCATTTTGAATGTCTACAGGAAAACTGCAAAACATGAGAAGATGCATATTCCTAAGTGAAATGTTGACCAACACAGGGTGCAAGGGAAGAGTCACATTTCCAAGGCGTGTCATTTCAACTGGATCCTGTGCACCAAGATCTATTTTCCACGGCACAGGGCAAATGATGGCAAATGACACGCAGAACAGTGTAAAAAACCAATGTTGTTAATATAAACAAGCAAATCACCCTTGGTGGATTGATGGGAGGAGAAATCCAAGCAGAGATCCCATCCTGGAATGACAGAAGATGTTATAGCAAGTTGGGACAGAGGTGCATTGACAAGATTGTATCAAGGGCAACTTCCATGGTTCATCACACACGAGCCTGATCCAAAGTCCAGCGAGGTCAGTGGAAAGGCTCCAATGACTTCGATGGGATTTGGATCAGGTTTTCTAAAAGGCAATAGCCAGAGCTATTACCATGAAAAATAACATCCAGGAATCCTCTTAAAAGAGAAAGGAAGGGATAAAAAAACAAAAGAATCTCCCTCACCTCCCCCAGAGTGCTGAAATGCATATGCTAAAAATCTCCATTTTACCTTTTAAAAGGGCTCAAAATAAACCTCTCACATGTTGTTATGCAGCCAAAAGTAAAACTTTCTTGATCGTGCATTAAGACACCACGTTTCCTGGTTCCTGGTGCTAGCAAATCTGCCTCACCCAGAGGCCTTGTCCATTCTGACCCCTTCACTTGTATTGGCCAGTTGGCTGCTTGGCTCCTTTCCCAGCAGTCAGTGCTCTCTAAGCATGACATCGATCATTGCTGTAGTCAGGAAGATGGCACTTACCTGATGGGGTAGGCGGAAGCTCCTTCTCTTACCATATGCTGGGAATTGTCAGTGGACACTCGAAGCCAAGACTGGTGATTTCTCATGCCAGGAAACAGGCCTTTTCCATAGCTTGCCAACAAAACAGAAAGCTGCCTTTTTGCAAATTAAGTTTCCCACTGAGCAGTTTTATAGCAGGCTGGGTGGCACTGGGAACTATAGGTCACTGTTTCCTTTGGCTCCTGGGGACTCAGAGAGCAGACAGTGAAATAAGAGCCACTATGATGGGTAAAAATGTGAAAGCAAAAAGAAAAGGACATGCACTGTATCCCTACAGAAACCGAGGATTTATCATCCCCAATCAGACCATTGAGCCACTAAGTCTTGTATCTTGCCTCCAACTGTGGACAACCTCTGATCCTTCTGAGGAAGAAGAAAGTATAATGATCGAGGTCAATTGTGGGAACCCCCTTCCTGACCCCTACAGTGATCAGTTTAGCTGCTGAAGCATGACATTTGATTAGTTCTATCATAGACCCAGGTTTCAAATGGAGCCCTCCCTCTTTTCTCCTGCCCCCCGCCCATCTTATCAAATAATGGGGCAGCAATAAACACAGTGCTTGTGCTGCCTGAATGCGTAACTCAGGGAAGTGTGAGCCTCATCAGCAGTGCTGGGCAGGGCTGGGAGTGGTGTCACGACCCTGCCCCATTTCTGCACCAGCTGGTGGAGTGAAGCAGGCATGGAGGAAACACATGGGTCACCTCTGGATTTGCTGTATGGGTAGAATGATTCTGGAACTGGTGCTGATCAGATGACTTTGCCACCCGCCCCAGCTGGGCTGTGACTTCTAATGCCACAATGGAGCTTGTAGCTTTCATGACTACAGATGTTATTACTGGTTATAAAATAATCTTTAAAATGCTGCTGTTATCCTCCAGGTTTGAGGGCATTCCTGGTAATCCTCAGCATCGCAAGAGCATATGATTTACCCTATCGGATCAGACCATGGGCCCAGCAGGTTCAATCTTCTGCCTGTGGCAGTGGCCAGTCACAGATACTACAAAGGAAGACAGATACCCTTAGAATGCATCTAAGCATTGTACAGGGATCGGGTGGGAGGCTTGAGGATGGGATGGCTTCTGCAGTGCTGAGCAGATTGTGTAATCTGACTCTGTGGAAAAGTCTTTCCTCAATGGATCTCTCTCCCGTTTCAGAAATGTCTCTTTTTTTCTTTCATCTCCTGTTTGGCTGCAGAAGAGGGAAAAATGGAAGGAGAAAACATTTCCAAACATAGAGTGAAGAAACCTCCTTTGAATCACAAATTGCATGGAAAGACCTTTTTCTTCCAGTAAGGGAGTGGAGTTGAAAACCCAGGCCAAAGGATTACTTCACATTTCTTCCAAGGCATGAAACCTTTAAAAAGAAAAAGGTCTATTCTGCATTATTCAGCCATTCTTTTTTCCCTTCTTCTTCTTCTATGAAAAGTTCTTATTCTTTTTTTTTCCCTCCTAAAGTGTTTATTACTCACAGTCTTACACACACTCCCACATACACAAACTACAGAGAGTTCTTTTTGGAAAGAAAATCAGGCCAGCTCTTCAAATATTCAGAAAGGATCTTTTGCTAAAGTAATCTCAAGGTCAGTTTTGGGGGTCTTTAGGTTTCTATATTCAGTCCAACCACGTTTCATGTCTCTACTTTGCTTGCTTAACTTACTAGAAACTTGGGCAAAATTCTGCTTGTGTCGGCAGTTTTAAGGTGTGGATTCATGCAGGCTATTTACAAGATGCCAAGGGATGTCAAATCCTGAACATGTGTTTTTGTCCTACAGTCATTCTCTGACAGCAGAAATAGTCTGCAGCTTATCAGATCCATTTGCTGATATTTAACATCTTTTTTTTTTTCTGACAAAGGTTAGGGTGAGATGAATTTTAATGTTTCCTCTTGCTGAAGCTGACAAAAATAAAAGCTTTTATACATTTGGCTCTAACTTAGACAGAAACTGGAGTTTTACATTTAAATGCAAAGAAGGCCAATTCCATTTTATTACAAAACTCCCACCTGCTCCTTCCCACCCCAAAGATGGTCTTCTGTTTGTTTTGTAACACTCTCAGTATTCTCTGATCACTGAATTGAATTAAGATACACAATCACTTAGGAACAGAGCCCCAAAGGTATTAAAGTGACTTTCTCTCATCGGGGGCAGGCAACTAAATATCTTTGAGGATTTAGGGCCTGGGGACAGACATCATAGATTTATGATCTTTTGGGGCAGAGAATGTGTTTATACCAGTGTTTACCAAACTCGGGATGCCGCTTGTGTAGAGAAAGTCCCTGGCGGGCCGGGCCGGTTTGTTTACCTGCCACGTCCACAGGTCCGGCCGAACGCAGCTCCTACTAGCCGTGGTTCACTGCTCCAGGCCAATGGGAGCTGCTGGAAGCAGTGGCCAGTACGTCCCTTGGCCTATGTTACTTCCAGCAGCTCTCATTGGCCTGGAGTGGTGAACTGTGGCCAGTGAGAGCCGCAATCAGCCAGACCTGTGGACGCAGCAGGTAAACAAACTGGCCCGGCTCCCCAGGGCCTTTCCCTACATAAGCGGCGTCCCAAGTTTGGGAAACACTGGTTTATACTATTCAATCAGTTCTTCCACAAATATAAATTAAAAGTCTGATTGTGAATGTTCATAGATAAAAGTGCCAGAATTAGGATCATATTATTTTGCAGAAGTTTCACATCTGCAAAATCACCCCAAAGTGTGTTAATTTGCATTGTTTAAAGGATTCAGTCATCTGAGCAGGGAGCAGAAACAATGTCATCTCGTGATCAATCACCCAATATTAGCAAATCGTGAATAGTCAAATTGAGCAGTTTGATAAGAACCTACAGGCTCTCAGACACGAAGTAAGATTTTTAAGGTAATATGGTGCTGCATAATTATATAAATGGAGAGACAGATGGTTGGATATCTACCTGGTGAACATTTGTGTATAATTAATACCTTTGCATGAGTAGTTTTTCAAAACATTTGCTAACCAAAAGATTGGCATTTTTTGTAAATACTAGTCACAGCCAATATTTCGACCATGTTTAATATGCAGGACACCATTAGAAGGTACAATGCTATATACCTTATTATAACAATAGATTTGTCATCTCTATTCTCTTCAGGCATCATTCTATTTTGAGCTATTTTTCTCCACTAACCAACAACATCAATTTCTATATGTTTCAGCACGTCCAGTACTATAAGATCCTGCCTCGAGGTGTTATACAGCAGAAATGAGTAAACAGACCTCGTGGCTAGTTTTGCCTCATACTCAGCAGTCAGGGGTGAATCCAGAAGTTTGGCCACATCGTCGAACCCTCTCCAAACTGCTTCAGTTTTGCAAAATTAGGTTCACGAAAATTCTTGGTGTGTGGATTACCCTGATTAGCCCTGAAGAACAAACTTTCTTGTGAGGTTTCCAGTTATTCTTGCTTCTGGTCAGATCAGAAATACCGTAAGTGATTTTAACTCTTCTGCTTCCGGATCCAGTCTTTGGCACTCAGAGCATAGGCAGAGGAAAATGAAAAATAAATACTTTTTAATAAGTACTATCTACATTTTTTGAATGTCCAAAAAAATTCTTTATGGCTTTTCAGCAAACTTTTGATACGGTTCTAATTATAGCAGAACTAGTTCTAAGACTGTGGCTTGGCATTGATCCTTCAGCTGACTTGCACTCCTGCAACCTGGACCCATAAGCTAAATGGGTCAGAGCAGATGGGGCCTTGAAACCAAGGTGGCACAGAGATCTCCACTTGTTTGCTGTTTCAACTTCTGATGCTAATCCATGCCAGACATCATCCTAGTCCAGGGGTAGGCAATCTATGGCATGCATGCCAAAGGCGGTACACGAGCTGATTTTCAGTGGCACTCATGCTGCCTGGGTCCTGGACACCAGTCCGGAGGGCTCTGCATTTTAATTTAATTTTAAATGAAGCTTCTTAAACAATTAAAAAACCTTATTTACTTTACATACAACAATAGTTTAGTTATATATTATAGACTTATAGAAAGAGACCTTCTAAAAATGTTAAAATATATTACTGGTGCGTGAAACCTTAAATCTGAGTGAATAAATGAAGATTGGGCACACCACTTCTGAAAGGCTGATAACCCCTGCTCTAGTCCCTCCTGGAATCTTGCCTCTGGGTCTATTTCTGTTCCACTGGGCCATGTCCTTTACTTTGTGGGCAAATAAGGCAAATGACCCCTTTGCTGACTGCACATATGCTGCTAACAACACTGGTTTTATTTCAGTAAACTGCATGTGGATGGTATAGGCAGGTGCCAGAAAAGTGGGCCCCCACGAACCCAGAAAATACTGCTGTGACTCACCACATTACCAGCATGAATGGCAGCCGGCTTCTCCTCAGTTATTGAACAGAGCAGATGTGTCACGTTCGGTTAGTTTACATCATGATCTACATCAACCATGGAGGAAGAAGATGCACCAAAATAAAAACAACAACCCCAGATAAAGTGATGTGATGCATGCAAACAAACTATTAAACACACTCTGTGTTGGGGTTAAATCCCAACTGATTAATGTGGTTGTGGTCAAGGAAGTGCCTGTATGGCATTAGGAAGGCAACTATAGTCTAAGAGAGGGGATGAGTATTAGTCTTTATGAATTGATGTTTTTACTATTATTCTTACTCTTTTCCATCTTATCCTCGTCTCAGACTCTCTCTGATGCTCCCTAACAAATCCTTAGTCCTTTTCCCAAATTGAAGGTATAAGTAGGGAGAGGAGAAAGGGTAGCTAGACACTTAAACACATGGACTACACTAAACAGAATAAGACTAACAGCTGATATAACCAGTTAAAAAGGGAATAAAAACCTCGGTTCCAGGGGAAGACTCCATTTCAGCTCAGAGTTTGGCTCTACGGCAGTGCTTGGGCCTGATGAGAAGGATTTACAAGGATTTGTAATGAAGGCTCTGCAGAACTGCTTCACTTCTGGCACATCAGGTGTTCCTCTCCCTCCCCTTCCCCTCGTGCCCATTGAAGCAGTGGTTGATGGGAAAAAGGGCAGAGGAGGAAAATATAAATGGCAGAAGGAGTCAGTCTGGCTGAAGTTTGTGGTCTGGGCCCATTTATTCCATTTAAAATAATGCAAAAGGTCAAGGATAGTGAGGTTTCCTCAGAGTCAGGTTCTTCCTGGTTTTAATTTAAGCCTGTGGTGATAAATCCTACTGGATTTATCATCAGGTGCTTAGACATGGTCATGATGAGCGTGGTATATGTGCACCCACAAAGAGGTAGGCAGACGGCTTGTTTCTCTTTTTGGTGACGTGTATGTTTGTTTGCTTTTTAATTTCATAAATGGATAATTCAATCAATGAAACTAGCTCCCTCAGGCAACTCCCATCTCACAGACTGCATGCCAGTTGGCAGATGTGCCAAAGTTAAAGTAAAGCCTCAGAGAAAAGCTCAAGTAACTCAGTAACAGGGGCAGGAGGTGGTCAAAATGGCCACTTTTGTGCAGAGGCACAAGGCGGGGGGGGGGGGGGGGAAACTGGTATGGGTCTGTCCTTTTAATCTTTAACTCATGGCTAGTCTTAGTATTTTTCTTTTCAGGCCGTGAGCTGTAAGACACATCTCAGGGAAACCCCACAACTGACATAGTATACAGCAGAGGCTGGGGGGAGGAAATGTGACAGCTGGATGGGGATTCAGGGGTTCTCACTGTGGATTCAGCAGCTGCTAAGCAGGGTTGAGGGGTTCAGACCAGTGCATATGGGTCGAGGGTTCATAAAGAAGTGGGTGTTCAAAGTGACACCCTCCCCATCTTGAAAGATCAAAGTGGGCTCTGTAGGTTGTAAGTGCATGTGGGGAAAAAGTGCTGACACTGTGGGGCCTTACCCAAAGCACAGATCCCTTCTCAATGCATCCTGGACAAATGCCTAGGGCCTGTCCTGCATTTAGACTCCCACTGACTTCAAAGGGATCTGGAGGCTTCCTCATATAAGTCCTTAGCCCTGCAGCTGGAGCTCACTTGCTAAAAAACGGTCTCTCCTGACTTACATGTCTCACTCCTGTGAAGGCCTCGGGAGGACAGCAGTGACAGAATCTCACCCAGGCAACTTCAATAGAGTGCAAACCATATGAAACGGGACACTCAATCTGCAATAGCAGAAAACAACATTGTGCAGTCATGATTTCAGTTCATTTTACACTGACACAGCTTCTTAAGATAAAGGATTAAAAGCTGTTGTTGTTTTTGTGTTTAAAGTCAGCCATGCAAGCACCTGTTTGATTGGAACAGGGAGATTGTGCTGGATTTTGGGGGCTATAGCTCTAAATGCCTGCCTCTCATAATATGTTTTAAAAGTGTTTCCCCCCCCCCCATTGAGTGACTTCGCTGCTGGTAAGAGGTGTCAGATTGGCAGTTCTGGAGAATAAGGTCTCTGTTTGTGCACAGCCAAAGAGCAGCATAGGCAGCAGCAGTGCAAGCTTCCTCCACAGTGCTCTCCTTCCCTTCCCTAATGGAATTGGGTCCTGATATGGGGATGGGAGTTCCATTTCCATGCCCCTCAGCCTTTCTGCGGTGACTGCCAATGGAAGTGGTTTGTAACACTTCCACCATGATATACCTCTGTGGTGTTACATGTATACATACTAATGGCAGCACTGTGTTTTTAGGAACATCTCTGAGCAAGAAGTGGTGCATAAGCTTCTCCACCCCAAGAGCAGCTTCAAGAGGCATTAGAGGTATCTCTGAGTTATAGTTCCTTTTTCTCTTCCGCTGTGCTTCCAGCAAGTACCACATTATGAGTCATTATACCACCAGCAAATGACTGTTCCACCTGCGCTGGCCAGCAAGTAGGGGGAGTGGAACCAAAGCTCTGCCCATTTCCTGCTCATCTGCTTCGATATACTAAGCAGGGCTGGAACATCCTCCATGCTCATTCCTGAGGCCCAGGTAGCCCATGAAGGGGAACAGGCCTCTCACACCCCTACACGGGTGTGCAGTCCATGTCACAATCTGGCCCATAGTGAAGAACATGTTGGGATCTGGAAAGAGACCACCAACTCATCCCCCCATTGAGGTTCCAGACTGAGTGATAGTGCTAGGCAGTCTGATTCTGAGCAAAGGGCATACTTACAATCCGCAGTGGAAAGTTTCGTCACTTCTCATCTTTTATTAAAAGTTTCAGCCGTGGAGGCTGGGAAAGTGTAAGCCAAATACCTCTCTCTTTCCAAGCACAACACATACTTTCCCTTCTTCCTTCAAATGCAGTTCCTTTCAAATCTCTATGGAGAACAATACAGTAATCAACTCTCGCAATCTAATTATGCCCTTCCCTTTACAAAAAGACTCATATTCTTAAATAACACTTCCTGGCAGCAAACGGCTTTGTGGCTCACATTGAAAGAGGAGAAAACAATGCAACCCAACCCACATATCTTCAGATCATTAATGCTCAGGGAATTGGGTACAGAATCCTTTCTTAGCCTCATCACTGATGAAAATAATACTTACCCTAAAGCGCTTGACTGCCTTCACGTACCGACCACAGACAATAATCTAATCAGTGAATGATCCTCGTTTCGTTGATCATTTTCCTGTGAATTGTTCCAACAGTGATAAAAAAAAACTGTATATAAATAAGAAAGCGCTTTTGCTGGGAAAACAAAGGCTGGGCAAGAGTTCATTCCTTGGCATTCCTTGGCAAGTTATGATTCTAACTTTCCTCCCCACTGGGTCAACTATCAACCTGAGGTTCAGTAGGTTAAAGAAGGGCCTTCACATTCAAATCTTCCCCCTGGCCCTTCCCAGAGGCATTCTATAGCATAAGCAAAGCCCAAAAGCACCTTGGTGCAGCAAAAACTCCTGGCCTACATGGGATCTTCCTTTTGTCTTTTGCTATAGGCGTATGATTTTATTTTTAATATAAAGATTTTTTTTCCCCTTGTGGAGTACATTTCAGCCCCAAAATATATGATATGTACTGCATTTGGTGCACGCTCCTTCAGGCAAACCAAGGGATCTGTAAGTGGTACTATTTTTCCTATCAGCCCTGGAGAGTAGTGTGGCAGCCCTGTGTGTTATTAATGGATAAAATCTGAGCAGCAGCCAACCCCAAGGTGAACCCTATGCATTTAAAACATTTCATCAGACAGCTAAGTATTTTTTTTCCTTCACTACAGAGGATATCTCTACTGCCACCACTCAATAGATCCCGATAGAAGAAAGCAATAGCCGGACTCACTAATGTGAAAATTGATAGTATGAGCTCTCCAATGAAATATAAACAGCTCTGTGTTTCTTAAGTGTCAATATCATGGGGCTGGGCTGGCAAGGCGGTGTGGTGGATTAACTCTAGAATTATCCGGGAGGGGGAAGTGGTAAATGGAAAATCTTTGGCCAATCAGCCAGCCACAAGGGTTCATTTCTGAGGTGTACAAGATGGTCTGTTATTGACTCCCAGATGCTGGCAGCTGGAAACTAGCTACAGTTTATGACTCCCAATATTGGAATATTTCCGGGGGTTGGAGGAAGGGTGGCAAAAGGAAGGTTAGGCCAGAGCTGACACTGCAAGAAAAGGGAGAAAAATAATGGAGGGAGAATTACATGAGAATTGAGAATCCAAATTTGCAGGATTACTCTGGACATAGGTACAGATGCAGGACTGTACACCCTGAGTCCAGCCAGCTACAACTCTAGTATCTAATTGTGTGTATTAGAACAGCAGATTATTCCTGAGGGGAAAGCTGAGAAACATGAAACAAGAATCCTCTGCCAAATTCAATCTGAGACCTTGCACGTTCATTCCCTCTTATGGAAACACTTGGTATAACCATAGTGGCTTCTTGAAGGAGACACTGTCAGGTTATCATTCAAATAGTTCTAAGGGTTAGATTTCCTTATCTCTTTTATTAACAGCCCACATTTGTTAAACTTGAAAGAATTTTACTTTTCACCCTTTTTTTTATTTCTGCATTAAAAACAGGCTAGTCCCTTTCACATTGGTTTAGCCTCACTTTCACCTTCTGGTCCCCATACTGCAGCAGAATGTTTGAGTCGCAAACACTCCAGGGGAATGTTATACCTTGAAAAAATAAATTGTTTGCATGGAAGTTTTAAAGAATATTTATGTTGATAGGCTTTAAAAAAACCAAACCAAACCAAACCAAACCAAACCCAAAAAAACCTAATTTATTAATGAATTTTGGGGCTTAAATTGACTGTCTTCCTTTAAGGAAAACAAACAAAAAAAGTTATAAAAACAACAAGGAGTCCGGTGGCATCTTAAAGACTAACAGATTTATTTGGGCATAAGCTTTCGTGGGTAAAAAAACCCTCACTTCTTCAGATGCATGGAGAAAAAAGGTATATGTATTCTTTCTCAGGGACACACGCCTTAACATTTTTAAATATCAAGCTTATTTAAAAATGGGCACTCCCAAATAGATAGTCAATAAATCCAGTGCTGATTTGGGGAGGATGATAAAAAGAACACAACACCACACAGCCACGCAGTAAATCATCGAAATGCCACTAAAAAAATCCATCCACCCATACATATACATTATATAAAGTACTTTCTTGTCTGTGTTGCTGGGGTCTTGGACTTCTTAGCTTGAGTTTCTCTTCTTAGCTTGTTCACCGAATTTTCAATCTGCCAGTTGAGGCTTAAGGAACCTTCTACTTATGACTCAAACATGGAATCAAAGCACGCAGGAGAGGATCATACCTAAGTTAAGGGTCCTTAACCCTGAGCTGGCAGACTGAAGCATTAGTAAACAAGCCAAAGAAAACTCAAGATAAGGCGCTGGAGCAGCCACCAGAAAAAGAGAAGCACACAACACCAGGGAAATCACTGAGCAGCATGGCAATTAATGTGCACAAATGACCTTTCCTACAAACCCTCTCAAATAAGCATATGCATTATAACTCCCTTGCATGCACATTCTTTCCATACAAAGGTGGGGGAAAGGGACATAATCTAGCCACAAATCAGCCAGAAAATTCCCCACTGGAAGAGATTTCCCTTCTAGTGAAAATGTGGCAAACCCTGGCCTTTTTGCCCCTCCCAACTGACCAGCGTAGGGGTTGTCTTAGGGTTCGGAGAGGGTATATTGGAGCTCCACTCCATTAGTCCTCCATTGGTATGGGGTCCAACAAGATCTCAACATAGTGGCAAAATTTATTGCTGCCTGGCCGGAGCTCTGAGATGTGCTGGGGTTGAGGCCAGCCATCAGAATCAGGGAATCATAACTGGGTCCCTGACACTTCGCCCCTCCCGCAACTCCTGTTCTGGCACAGGAGATAATCTGCTCCAAAGTGCTTTAGCCTGTCACTCTTCAGATTTTCCCAGCCAAACTGTTAGTAAATTCCATGGGAATCGAACAGCTAAAATTCTGCCACAGGCTTTGAAAGCTAGGGGTAAATAATAGAATGGAATAAAATTTTATAACAGATGTGAGAGCTTGCAAAATACTGTTTATTTCAGGTTGGAGTATGGACGCAAAACCAGTCAAGTTTCATGCAGAACTTTTCTGGACTTGTGACTCACAGTGAAACTTTTTGCTCTCTTTCCGTACTATTTTATTCTAAGTTTCACCAACGTCTTTCTGAGTTAAAATCAGAGCTGTTCAAAACACTGAGCTTGAGGAGAGGGAATCACAAACATTTTGTCCATTCTCCCCCATTTTATTTTTCAAAATCTTAAAACTTTTGACTAGACCTAAAGCTGGTCAAAAATGGAGGGGGAAATCAAAAATGAATTATTGGAATGTTTTCCTCATTTTTGTGATAGTTTTGTGAAATGTTAGCAATATTTTTTTCCAGAAAATCTAAATTTGGAAAATTTCAACCAGCTCTAGGTAAAAGGAGCCTGAAACCTGAAATGAAATCCAAGATTCACTCACACATACAAGTGTGCGCACATACCTGCAAACACACAGAGTATTTGTCTAAGCACACAAAAATCATGATATTGGCTTAAACATAATAAGATTTAAAAAAATAAATGCTGTGCTTGTTTTACTTGCTTTCTGTTTTTTAAGCTTCAAATGTTCAAGTTTTTTCTCTGCAGCTGGTCTGGAACAATTTTTTTTTAATTAAAACTGAGGTTCTCATATAATAACATGACTCCAGGAGTTGGGGCTTTAAGGAAAACAGTCAGTGACATGAGAATCATCGTGATAAAAATGTGATCTGGCAAAACTGCAATGTCCATCCCCTTTGCCCACCTGGAAATTTTACACAGTTTTAATTTGGAATTGATAGACCATAGATTTGTGTATACAGAGGTGATAACAGAGTTTTCTTTGAAGGCTTTGGTCTGAAAAAGCCTGAAGTTGCTGATTTTCAGTGCAAACTAAAGGGCCCATCTGTTTAACTGAGCTGAAATGGGTTATTTGAAATTATTTTGTTAGGTAGGGTTGAAAAATTTCACAATTTGTCTCCATAAAAGTGAAAAGTTTTTGATTGAACATTGTACAAAAAATATGTCCCAGAGGGGGAATTCTCTTGTTCCTCTTTTAATTAACTTTGGTTTATCTGATGCATATATTTTGTTGTTCTGTAAATTATAAATGCACCAATGGTTGATTCAGAAACGCATCTCTCAAACTGAAAAATAAATAAAGATAGTTGTGATCTGAGCTGTTTGAAAAGTTTTCCTGACCTGCAAAACCATACAAATCAAGAAACCAAAAACTCCCTGAAAACATTTATTTGATATCATCTCAAATTTGTCACCTTTTAGTTGCATAGGAAAAGATAGCTGCAATTTCACCCAAATTTGCAAAGTGACACTGCAAATTCACGGCCAGTCCCTGACTCTGAGAAACATTTTTATCATCCAGGGCCCCCATCCCATGAGGATCGGTGGGTGGGAAAGAGTAATGGATTGGCAAAAACACCAAAGAAGGCAGTAGACTGAAAAATGAAAGGGAGAAAGATCATGGGGAAGAAAGTGGAAAATGCAGGGAGAATGAGACAGAAACAGTGAGTGAAAACACTGCAGGTAAAAGTAGATAGGGGGAGATGCACAGATAGCTTGTCTCCATGGCACTGCTATTCCTACCTGGGCAAAAGCTGTATATTATTCTAGACTGGTTATATCATTTAGAACTTGTAGATACAGGCTCAGAACTATATTAAAAGAAAACAAAACAGGTTCTGAAGCAGCCTGGGCTACCTGGGTGTTATCTGGTTCTTCTTGAAACCCTCAACATTCCCGGTCTGAGAGTGAATTCTTGCGTTGTGCCCTTTGGGACTTACGGAGCTGAATTTTCTCTAAGGCGGTAGGCAGGTGTGTTATCCTGTCCTGGCCATGCTTGGGGCAAGGATACTCTAACATCCCACTTGGTATGGTCTATGAGTGACAGAACTACCACCCTTGTTGGCACAAGCTTCCACCCCAAGGAAAAATGGGAGGATGAGTAATTTATTTGGCCCTTGAATTTATCAGGTCTAGAGAAATTCACAGTTCACAGAAGGCTCAGACAACAGCCAGTACTTCCTTGTGGCTAGAGCTGACACAGCTAGAGCAGGAGAGAGTGCCAGACTACCCCCATTGTTTGTTCATACATTATTTGGTTAAATAAAACTGGAAAGGAAGAGAATCTCTACACACCTGTGAACCTCCAGGCACAATCCTACAACTTGCTTGGTTCCACTCTGGAAGAAATAAAAGGGCAGAGGCAGTACTAACTACAAAGTCCAGTTAACTAAATGCTCCTCCTGCTGGCGGACAGATTAATACCTCTGCAGTAGAGTGAACTGCACTAATTTTGCACCATTTGAGTCTATCTGAAATGCTTATTTGGAGCAGGGTGGTCAGATGATATGGAATACATCAGGAGAGGTAAACTTCAGCTGCATTTAAGATGTGGTTGGAGATGGAGGCAGCCAGTTTTACGTTCTCTCAGCAAGGACACAAAAGGGTGTAATATGCACAATGTGGAAAGTTTTAGAGGCATCTCCCTTCCAACAAGTCTGTGAAAACGCTGATCTGAAAGACTTAAAGCAGCTCACTTGAGACTCATTTTCAGTATGGCTAAAGTTCTGAAACCTAGACTGCAAAATCTCAGGAAGCAGCTGGGTTCCTAATTAAAACAAATCGTTAATAGATTTAGCAGGCCAAATTTATGCTTTTCAATTAAAAATGCTATTGGGTTGGTATCTGCTTGTGTGTGTGTGTGTGTGTGTGTGTGTGTGTGTGTGTGTGTGTGTGTGTGTGTGTGTGTGTGTGCACTCACGTGCACAGTATATAGGTGTATGTCAGCGGGCCTAATGTGCAGAAGGATCGGATCCCAATCCTAGTCCACCATTTGTTGTGATGGATTCAAAATATCTTTGTATCTTCATCTAACCTCCCCATGTCATGTGTTTCAGCAGCAATTTCATATAGACTAGAATGTACCATACATTTTGAGAAGGATAGCATGTGTCAAGATATATACCATGTCAGGGACAGTGAGGCTGCTCTTTATGAATTCATTTCCTGACCGTATTTAGTCTGTCCTTCAGCATGAAAGCAGTTGGACATATTTCTTACAATAATTTTTTCTCATTTGGAAGGTAGAAATTTTTCGGGGCCGGAGCAACAGACGTGAGCTATCAATAGGCTGATCAGAATTTACGTAGGAAGAATTTATCCTTAAATTAGCCCTCTTTTTACATCCCCCTGATTCTCAGACTTAGATCTGGGCCATCCATTTTGCTTAAGTACAGTAGCTCCCTTCTCAGACTCCTGACTAAACCTGGGTGGAAAAAAAGAAAGTCATTTTTTTGGCAAGAAGAAATTCCACTTCCATAACATCAGATTTGATTAACTCCTTTCTTTTCCATTTCTTTCACTGTACTGAGGCAAAAACAGCCTATTTGGTTTTAGCCATATGAAGGAAAGACGAGATCCAGGAAACTTCACTGCTCATAAACGAATAGTGAGATGCTAAGCTGATGTAAGTCATCTTTGCTCCGACCAAACTGAATCTGTGTATATATTTTTTTGCTTTTGAACAAAAATGAGCTCAAAGCCCAAATTCCTGGTGGTTGTATTCCTGTGAAAATTCTCTCGTATTGATTTTTCTTTCTATTTTCTGTATCACTCTGCTTATACGTACCAGCAACCTCTGCTGGAAAAGACATAATCATTGCCAAGTTGTGTCTTTCCAAATGATAACAGGTGATCTCCTTTTCTCTTGTGTTTTCTGAAAGTCAATTATAAACTGGAAAAAATGGGAGGAACTAAGGTCTAACAATATTCATTCTCCCAGTTCGGTCACAGGACATTGACTATGGGTGATATATTCATTTTATCCTTGTGTTAGTAGCCTTGCTTACTGCTGCAAAGAAAAGCAAACTCGGTTCCCCCTTCAGTCTGACTATGGATATATTTATGTTTTTCATATAGCACCATCGAAGTGGAAATCCTCATGGTCACAAGGGTAGCAGATTCAGATACAAGATCGGGCTCCACTTTGCATACAAACATCTCTAACAGCAAAGGTTGGGTATAAGCAGTTGCTAAATTCAGAATGGCCACTCCATTCGCCTACAGATTTGCTGCAGTGCCAGTAGTTAGTACTTTGCTTTGTAAAGTGGTTTGTTTGTTTTTAGATACCTTGACGAGGAACAAAACAAATTCTATGCCAGCATATGGTAATGCACTGAGCTGAAGTGATTTATTCACACTACAAAGAGGGGCACGGTTAACACAGAACATTTTTGCATATTCCGGGAACCCGACAGCCACAGGTATGGGGTTGGGGTTGTTAAGGGGAGCATAGCAAATTCCCTGTTGCATTTATACCCTGAAGAAACTCATTTAGTAAGAGATTAAGCTCTGGAACTAAATCTAAAAATGAGCAAGGAGCTGGAAAGCAATAGAACGCTATGAGATTCTATTGCTGACTATGGAGGTCACATGACCCTGACACATAACTTTTACTGAGTTGACTATATCTCACTTCCTGTAAGTGCCTGTCCCTCAAGCTCTCTCTCAAGGACTTGGCCAATCTCCTTTTGTAAATAGAACAATGCTTTATATTTCTCTATTACTCTGGAGTGACTATATCAATAATGCAGGAAAGGCATCTGTCCAGCACAATGAGATTATTTTTCTGATTTCGGTTGACAGTTATGGTAATAGTTTGGCAAACAATCTACTCCACCATCAATGACCACAGATTACAGCTGTTTTTAAAAAATCTCAGCTGCTCCTGGAAACTTAGAAGATTGATTGTGTGGCAGAAGCGAACGACCGAGCATAAGCTTTTATGGCCACAATTTTTAACTCTTTTTTTGTTCTCAAAGTGGATGCATATTCCCTTATATGCCATATGTAAGTGAACAGAATAATGAGAGCAAGGGGAAAACAAATTATCATGCTTTGAAGGCAATTCAGGAGCTGCTTTGCACTAAAGCATTCAGAAACCAGCATTGGGGGTTATAAAAGAACCAGGAAGCTTTGGTGTTCCCATGGGACAGGCTTTTACACAGCTGAATTTCCAGAGTTTTACAGACTGTTTCCACTGCAGTATTAGGCCCATGCTTTAAGCATGCCATCTGCATGGCTTTCAGCAGGTGAGCAGACTCAGCTAACAATGAGACAACTCATATGCTTACAGTCAAGCATGTGCTAAGTGGTTTGTTGGATTGGGGCCAGCGTGCTCAGCAATCTACAGGATCAAGCACTTACCACTTCAGTTAGAGTCGGATGGACTCTATCTACCTACCTAGTCCTTAACACCCTAATCTCCACATATCTCTAGCTAAAACCTGAATTTGCTTCACCTGTATTCATACCCCTTTTGTGTTCACTTCTAGCAAATATTTTACCAAACAGTGTTTACTTGCAGGAATATTCAGCAATTTTTGATTGAATATTAGAGATTTTAGAAGGAAGTGGTGCAGTAACACCCAGAGGACCCAATCAGGATCGAGGTCCTGTTGTGCTAGGTACAGTACAAAGAAATGTTAAAAGAGAAGCCCTGCCCTACAGAGCTCACAATCTAAATTAATGCAAGTAATCCCAGGGGAAATGTGCTGTTTAGATCACACAGTGCACTTCTTTTTCCTGAGTGGGGGGGCATAAATCTATGTGCCCAGTCAAAACTTGAACTAGAATTTCAGATTCTGAACTCTCCCAGTAAACTGCTTAGGGAAAATATTTGTAACTTATTTGAGAAGTATTTCTAGAAAATTTTCAGGAAATATTTTCAATCTGAGTAACAATGAAAGAAGAAAAATGTAACCTGCTGGACAGTGCCTTGAACAGAAAAAGAAAAAAAAAAAAGAAAAAGTCAGTATTCCCTGTGAATTGTTCACTTGGCTCTAACTTAAATGTTATTTCTGGTTGCTCAGCCTCACTATAGAGGTTGATGATAATAGAGCATTAACAGTTTTCAGGCTTTGACATTAATGGGAGTAGAATCCCAAAGTTCAGCAGGCCTTCCCCAGAGGTGAATTTGGTCCAATATGTTGGGGTTTTTTTCCTCATTGGCCATGACATTGGTCTGTTATCAGCCATCACTGCCCTGAAACCAAGAGTTACAGTCATGGCTGTAACCCAGAAAAGGCAGATAATTATTGGAACACACCGATATTCCTTTTTCTTCCCAGTTAAAGAGCTAAACCTCAGAAGCAGAAATGAGTGTAGGATATGACTCAAGCTGTTCAAACTCTCAAAATTCAGGTGGGTTCATTTGTCTCATGAACTCTTCACCTAGGCCCCAATTAGTATTATATTAACCCCCCTTAAATATGAGATTGCTGTGATCTTACAATACTCCAGAATGATCTATTAGCTGCCTCATTTCCTGGCTCCATCAGATGAAAATGTCTACAGTAGGTCATTCGATAACATTACTTGATTAATTCAGCAAGCTGCATTGAATCCCCAAGATGTCAGCCAAGTGTGGGCTGCTTACACTGAATATAATATACACTTGGATATATTACAGGGTATGTAAACACAACTTATCCATGCATGCACACACAAACACACATATATGCAGAAGAAGAGGCGACAGCATGATGACGTGGTGCAGCATAAAATGTTTATGATGATTGGCATGATTTTGCGATGGATTCATGAGTGGCAAAGGAATAGGGCCCAATCTGAAGACTAGCAAAGTCAATGGAAAAGCTGCCAGTGAATTCACTGGGTTTTGGATCAGCCCTCAAGTAAGTTAAACTAGTCATTACAAATGAATTAGAGTTAACATCTTTGTACCACACCCTATCATCACAATAACCTGTATATGCCGTAGCTTACAGGAAAGGGATAACATTTTTTAAGAAGAGCTTAAGAGCCAGATTTTCAAAGGCATTTCGATGCCTAAAGATGCAGATACCTCCACAAGGATTGGTCTTGGGACCAAACTAATTTAATATTATAATTAATGACCTTGACACAAAAAGTAGGAGTATGATAATGAAATCTGTGGTGGACACAATATTGAGAGGCACTGCCAACAAAACGAGGATTGGAATATTTTACAAGTAGAATTGTGTTACCTTGAGGACTGGAGCAGTAGAAATGGGATAAAATTTAATAGTATATAGTGCAAGATCATTCACTTAGTGGCTAATAAAAAGAAAGAATTTGTTATTAACAGATGAGGAATAAGATCTGGATGTATGATCCACAAATGTGATGCAGCCATGAAAAAGGCTAATGCAATCCTAGGATATGTCAGGCAAGGTATTTCCAGAAGGGATAGATAACTACTAATCCCATTGTACAAGATACTGGTAAAACCTCATCTGGAATAGTGGAGCATCCAAGCCTGAATCAAGCCAGGACCCAAAGTTCAAGCCCTATTGTTTTTTCAGTGTAGACATAGCCCTACTGGACTCTTGCTCTGGGAGTCCACCAGATGTATC
The DNA here is from genome assembly GCF_007399415.2 of Gopherus evgoodei. Taxonomy (NCBI): domain Eukaryota; kingdom Metazoa; phylum Chordata; order Testudines; family Testudinidae; genus Gopherus; species Gopherus evgoodei. Next base: position 11,579,791 of record NC_044331.1, read on the forward strand.
CCACAATCCCATGGGCTTACTTTCTTTATCCAGTCAAGTTAGTCAAGTTTGATGAACAGTCACGTTTTCCCACACTGCAACACCAACAAAGGGCTAAAGCGAATGCATTTTGGGAGGGCTCTAGGAACTCTGGGCTATGGGTGGTTGGACTCAGGCCCAAGTAATGTAGTATAGACACTGGAGACCCAGGTTGAGACCCATGATTCAACAATCCCTAAGATGAGTTTACAAATGAGTGTAAATTTTCAAGCCCTAAATTGACAAACCCAGGGTCTGCTAACTGTAACTCTTCTTACATTACTCAAGTCCTGGGCTTATATGCCGTGTAGACATCCCCTCAGGCTCGTAAGCCACTTAGGCATTTCTGAACATTTTACTCAAGGATCCATCATAAAACTCCGCGATACCAAGAAATGCCTACAATTACCCTGTGGTAGTTTGCCATTGCCTAGCACAACTCCTTGGTAAATAAGTCTTGTGCCATTTATTTATCTATCTATCTATTTATTTATTTATTTGCAATGACTGGCTCATTAAACAACTAACAAAATGTAATCTATGAGTAGAGATCTTCTTGGCTGACTAGAAAAAAAAAGTTGTGAGTTGCTACCTTTTAGAAAAATAAATAAAAATAATTGAAGGCCTGATGCTTTTCTATAAGGCCTGCCCCCATTAAAGAGATTGAATGCAGAAAGTGTGTATTTATGTCATTGAGCGAACTTAAACCTTCATAAAGACAATGAAACTTCAGTATCCTGAGTCGCTGATTTTGAGCTTCAGGTCAGAGACAGATGACTTCATGCCGAGATTTATTACTAAGAGGCAAAGCTGTGGAGTTTGTGTCAAGGTGGACCCATCCATCATCAGAAGAATTTTGCCATAATATTCTCCTGTCAGATCCCATCTATCCTTGATCAATCTATCAGGTGGCCTACTTAGGAAATTGTAAGGAAGTCCAATATAATCTGATTAGACATCTAAAAAACACGACCATTGATTAATCATGCAGGCAAATTGTAATGTGCTATATCTGACTCCCATCTTATTGCATACAATAAGCACAGGGATAAATTCTCAGCTAATCTTCTACCTGGCATATACCCAATACTGTGTTGCATTTGCCTCTGCACATTGGTACTGCAAGTATCTGCTAATAATTTTCACACCACTGAAATAGTCTAACACCTGTACACATGGGCATAGGCATTAGGATTTGTACCCATAAAATCCACTGACCCCAGTTGGTTTTGCAGGTGAAAATATTGATCCCTGTGCAAGCACAGGTGTTAGATTGTTTAATGGGCACATGCTAATGTTACCAGATTTGCCCATTACTTTGAGGTATTCTCATTTATTTGGGTTACTCTTCTGGGAGGGGGGCCGGGGTGTTCTGTAATTCTATCAATGTCCTGCTTGTGTCACTTGTGTTTTTATATGGCGCTCTACTTCTCCCTTCAGCAAGTCACCTCCCAATGGAGCTATCCTGCAGGACCTAGGTTCCCCAGGGCTGGGTTTCTCCAACCCCAGAACCGGATGAACTCACCGACACATACCTTAACAGAGCAAGTCTGAGCAGACCGGGTCAATCAGCACAGTCAGGCTGACCCCTTATATGTCTTTGGACTCACTGGGCTGGATGAAACAGCACTTTCAAGCTGCATCTTCTTATATGCCCCTAGGCTCCATGGACTGGGTCAAGGCTGTTACCCTTATGTCACTTCACATGCCAGTAATTGAATCTGCACATTATAGGTTCAAGTATAGGGTCATTTAAATTTGAATATGTACAATTGAAGACTGTACATTGTGTGGCATACACACACAAGGACAGAGCCTCTAGTGCCTCTGAGCTTCAATATTACACTTGAGGAGGGGATAGGTGGCTTTTGCTACCTACGCAACTTCTTCCTTTAACCCTCTATATCCTAGTTGGCCACAAGACCTCAGACCTGTTCTAACGGCTTCCTACAGGCTGTTCCTCTGGCCCAGAATTCCAAGAGGGCAGTGTGCTCTGGCCGCGCCCCATCCCACCATGCAGGAGAGGGCCCCTTAAAATTAGGAAATAGTAGTACACATGACTCCGATGCCCCCCCACTGACAACCTACCAGCACTAGAGGGGTTGTATGGAGCAGAATAAACACAACTTGGTGTTGAGAACCTAGGTTGGCTTTGTGGTAAGAAAAATTACCTCCTCACACATAAACTCAGCAAAATTGATATGAAATCCCCCAGGGAGAACAAATATGGAACCCCACAATGTCATCTTTACAGAATGACTCTTTGGAGTGTAACCTCAGTTTCAATTATATTATGTTGTGCCTGCAAGAGGGATGCATTACAGTGGGGTAGTCTGAATACTGAAAGCATAAAACGGAAATATACACCTGACTTTAGTGGACTTGTTCCTTTTAGTCCTCAGGGGAGACCCCAGACTGAACAGCCCCCATCGGCCTTCAATTCCAGCTCTGCCAATTCTTCTGTGTATTTGCTCCTTTCCGTGCACACAATGCCACTGTCTGGACTTTGGGCTGCCTGGTTATAGTGTCTATCTCTCCCAAGTTAGTAGCTGCTGCTGAGCTCCACTATGGTCGAGACCTTAAGAAAGATGAACTTTTCCAAAATAAGGCAGACCGGTGAACTGTGATGGCAATATAATTCCATTACTTTCGAAGGAGTTGAGTCTGTTATAGCTAGTCAAGTGTAACAATGCTGTACCTTAAAGAAAAAAAGTAAAAGTTGGGATTTTATTATTATTTCTTCAGCACTAGACCACCAAAGGGATGGAGAGCCGTGTAGAGTAAGTGGAAGAGCTGTTCAAGGGGGAAATAACAGTAGTGCAAAATGAGCTATGACCTAGCTGAAAGAGTTGGTGCCTGTGGAGCCCATAGGGAATAGATTGAAGGTGAAATTAGGAAGTACCTCATTTTCCAGTTCTCTACCTACTATGACAGTGCCCTCCATTGCTAGCTCTGAACTAAAATTTCTCAGTTAACTAAAGGCTGAAATTCAAAGAAATATCTATAAGAGGAAGACATCAGGTCTGGTGTGGGATTTGCAAAACTACCTAAAGGAACTGGGTGCCTAACTCCCACTGAATGAAACCCACATCAACTTAGGTGACTTAAAAAAATTCTCAGCCTTGATTGTTTGGATAAGGAAAGTGATGTCAATTGTTCAGACATGGAGAGATAATTGGCCATGTGTATGGGTCTTGTCTGAAGTCTCCTCAGGAGAGGTGACGTGGGTGGGGAGAGAGGATATCCCTATAATTCATTCAGTACCTTGTAGTAATTCTGCCCTGCTTTCAGGATGCATAGCGACTCCAGCATACAGATTTCATGGGAAAACCATTGCTCAGATAGAAACACAATGACATAAGCTCAGCTGCAGAGGAAGGGTTAGGCAGAGTTGAGCAGTGGTTTACAAAAAAATATACTCAGGTAATACTTTGCGATCCTCACTTAAAAGCTACAAAGTGCTTTGGGCATTAATTAATTCAGCCTCACTGTGGGGTAGGCTTTACTATAATGACACAGAGAAGGTTCAGGGACAGGCCCAAGGTCACACAAAATGTCAGCAGGAAAGACATGAATTGAACCTCCAACCCTGACTCCCAGTTCCCCGCTTTAATCACTAGACAACACTCCTTCCCTCCTGTGAGTGAGGGAGATCAGTATTTGGAGTTTCCCGGGATGCGAGTTTTACTTACCCAGCTCCTTCCTTCCTATTACTCACAGTGTGTTGCATAACGCACGCACTGGAAACACCCTGAAAAGTGCACAGTTAGGGAAACAGTGTCAATATTTATAACATTCCCCAGCCTCTGTAGCCCCAAGCTGTTTGGAAATACAGCAAGAACATGCACTGCAGTTCAGTATCTATGTTGAAAACTACAGGAGGGAGCGGGGGGAGGCGAGCCGAGGACGTCCTCCCAGGAGCCCAGCTCTAAAATGCCAGGCTTTAATGATTTGGAAAGAAACACATTTCAGCACTACTGTGGCACACGTGCATCAGAGCTGCAGTGAGGAGCAGTAGCAGGTCTTTTTCCTAAGTACCTAAGGGGAAGTTTCTAACCACTCAGACCCACTCATGAACCTCCCAAGGGCAGAGTGTTAACAGTGCAGTCACATTGCTGGGGTCAGGTGATACAATGTATTACATCACCAAAATTGTACCAAAGCAGCTACTGGGAGATTAGCTTAAAGTATTTGACAGCTGCTGTTAGATTGCACTTTACTTTTACCGCTGCAGGTTGAAAATGAACACCAAGTCAAGCATTATTGTTATATGAAACCATTACCTCAGTCGTGGGTTACTGACCAGACAGGCTCTGCTCTGTTAGAGACCATTTTATTTGGAAGTTGTTGCAATGGCTTCATTATGCCAGCGGGTGGTGGTGGTTGTTTTTAACCCCTCTCACTAATCATCCATTCCTTTTGGCTTTTGGGGATTTCTTTAGCCAGCGTAAGTACAGTCTATGGAAGAGATTCTCTGGACATGCAGCTGATTTGTTTTTACTGTAGTAGCTGTTGATCTGACCTCTGCAAGTTTAAAATAGTGTGAGAGCCAGCCAGGCACAGGATCAAATGTACTTTATAAAAGTGCTTGAATGCCAGGAACATTCTGAATGACTGGGCAGTGCATTCTTCAGAAGATGATTATTTCAAGTACTTTCTGTGCCTTTCAGATAAGCTTCCCTCCCAACCCATTCCCCATCCACTACTCCCAACCTGGTTGGCACCAGGATAGGGTACAATGTGAAATGTCTGTGGAAGAAATGGATGGATTCTGGATGTGCCTCTCTTAACAGAACTCTTGCACAATTCTTCTCCACCATTTTTCTTTTTGGCTGTTTGCTGAGGGTTTTACTGAGGCAAAGAGTGCTTAGTAATATCACATGGGTTAACAAATGAGATTCCCAGTTTTTAGAGGGAATTTTTCCATGTCATGTTATCAAATGAAAGCATCACTCATTAATATAATGGGCCTTTCTGATGGTGCATATGTTAGCTTTACAAAGGTATAACTCCACTGACATGGCTGGAGTTATTCCTGATTGACGGTGTACGTGAGATCAGAATCAGGTACATCACTGTAATGGATTTTCTTTGTTCACAGGATGCCCACGACTGGATTTGCACATGATTGACTCGTGATTGCCTCTACTACACCCTCAGTTTCCCGAGAACGCTGCAGAATAACATAAAACCAGGAAATGGCTTTTCTGTTAATAATATTTCACACATCAACACTGCTTTCTGTCTAAGAATCTCAGTGTACTTAATATATATCAATTTAGCACTCCCATGAGACAGGTAGAAAATTATTATTGTCTCAATTTCACATATAGAGAAACTGAGGTACAGAGGGGGGGTATGGCCAATATTTTCAAGTCTTCCTAAAGAAGTCGACAGGAGCTACAAATGCTCAGCACCTCTAAAAACAAGGCTATTTGGTGCCTAACTTTAGTCATCCATGTTTGAAATACTGACCTAAGAGAGTTACCTGCAGGCAGTGGGGGAAATCTAGGTGAACATGTCTCTTGCCTCCCAGTTCTTTGCCTCCAACATCCCTTCTCCTAGCTTCCCTTTTTGTCTTAGTGCTCACATGACTTTCGTCTGTGCACGTGAATATCCAGCATGTTCACCCAAAACCCGCCACTGGCCTCTCTGTCTACATGGTGATCACCAAGACAGTTGAGCTTTACATCAGCAGAGAAATTCCCAGCCTCCTTTCTCTCCCATGCAGTTTTTCTCCCAAGCTGTGACAAGCTGAAATCATTTTGGTTTTGTATTAACCAACCCCAAGAGCAGTAGGACAGCTCAAAGGGAGTATGCCGTTACAAAGAGATAATCATGCTGCTGGGGATTGGTGGCACTTAGATATGTACTGTGTCTTCCCTCCCAGAGTGAGATTATAAGCCTTGGACAATGTTAAAAACATACCAAGAGAACTGACATCCCTTCCAAACTAGGAACACATTCTAAAAGAGGAGGTTAATCTATATGACTCTCCATCTAATGCCTTTAGCAAATGAACATATACTTTTATTAGAAGAGGAAGGGCTGGGCTGTAATATACATTTGCAGTTAACTGTACAAGTTTGGGGAGCATGCTATGCTCATTCTTTTCTAGGTCCCACTGAAGTCTTCCTAACGCTGCTAATTTTGGACATTGCTAATTGAGATTATGGGAGAAAAATGCTTAGAGACGGACGAGAAATGCATTCCAGAGAGCTGTGATATGGGACAGAAAATATCACTCTTGCCAGTTGCCAGAATTCACATAGATCATAAAAATCCATCTCATAGACCTGTTCACAGGAGTACAGGCAGGACCTTGGTCAATTCAGTAGACTCAGAAGATGGAGGTTGAATGACCCTTCCCACAGGAGTAGTAGCCAGGAACTCTTCTCATCTTCAGCTCCTTCTGTGGCCTTGGGAAAGCTGCTTCACCTCTGTCTACATTTTGTTGCCATCTGGAAAATGAGAATAAAAATAAATTGTGCACTTATCTAACTATGTTCCGAGGTCAGTGTGGGAATTCAGCTAATGTTTATAAAGCACTTAAAACATGGGCCATGCTGTGTAAGTGCAAGCTATTATTATTAGACACTTCACAAGTGTTTCCCAGATGAATCACTACTGAAGGGAGAATATCACTCTACCAAGTTCTTCTCTCTGTTATAGGTTAGGCTACAGGTGATGGGACTATGGGACAAGTGATGACAATACAGCAAAAGAAAGTTGTTGGTGTGTTTGCAAATAAAACTTGCTGATTCACTTTGTAGTTTGATGTGGAAGGACATTGGTTTTGGTGCCATAAAAATGGGTCAAAAATAGCAGCAAACACTAGTCCTTCTCCACATCACGGCATGAGACCCAAGCACCTTCCATTTCACACCACGAGTGCCAACCATCTTCCATTTCATGATGCTAATAATGACTGCTCATAGACTCATAGACTCATAGACTCTAGGACTGGAAGGGACCTCGAGAGGTCATCGAGTCCAGTCCCCTGCCCTCATGGCAGGACCAAATACTGTCTAAACCATCCCTAATAGACATTTATCTAACCTACTCTTAAATATCTCCAGCGATGGAGATTCTACAACTTCCCTAGGCAATCTATTCCAGTGTTTAACTACCCTGACAGTTAGGAACTTTTCCTAATGTCCAACCTAAATCTCCCTTGCTGCAGTTTAAGCCCATTGCTTCTTGTTCTATCATTGGAGGCTAAGGTGAACAAGTTTTCTCCCTCCTCCTGATGACACCCTTTTAGATACCTGAAAACTGATATCAGGTCCCCTCTCAGTCTTCTCTTTTCCAAACTAAATAAACCCAATTCCTTCAGCCTTCCTTCATAGGTCATGTTCTCAAGACCTTTAATCATTCTTGTTGCTCTTCTCTGGACCCTCTCCAATTTCTCCACATCTTTCTTGAAATGCTGTGCTTACCACTTTTCAGGACACCATCACCAACCCCCTTCCATGCTAAGAATTACTGTAACACTAACATTCGGTGCCTTCTGTTCCACAATTTAGTGTCCAAACACCTCAGTCCGTCTAGGTACTTCTGAAGCTTGCATCACCATAATAAGGGGCACCAAAGCTACCAATATGCACAACCTCTTTTATATTAATGCTCAGGATGCCAAAGCTGAACAAATCTTGCAGTGCCCTTCCACCTCCCCCAGAATAAACAGCTACTTGCAATGCCAGTGCTAACTGAATATCAGGTGATCAAGCCTTTTTTGACAAGGAAGTCAATAGCCTGTACTGACTGAAGTCAACCAATCCTTTCCTGTATGAGCCTGCACGGTGTCCAGCATTTCCTTTGTGAAGTACATTAGGAGAAAAAGTTGAACACTGGCTTCCTTGACCTGACATGCAGCTAGGGCACGGTAACTTCCCACTTTTAACCTGAGCAGAGCACATATGGTCAGAAACTTTTAAAATCCAAAGCCAAAATTGGGGACCAAGAATGTTACTGCCCAAAGAAAATTACCAAGAGAAGGTTGTTTTTTTTCCAGTGGGGAAAACCAAACCTTTAAATATCCAGAATACTTCTGACCTCATCACTAATTGTCCCTATTTTTCATCAGGAGAGCTTGGCAGGTCTGGTGACATTATAAAAAAAGTCCTCCCAAAAGAGCACTGCCAATTTCAGCTTTAATTCCATCAGTAAACAACTTTGACTGTGTTGGGAAAATTCCATTAATCATTCATGTTCTGCAAAGAATGATACACAAAGGAGCTGTCAAAACCAAGCAGCTACTCTCCATTTGTTTGGTAATTAAGAAACTCCCTTCCATTCTAATGGTGCAGGGAGGCAAATTCCATGACCAGTAAGGACCACTGGGATCAAATGATACTGAATCACCTGCATTTAAACTCTGGGGGCCAGATTTTACTGCTTTACTTCCCTTTTTGTACCCACAGTTCTAAGTGAGTGCATTTAAGATCACTTACACATCTATCACATTAGTTGCTCTCAAAATTACTTATTGGTGTACCTCTCAATCTGTGAAAGCCAAATTTTTAAAAAAAGGTGTGAAAAGGACCCCAAACAAGGGGGACACAAAAATGATTCAGGCAAGAAACTTAAAATGTCATGGGATTCATTCCCTTACAGTATATGACTCTTTCTGTAACTTGGGTTTCATTATTCTTTATTTCAGTTAAATGGTTAGTCACGTAACAAATATTTGGAAAACAGTTAATTGAGGGACTAAAACGAGTGTTGTCCCTGGAAATTAGAGTAATTTGAGATGTATGTTTGTGGGTACAAAATTTAGCGCACAGGTAGTTGCTTTTATAGAACAGTGGGCATCGGATGGGAGATTGAAAGTTAGACTCTAAAGTGTCACACAGTCTAATGTACCCTTTTGGCACCACTTGGGGTGAGCACTGTAATACTTGTAAAGAGACAATGTGCACTTTTGATCTATTAACTGGCTGTACGGAAAACTTCCCTCTGACTCTGCCACCCTGACTCATGTCAAGTGGTACCTTTACCGTGAGTAACCCTGCTGAAATCAGTAGGACTACTCGTGGTGTAATGAACTATTCAATGTGAGTAAAGGCAGAAGAATCTAGCCTGGAGACATTAATAGCAGTTGGCTTTGGCCTAACGTAATGATGAATATCTTCAGTTTGGATCACAGATGTTTCCAGAACCTGATGTGTGAATTATGTGATTTCCATCCAACTTTTGCAGATATTTGAGGCACTTACAAATCCTGGTAATAGGCGTTTTGGGAATCTGACACATAGATTTGGATAAGCATCTAAAGCTAGGGGTAATTATCTGAAATTAACCCTTACCTGAGCTCAAATCCTGCTGAAGATCACCCATGACTAAAATAAAGGCACAGATTCTGCAACTCTTACTCCAGTAGTAATTATTTCTACCAGTATGCCCTCCAAAGACAGTGGGAGTGCTCACATAAGTGACAAGTATCAGGGGTAGCCGTGTTAATCTGGATCTGTAAAAGTGGCAAAAGCGCTCATGCTCCAATACATTTGTTAGTCTATAAGGTGCCACAGAACTTTTTGCCCCTTTCACATAGGTGAGTCCTTCTTGATGTGAATAAGAGTTGCAGAATCAGGCCAATAACATTTTTAAAGGTATAATGAAGGTATTATTCACTGTAAGTACGAGTGGCAGAATGAGGTTCTGATTGAGTGATTGATTTAAACACAGACCTCTCTATTAATCAAGCTGGTGTTAGATAGCTTTGACACCTAAGAGTCAGAAATGGCCTCTGGTTTAGAACCTTCAACTAGCTGAAGGTACAGCTACACACACAAATGCGTTCAATAGTAGGTAGCTAGGAGTAGAACACAATCCCTGGTGCCCACAAATCACGTAGTTAAACTTAGTGCTATAAACCATGCCCACAATTACTTAAAGGAGCACAACTGCAGGCTGAATGGAGCCCCTTCTGAACATCGGTGCCTTAAGGGTTAGTTATTAGTCCTCCATCCGACTTGGCTCTCTGAAGCTGAAGGTGATGTATTATTTATGAGATTATTATTAGATCAGTAACAATGATCAATAATTCACCAATGGTGCTTGTTCTAGGCAGATGTTCTGGAATCAAAGATGTTCTGGGGGATATATACAATGGCCTATTTGTTATGCCCTCTCAGACTTTCCAGCCACTAGATCTCACTGAGGAATGCCCTATAAAATCCTCTAGCACAGGGGTTTCAAACTCAAATTACTTTAGGGCCAGTGCCAGTCCTCAAATCCCAGTGGGCCAATGTCACTCATGCCGCCCAGAACCCGCCCTCAAAAAACTCTACTCCCCCCCAAACTCCACGCCCCAACCTGCCTAAGGTTCTGGGATGTAGTTTGGTGGGGGACGAGGTCTGAAGTAGGGGATTGGGGTGCAGGCTATGGGAGGGAGTTGGGATGCAAAAATAGTGAGAGTTGGGCTCTGGGACGGAGTTTGGATGGGGGAGGGGGTCTGGGGTGTAGGCTCTGGGATGGAGTTTGGGGGCTGGAGAGTTGTGTGGGGAGGGGTTGCAGGCTCTGAGAGGGGGTCAGGAGTGTGGTGCTCATCTGGAACTCCAAGGTGGGGTGGGCTGGGGGCATCCACATGCTTCTGCCCCCAGGCACTGCCCCTGCTGCGTCCCATTGGCTGCAGGGGTGCTCGGGGTAGGGGCAGCGTGTGGAGTGCAGCCCCGCCCCGCCCAGCCCCTGGACTGCAGGGAGGGGCCTGCAGCCACTGGAGTGAGCAGACAGATGCCTCTCAGCTCCACTGCGCTGCCAGAGCCCCTGAGGGAGGAGCACTCGGGGGTGGCAGGAGGGGCCAAGGGAGAGAGCCGACCTGCTTGAGCCCTGCGGGCCACATTGGGGAGGCTCGTGGGCCACAGATGGCCCACAGGCCATCAGTTTGAGACCCCTGCTCTAGCATGAGGATTCTCCCTCAACCTTGTACCTTCTTCACTCCAGTTTCTCCCCCCCCCCCCCCGCCACATGGGATTAGTCTAAATGTCAACCAGAGATTTCCATAGACAGAGTTAACTGGAGTGAAAGATTCCATCCAGTTGTAACTGAATGCTAGCAAAAGCCTATAGTTCTTTTTTTAACAAAAAGATTTAATAATCCCACTTGCTTATTAAGAACACAGTACCAGAAACATGACCCCTTTCTGACATTTAAATGTGACCTTTTCTTAAAACCACAATGTACTCACTTGCTTACATGATACCAGATTTGACATTCTTAACCCATTCATACTTAGACCAGTGCAGTTCAGGAGAATCCAGTTACTTTAACAAACAAGGGTTTAAGAGACTTGGATATTTTCAAATATTTGGAGCTCAGTTCCGATCTCTGAGACCTTTTTAAGCACTTCTCTGGCTTTGTCAACAAGATGTTTAAGTGTCAGCTTTAAAACTTCAGCCAGTTTCTGAGAGGGAGAAACAATTCACTAATGTTCAGACTGAACTAGCAACAGCTAAGCCAGGCATTTTCATCTTCCTTCCTATCGCAACATTGCTGACCCTAAATGTTGCTAAAAAAAAATCATGAGTCAGGCCTCAAAAAGAAATCAGGACACTGGTTTAAAAACCACAAGATTTTAGAAAAATAATTATCAGGTGGGTTTTTTCAATTTGTCTTCTGTTTTTTGAACTTTTAGGATCCACTTGAATCATATTTCCAAGCTCTTCTCTGCAACTACAAGGGCTAGAAACTTGCTTCTTTTTTAAATTAAAGCAGAAATTCTCACATAACCACTCTTTTCCAGGAGCTGGAACTTTAAATAAAACATCAAATATTGTGAACTTGTGATAAAATCATGAGAGTTTGGAAACACCTCTATCCCATTGTTAATTTGCCTCATTCTAATTTATGTCAGCAATATAGCAAAAACCCCTCCATTAATATCCATCTTTAATCTGGATATACACCAGTGTAACTGAGAGATCAATCTGTCACACAACTGTTTTGTGTTTGTCTCTGCCTCTCATATGTATATCACATAATATATTAACTGGAAAAGTCAACAGGTCTGACTTGGAATGTGCTCAGAGGACAGATCTCTCAAGCAAAAAGGCGGTATTTTTACATAGTCTCTTTCCTCCTTTGACTGCAGATGAAAGGGCAGAGTCTTGACCATTTTGAGTTTCATGTCCCGTAATGTTTTGGAGTTTCCCATCTGATGTTTTTAGTATATGCATTTCAGTAAAGCAGCACGATCAGCTTTCAACACCTGCATGAATTACAGTATGCAGAAGTTTATTTTTGCACTCAAACAAGTCCATCAGAATACTTTTTCCTGCTCCTACAGTTGTCACTGCTGCTATTGGATGTTTGCAGCTTTCTGTTGAGTGCTGGAGGGAGATACTTAGCTAGCCATGCAAAATACCTATATATAGTTAGAGATGGACCCAACCCAGAACCTCAGATACAAACACACCTAAAAACTGGGAAAGCCCAGGCTCACATCAGGATCTCAGTTTTTGCAACTTGGAAACCTCTCTTTCCTACAGAACTCCTCTTCATCTCTCTGCTGGGGAGATATTCTCAGCTTCTGTCACTCAGATGAATTCAGTTCCTTTTGTCAGAGCTTGTCCCATTAACATCAGTGCTAATGGGATTCAGAGATGAGCCATAGGCACAGTGCTTAACAGCAACATTTTTAGAGAGGAAGTGCTACCTGCAATCAGTTTCCTGCCTCTGAACACGAGCTGCTGAGCACTTCCGCCATGGCTTCCAAACAAGTGGCCCTATCTCTTGCTGATAGCATCTGGGTCCTGGAGGCAGTAGATGAGCCCAGTGCTAAGCAAGCGAGAATACCTGGGAGGCTTAACGTCTCAAAGTATGTTGTTTCTTGTGTTCAGTAAAGGAGAATAAAAACATCACAAAGCAAGGTTGCAAACACCAATGTGAGGGCAAAGGAGGCAGATGCTAGTGACAGCCTGTGGCTCTGGTTTCATCATAAGTTTGTCCCAGGTGCTTGTCTCACTGAGCTGATGCTGAAAGGGAGAGGGTGTCTACTGATGGCAGAGCAGGGGAAGGATTTTAATCCTTCAGATGGCTGGCTCCACTGGTAGGAAGCCTGACACAACATGGTTTGGTGTCAGGTTTCAGAGTGATAGCCCTGTTAGTCTGTATTAGCAAAAATGATGAGGAGTCCTTGTGGCACCTTAGAGACTAACACATTTATTTGGGCATAAGCTTTTCTGGGCTAGAACCCACTTCATCAGATGCATGGATTGGAAAATACAGGAGCAGGTATAAATACATGAAAAGATGGGAGTTGCCTTACCAACTGTCAGGTCAGTCTAATGAGACAGTTCAATTAACAGTAGGATACCAAGGAGGAAAAATAACTTTTGCAGTGGTAATGAGAGTGGCCCATTTTAAACAGTTGACAAGAAGATGTGAGTAACAGTAGGGGGAAATTGGTATGGGAGAAATTGAGTTTAGGTTTTGTAATGACCCAACCCCTCCCAGTCTTTATTTAGGCCTAATTTGATGGTGTCCAGTTTGCAAATTAATTCCAGTTTTGCAGTTTCACGTTGGAGTCTGGTTTTTAAGGTTTTTTTGGTTGAAAAATTGCTGCTTTTAGGTCTGGTTATTGAGTGACCAGGGAGATTGACGCGTTCTCCTACTGGTTTTTGAATGTTGTAATTCCTGATGTCACATTTGTGTCCATTTATTCTTTTGCATAGAGACTGTCCAGTTTGGCCAATGTACATTGCTGGCACATAGCATATATCACATTGGTAGATGAGCAGGTGAACGAGCCTCTGATGGTGTGGCTGATGTCATTAGGTCTTATGATGGTGTCCCTTGAATAGACACGTGGACAGAGTTGGCAATAGGCTTTGTTGCAAGGATAGGTTCCTGGGTTAGTGTTTTTGTTGTGTGGTGTGTAGTTGCTGGTGAGTATTTGCTTCAGGTTGGGGGGCTATCTGTAAGTGAGGACTGGCCTGTCTTCCAAGGTCTGTGAGAGTGAGGGATCGTCCTTCAGGTTAGGTTGTAGATCCTTGATGATGCGCTGGAGAAGTTTTAGTTGGGGGATCTAGGTGATGGCTAGTGGTGTTGTTACTTTCTTTGTTGGGCCTGTCTTGTAGTAGGTGACTTCTGGGTACTCTTCTGGCTCTGTCAATCTGGTTTGGTGTAAGAAGCATGGCAAGAAACAAGATGTTGACCTTCTGGCAGCTACTGAATGGGGGGAAGACACCTCACCCAGCATTCTAGAGCAGCACTAACCACATGACATCTTTGGTGCTCACGAGAGTGGTTTCTTCTACTTTCCTGACAGAGATCTTGGTGTGCTGAAAGAAAGGTTTGCAGGAAGGAAAAAAAGCTATGGACTGCATCCAATTGCTGTGTTGGACAAATGATAGGAAAGAGCAAATGCCGTCGTTGTCTCCCTATGGACCTCTCAAAACTGCCCGTGCTCTACAGAAACTCAGCCAGTGCACGGATGACAAGTTTGAAGTGTGGCTTAAGAACTGGAACAGGGAGCTGTAGACACCTGTGCTTTTTAATTATCAATTGCCCAGCTCATTCAGCTAATATAGAGCTATCACACATTGTGTTAAAATTCCTGCCTCTGGACACAACCTCACTCAGGCAGCCAGTGGACATAGGTATCATTAAAAATGTCAAAGGTCACAACTATGCTTGTCCTAATGCACACATTATTGACTCTCTGGTTGCTGACCCACACCTAGTAGTGGTAGATGTTGCCAAAAAACATCTCTGATTAGTGCATTTCATCTTGCTACAGAGTCATGGGCCTCTGTTCTCTCACAGACTGTTTAGACTTCTTCAGAAAGGGACAGTTTTCACCAACAACAGAAAATGATAATCTGAAGGACACTGATGTGGTGGTCAACGTTTCTGTTCCTGAAAAATCTAACTGCAGGGGACTTTGAGACCCCTGCTGAGTTTGACAGTCATTCAGAGCCAGAAGGGGAGCTTTCTGTTGCAGAACTTCTGGAGACAGCAGTGGTTGTAAAGCACCCACAGGCTGATCAGGCAGTAAAGGACTAGTACAGGTGATAAAGAACCCAAAGAGATTTCCCTCACAAGGCAGTTATGTGCAGTGGACATTTTTTGCAGGATATGCCAGAGTCGTGGCTTTGAGACCAGCTACGAGGCTGCATACAAAACTGGGAAGGATTTACAGGTGGAGGAGGCAAAATGTAGAAAGCAGACAACACTGGACAACAGGGCCGCCTGGGGAGAGGGGGTAAATGGGGCAATTTGACCCAGGCCCTGGGCCTTGCAGGGGCCCCCAAGAGAATGTAATATTCTATAGTTTTGCAACTTTTTTATGGAAGGGGCCCCCGAAATTGCTTTGCCCCAAGCCCCCTGAATCCTCTGGGCAGCCCTGTTGGACAGATGTTATTAAAAATATTATATTATTATTATTTATTTGTAAAATCTTGTGCTTCTTTAATTTGTGTGACATATAATGAGCACTAACTAGAAGTACAGGACTGTTCAGCATACAGAGACATTATACTGTAATTGTTTTACAAGTTTTCTTTGGGGGAGGGATGTTAAAAGCTGTGTCTCTATACAGTATTTTAGGATGGTGCTCCGCTTCACAGTATTTCTTGAGACACATAGCAAGCTGAAAGTTAGTAAGTTTGCAATCGGCACTATGGTACATGATACAATGTGTCCATTACTGTCCGTCATGTTTCGTATTCTTTATTACAGAAAGTTAATGAACAGTTTTGCAACTACTGTTCTGTACAATGTATCATTGTTCTGTGCTTGTTTTTTCTGTCTATCCCCCCGAAAACAGTGCTTTGCGCTTATTGGCAACTTTTGGGTAATTGCAACTTGTAACTGGGATCTGAGAGCTGTTACTAAGTAAAATCTACTGAAAGTGCAGGCACAACTGGTGTCAATGAGCCATCTAAGCACCAATATGTACATACATATAAGGAAGCTAAATGCCTAAAATCCAGCTTACTCAGCATGAGTAAGGCTGATAGAATATCTTACTCCATGAGTAGCCCTAATGGTTTCAGTAGGACTACTTCTGGATTAAGATACTACTCAGAATGTGTAAGGACTCCAGAATCAAGCCCTGACTGACAGTGGTTCCCATACTTAGTTGCACTGGAGAATAGTGAGGTGAAAGTCCTTATCTAAATCATACACTGAGGGCTTACACCTTACTCACACTGAGTAGTGCACTAGTCGGCAAATAGTCCCAGGGAAATCAACAAGTATGGGATAGTTCAATGATGAAAACGATCTCTTTGCAGAGCACCAGCCCAAAGATCAGTGCTCTGTGAAAAGGCCTTACATAGGATGTAAAGGGTCTTGTGATGTCCACTGCACAGTGGTCAATTTTACCTAAAGAAAGGGCAAAACCAGCTCCTTAAAGCAGCATAGCTGCTTAGGAAAATTGTAACCTCATGGAGAACACTCCTCACCCAAAATATCTGCAGTTACTTTAAACCAGCCCTGCCTTTTGTTAGGCAGAGGGATAAATCTGTGATTTTCATTTTAAATGCCCTGTTTTCAGAGGGGCAACTGAAAGGTCAAGCAAGACATTTGATATATTTGAATGCAGGCAGCTGTGGAGATGAACAGATTTGACATATTTAAATAAAACATCCTAATGGCGTGTTCTGGTCTTGAAGGCCTCAGGCAGCTTACTCTGTATTTGTTAGACACTATGGATTAATTACTCTCATAAATGAATTATACCCGTTTCAATTTAAAACCATAAGTGTTGCATTTGAACTAGGGTCAAATTAAACTTTCTGTCAATTATGCAGATTACTTAAGCAATTATGTAAATTGTTAATAAATTCTTAAGTGGAGGGGAATTTTTCTTGCAAAACTATATATTTGATGTGTTACTGAGCTTAAACACTTTCAGGGGACAAATGCACAGAGGAAAGAAAAGTGTGGCTTTAAACAGCCACCCTGGGAGTTGCCACGGTGACTGCCTCCACTCATGCATCCTGGAAGACAGGGCTTATCTCCAATTGGGCTGAAGAAGGACAGCTGGGCCAGTGAGTCTCTCCCGTTGTGTTTACCTGGCACAGGAGGTGCCTTTGGAGCCTGAGCTGACATTGTGGTCTGCTAATTAGAACAAGGCACTGGGAGGCTGGAATAGTTGGATTCCGTTCCCAGAATTGGCAGCGAGCCATTGCATGATCTTAGCTATAAACCGTTACTCTTTGTTTGTATGTCTTTCCTTCTAGATTATAAGCCAGGTGTGGCCAACCTGAGGCTCTGGAGCCGCATGTGGCTCATCAGAAGTTAATATGCGGCACCTTGTATAGGCACAAACTCCAGGGCTGGAGCTGCAGGTGCCAACTTTCCAATGTGCCAGGGAGGCTCACTGCTCAACCCCAGGCTCTGCCACTCCACCCCTTCCCACCCCCTCTGAGCCTGCCATGCCTTCACTCCTCCCTCCTCCCCCAGAGGCTCCTGCACTCCATGAAACAGCTGATCGGGAGGTGAAGGGAGGGAGGGGGAGACGCTGATCGGTGGGGCTGCTGGTGAGTGGGAGGTGCTAGGAGTGGGTGGGGGAGCTTATAGGGGGCTGCTGACGTATTACTGTGGCTCTTTGGCAATGTACATTGGTAAATTCTGACTCCTTCTCAGGCTCAGGTTGGCCACCCCTACTGTAAGCTCTTTGGGGCAGTGCCTGTGTCTTCCTTCATGTTTGTATAATGGTTAGTACTTTAGGCCTGATTTTACACCACTGAAGTCAATGCTAGTTTTGCCATTGACTTCAGTAAGTTTAGGATCAAAGCCCTTTGTTAGTCATTATTATTTTTCTTGTCCATTATTTTTTTCCAGTAGTGCCCCAATCAGATAAATCATGGTCTCTTTCCTCTCTCTCCCAAACAAAGGGGTAAATATAGAGTCAGCTGAAGTTACACCATTATCATTATAGTGTAGCTTCATAGCAGAATCTGGTCCACTGACTGATGGATTTAACCTAATGCAATTACTTTGAATTTACCTCAGTGTAGAAGAGACCAGAGTTTGGCTTGCAGGGTCCAAATTTAGCCCTGCCATAAACAGTTGCAACCATCACTGGGCCTGATTCTCCTCTCATGCTCCAGTTTTATGCCACTGTAACTCCATTGGTTTGGCAACTTACCTGGGATATAAGAGAACCAAGTTTGATTCCCTGCACTGCCACAGAATGCCTGTGTGACTCTGGGCAGTGACTTAGCCTCAGTTCCCCATCTGTACAATGGGAATAATAATTCTTCTCGGAGAGGAGATAGGCATCACCCATTGAAAAGTCCTGAAATGACTGAGTTGGTCACAGAATATGTAGATGCAACTTCCTTGACTTAACTAGAATTACCTGTTTACTATGAGAAGAGAATCAAGTCCATTATCTTCAATGGAAGCTTACATTAGGATGAGTTTGGGCTCCAGAGAATACTAAATGGACGTGATTTGCCTCCATTTGGCACACTCACAGAGTGCCAGACTTTGTCACTCACACACATTTTATGACCAGCTTACAAGTCACTATTGTTGAATTCTGCTGAATTTGTCCCTCTCCTGGCCCAGTTTAGCCATCAAAGAACCATGGAGGTTTCCAAGTTTCCATTCAGAAATCTCCATGATGTATCAGAGCCTAGCACTTGATGCACAACTCGTCTCCTTTCTACCATGATGCAAATTGTTCCAATGCTAGGAGTGGACAGAACTGGAAATTCCACCTGGAAAAACAGGAAAGCAAAACAGTGGTTGAAAGTAGGAGTTCAGTTGCTTTTACAACTCAGCTTCAGCAGAGGTTGCATATAAACCCAAAACCTGGGTGTTCCCAAGTTTGCCTGTGACTAATTGAAACCCTAATAAAGAAGAGACCTCTGACCTTGATCCTCTGGGCCACTTACCTTGTTCAAATTAACATTTTAACATCAGTTATAAAATGTGCTACATCTCAGGGGGTGGGGGGGTGGCAAGAGGGCAGGAAAACACATCCAATGCAATGAAATATGCATATCAAAGCCTAAAAAGGAATGGGAAAATTCAATGAATGATAATGCAGGCTGTCTTTGTTAAAATCTACATGGCAGTATCTTTAAACTCCAGAGTATTCAACCAAAGGCATAGGGGCAAGCGTACCTGGCAACCATTTACTTTTTATTCTTTGTGGCACCGAGAAAATACTTTCTAAAATATTAGATGAAAGGCCTCTTTCAAAACTACTTTGCTTTATAGTACTTTTCTCTCAAGCTGTTCTGCATACTTAAAAGTCAGAGCCACCTTGAGTGGATTACATTTTTTTGCCTTTCTCTCAGCACCCCATGTAGTGCTGCCCGACCTGCATTCCGAATGCCTTGTTGTCATCATGATAAGCATTTTCTGTGATAGGAAGGCAAAGAGAATCAACCTTTTTAAATACACACACACAGCTCCCAATGCTTTGTTGAAGCAAGCGGCAGCCCCAGCTCACAGGGATACACAGGGCTGTAGACAGAAAGCTATTTAGAGCATTGAAAACAGGCTTATTACCCTGCCATTTTTTGTGCACAGAGGTTTTTTTTTTTTTTTCCGTGACATTAGAGAGTCCGAAGTGACATACATTTTTTATAGCTTCATAAAGTCGTCTCCTGACCGGGTCACCCTTCTCATAACTAGGGAGCAGAACGCTTGAAAAAAGCCATTCATCAACGTGAAAGGAGCCGCTGTCTACTGGCTCCAATATGCACACAGTCTGGCAAGATTCAGCTCAGTGCAAATGCTAAGTTACTCCTTTGCTAATGCCAAATGACCCGCTCACTTCTATTAGCACACAGAAGGGGACAAGAAGGGCATGGTTGCTGTCTATGTCTGCATAAATGCCTCTCAAGATACAGCCCAGGATCAACACTTCTTGCTAAATGTACTGAACACGGGAAAAATTAGTTTCATATTTATATCAATTAAATATTCAATTAAACAAAGATAAAATTATGGGAAGAAAATTTGTTCTTGCCTAATGGGCTATGTCACATTTATTGCATTTTCACACGTATACCATTAAAGGCCCAGCAAAGGGATGCAGGATTGATACTCCCGGGTTGTGTCTCCTACGGCTCCCACACAGTTCTTTGTTCTGATGTGCTTGTTCAGAATTGTATCAGCAAAAACCAGACTGTGGGGACAAATGGACTTTTCTTTCTTCTGAAGGGAACATTTTCAGTGTAAGAAAAATCTGTAAACTATAGACACATATTAAGGGTTCATTTAAGGGACGACAATAGTACACCAGAGTATAGAAATTGCCAATCTGGTGAACCATGCAGTTCCTTATCCTATCTCCAATGATAGCCAGTGTGAGCTGCTTTTGGGGAATGCCCCAGAAACCCCACAGTGGACAATTCTGGAATAACCTGTCCATAGGGGAAGTTTCTTCCTGAGTGACACCAGTTTGTGGTTGACTTCTGCCCTGACACAAGAGGATTTACATCGCTGCTAAAAAAATAATAATTGTCCTCCTATCTAACGTAACTGTGGGTGTTCTCATCTGCACCAATGTCAAATTCTTTCTTCCGTCTTGCTAAGCTCTTGGCATTAGTGATATTTTGTCTCAGTGATTTCCACAGGTTAATGAGGCAGTGTGCAATAAACTATTTACCTGTATGATTAATAATAATACCTAGCTTTTTTCAGTAGATCTCAAAGCATTTTACAAAGGAGACACATTTTACAGATGAGGATACTGAGGCATAGAGTGTGAACTGACTTGCCTAAGGTCACCCATCAGACCACCAGTGAAGCTAGGAATAGAGCTCAGGTCTTCTTCTTATTTATTTTTTTTCAGCTAGGATGTCCAAAACTCAACATAATATATCCTATTCAGTGAGGGAATTACCATTTATCGAATTATATCATTTATAGTATTATTGGCTAATTCTTGTTTGCTTTTTCACTGCTATGGCACGTGGAGCAGTGCCTTTCATGATGTCCAAATCTTTCCCCCTCCAGAGGATATAAACATCTGTGAACTTCTGGAAAATCTGAGTCCACGTAACTGGAGCTATGTGCTTAAACTGGATTTTGATTTTGTGAACTCTGAAGGTTTGTGACAGGAGCTTTCTTGTTTTGCCTTTGAAAGCAGAATGCTACTCGGGTGCCAGTGCACTGAGTCTTTTAGGTAGGAAAGTCCAAGTTCACCATTGACTATTTTTTACGTTTTTCCCCAGCGCTAGTTGGCTACATCCCACTCCCAAGGCACCCCAGACATTTTAACACTGTTGCTATGGGAAGACTTTTTTCAAGGGCAGAGTGGGACTGTATTAGTCAAGGTCAAATGCAGTACAGTGACAGGAATACATGGAGCAAATGGTGCCCTGCTCTGCCATGCCATGGCAGGGATCGGCTGGTCAAAAGGAACACTGCTGCTCTACTAGACAGTCTCACCTCCTATGGACCTTCTCCCAGTTCTCAAGGTGGAACCATCTCTCTAGCTCAGCTTCCCAAATCAAAATGGAATCACTGTCTTGGCACTTTCTCACTCCAGTAAAGTACACGAGGAGCTAGCAAGTGGAGAACCAGACCCACCATTTCTTCTCCTCCCCTATTTTTGTTGTTCCAAAAGTTCCAAAGGAAGTGGTTGAAGTTTGTGTTCATTCATTTTCCAGCTGAATTAAGTCAGACCTAAAGTGGTCAAATGACTTTCTGAGGAGTAGATAGTGAGTCAATGACTTGTCCCAGTTAGTATGTAAGGTCCTCAGGCCTGCCAGCCCTTTTCTCTACATGCAAGTCCACAATAGACTCCATTCATCTGTCTGCTTTGGGAAGTAGTAGAGTTGGAATAAGATACATAAAGGTATTTGGGTGTCAGGGCAGGCAGGCTGTAATTGCCAATTAGAAAAAGAGGCTGTGAGGCTGTGGTATTGATTGAGTTTTTGGAGGAGAAACTGAAGTAAACATGGCATATCTTCCAAGCATCACATCTTCAATATGCCAGGTTAGACAAAACAAGGCCAAATGATTTGAGCTATAGAGGAAGATGTGCATCAAATGCTCCCATTGGCATCTTAATTTTTTTTCTAAATGGTGTCTCTTGGGGGTTTGTTTCTTTTAAATACAGTATTCTGGAATACAATGAACTTGCAAACTACGAATAAAAAAATCTCTACTGAGTTTTGAAAGTTATTGTAAAATCCCATCTCAAAGTATTTTGGGGAACATCTATGAATTTTTGTTATCTTACAGTGTGGAGAATCTTGGACTGTACAAGGGGATGAAATTCAGTCATCTCTGGTTGGTCCTACAGCATCATTCCTGACAAATCACAAAGCAACATTGATACTGTACAGACTGACACTACAAAACTTTGTTAAATTGTGTGGTGGGCCTGCCTGGGCCTACTAAGGGCTTGTCTCTGCTGGGAGGTAATGTACTCTACAGGGGTGTGATTTTAACACTCACTAAAGTTTTGCAAAGTAATTGGTCCATGTAGACCCTGCTGGTGGGCACTAAACGTTTCCTAATGTGCTTTAATATAATATACCATTTGAAAAAGCATGAGATTAAAGCATACTAACAGGGTCTATCCAGACCTCCTACCAACATGTTAATGCACTTTAGAAATCACATTGTGTAGAATGTATTACCCCATTGTATAGACAAGGCCTACGTTAAATAAAAAAGTTACTTTTAGATTTACTGTAGTGGAGTCCTATACTTTCTGTGCCCTGATAAAATGATACAGTAAGAAGAATAAACCAGCTCTGATTAAAAGATAACTAATCATGAGAGAGACCTTTCTGAGGACCAGAACATTTTTGATTTACCATTTTTATTTTGGCTTTTTTCCCCAATGCAAATCTCGGTGTTTTCTTTTTTGTCCAGGTACGGTTGATGAAATGCTACGAGAAATGTATTATTTTGGGGGTCTCTAGTAGACGTTTCAACAGCCTCCATCAGCGTCCTTCAAATGGTCTCATTTGGTTTCCAGATGTTTCTCTCTGTTTCTACTGAAAGCAGCATGGCCACATGGTAATCAGCAGCAAAGTAAGCAACAGAACCTAGGTCTTATTCCTCCCAGTTCCTTAATCAAATCACCAGACCACACTGCTGAAACGAAACTGCAAAGAAGACATATCTGTGAACTAGAAAGGAATTCTGGTTCTATTGGTTAGTGATGGCCAGACCATCAGAAGACCCAATACATCAGTTTGGAAAAGGACTTTAAAGTTTAACTCCTTCTGCCAACCTCTTTATAATTAGAAAGTACTGGGACTCTTACAGGGAAACATGTTCTCAAGAGGTTTTCAGCACAAAAATGACACTCAGATGCACACATACATCTTCTTTTGACTTTTGTCTCACTTGTGGATGTATCTGTGGGCTGAATTTGACCCTAGAGTAATTTATTGGAAAAGACAATATACCTTTGGATATCATGATTATCAAGAAATCAGTGGGCTGCTGAGGTGCTCTGGGCTGCTGAGGGGTCCCGTTCTCTGTACCTACAAGCTCTGTTTTAGACCGTGTTCCTGTCATCTAATAAACCTCTGTTTCACTTGCTGGCTAAGAGTCAGGTCTGACTGCAAAGTGGGGGTGCATGCAGGACCCTCTGGCTTCCCCAGAACCCCGCCTGGGTGGGCTCGCTGTGGGAAGTGCACGGAGGGGCAGAGGATGCTGAATGCTCCAAGGTCAGACCCAGGAAGGCGAAGCCATGTGAGCTTCTTGTCCTGAAGACAGTCTGCTCCAAGGGAGAGGAGGCTCCCCAAAGTCCTGAATGCCTTTGTGGGGAGCAGTTCCAGAGTATCGCCTGGGGACTCCGTGACAGACTCCCATTGACTTCAGTGGGCTTTGACTCTGGTTCCTATCCCTCACATTCCAGCAGAGTTTCCCTTTTTTCCTTCTGATGCTATCTTCCTATCTTTTTCCTGCCATCCCCTCCTTTCTATTTAACACAGTGCATTATACCTTGATACATCTTCTATTTCCTATTGCAGCTTTGTCCCAGCCTCTCTTTCCCATCCTTTCCCCTGACGGCAGCTTCCCATCCTTCCCTGACATGTTGCCCTGTGTTTTCTTCTCTCTCTCACATCTTTCTTTTGGATCACTTCATGCTGCACCATATTTGCATACTGAATATCACAGGACACAAGGTAACCAATGTCCTGGGACATGACCCACAACATTCAGATTGAAATGCACATTTTTGGATCGCTCACTCTAATCCCAATTGAGATGAAATGCATCTGAGCCAAAATTTTGGCAGATGGCTCACCGATCAGGTGTCTGCAAAATCCCCCAAAAGTGAACGGCATTTGTGTATGCTTTGTAAACTCAAATACTCCCTGGGCAACAAGAAGCCCAAACCTCTGCTTGCTTAGCCAGGTGGTTTGGTTTTCGGAGGGTTTCCCAGAAAAGGCTCACTGTTTTCTAACTAATCCATTTTGATTTTTGGAAAGGTTTTTTATTTTTTTTCTCCCTGTTTAATTTCTGGAGCTCACCTAAGCCCCTGGCTCAGTCTCCAGTAGATAATTAGCTGAAATACCATTTCCATCCCCCATGAAATCAGACAGCGCAATGTCAATGGCAGGTAGAAGGTGACTGAAATGAGATTTGGAATGGTTTAGGGACGGACAGAGGAGGGGAGTAGGAGTAGGGAAGAACATTCCGGTGTGTCTTTTAGTTTGTGTTAATAAAAACGATTGAATTACATACAGTATAGTAACGTACAGGAGAGGAAAATGTTCATTCTATTCACTCACTGCAAAAATCCCCCTAGATGGGCTATACAGAACCTATTGGATGTGCAACCAATATCAGTTGGAACCTCTGTTACGTTGCAACCTTTCATTAAGAGTTATTCACCACCTTGGGTTTGTTGCCTGCATTCTGACTGGTGGTGTATGTAACAGCCATAGATGGGGTAAGCAGCTTTTAGAAGCTTGACCATATCAAGCCTTCTGTGTATATTCAGCCAATCAGAGTTAGGCCTGATGATACCAGGCTCTCATCCCGTGATCCATTGGTTGATTGAGTGCACTGATATAATATCTTCCAGTGATAGTCATACAAGACAGCGTTCTGCAACAGGCCAGGATATTTCTGCTTTAGGGTGACCAGACAGCAAATGTGAAAAATTGGGATGGGGTTGGGGGTAATAGGAGCCTATATAAGAGAAAGATCCAAAAATCAGGACTATCCCTATAAAATCAGGACATCTGGTCACCCTATTCTGCTTCCTTCTGCTCATGACGTTTCAATGAATCTCAGCTGAATTAAGGTTTTGTTTTTTTTTTAATAAAGCAAATTGTTATATTTTGGATTGGTCTCCAGACTCAAGTAGAATGGACCTAAGTTTTCTTCTGTCTTATATCAGTGAAAATAAGGAATAACATAGGCAGGGTGTAAAACCAGTGGAAGTGAAATCAGAGTTGAATCCTTTTATTCCTTTTGTTTCTTTCCTTTCTGCTTTCCATGCAGAAGAAAGCTCTCTACCCTCCACCCCCTTTCCCCAGTACTATAATCTTACTGTTTTCCTGCCACCTCATTACTCCTTTCTGAATGCTTGTTGCTTATCATTTCAGTAGGGAATGGGCAAAAGAAGTCAACCACAGCCCCTTATTGCTAAAGAAAGGACATGAAGTCTGCAGGGTGCGGAGAGACTCCTCATAGTTGCTGGGTACACTCAATTCCCAGTCAATGGGAAGGGAATGTGCTCAGAGCTTTGCAGGGCCAGGTCCTGATTCTGCAATGAGATGCATGCATAGTGGCCCCTGCTCCTGCCTGGAGTGCTACTTCAGGATTATGCCCATGCAGGTCCCGTCACAGGATCAGGGCTGTCGATACCCAGCAAACGACCACCATCTCTTTGCATTTAGTGCATGGACAATGATTTGTTAAATTTCTAGATATAACACCTCTTCCCTGCTCCCTACCGCTCTGTACTCTTCCTCTTAAGCATAGTTGAACTTTAAAGGTCCCAGGAGAAAAAAGAAATAAGACTTTAAATAATTTATTTGGAGAAACAGTCAGTGAAGAGGAACAAATACTGTTTCACTAAAAGAAACGGGACCTTTGACACTCCCCTTTTCGCTCCGGTACCTGAAGCCCTAGCCGGATTGCATTAGTGAAATTTTCATTTGATGGCATTTTAATATTCTGCCTTGATGACTTTTTAGCAACATTTACTTTCAGAGGTCTTGAGTGCTCCCTCGAAGGAAATGAAACATGTCAAAGCCCATTACAAAAATCAAAATTTAAATACCTCGGCCACGTTGGGGCTCACACACAATCCCATCAGTGCTTAAACTGCAGCTCACAACTACTCATTCACTTGCTTACTCGGTAATGAGTACATTTGATGAAGCATTCTAGGGTCATGGAACATACGTTAGTGATCTAATTTAACCCATTGATTGCTTATACACAGAGGATCGGTGAGGGACTTTATTGAAATGAAAAGTTAGAATAATTTCCACCAGCGCTGAAGGAACTGATTTTTTTTAAACGATCACTGTGATGAATTGGAATATTAATAATAGTGATGGGAGAGATTTATTTTATATGGGGAGGCAGGGTCTAGCCTGGCAAGATAGATCAGTTGGCTCAGCTGGTCAGCAAATGAAAGGAGGTGAAAGACAATATGTAACTTCCCCTATATGGTCTTGGTTAGAAATCCTCTTCATTTTCCAACTGAATTTCTTTTTAAATTAATTTTGAGGAAATAGATCAATGTAAAAGAAAGATGAAGAGATATTCAGCACTCAATAATAAGCTAATAAGTAGCAGCAAAGAAACAGAAGGACTCTAAATATCAACTCAACTAACTGGACCAAGAGGTAAGAACACATACATTATGTGCACAGTATGTTCAGTCTAATACATACAGTATGTGCCTGGTATATTTGGTCATATTTCTGCTTGATCTCTTTGCTTCTCCTTTGTTGAGAATTCTGAAACAAATACTGTCATTCGTCTTTCCTTCTTCCTGCCTTCTCCGGAAGAGAAAGGAACTTTGCAAAGTTACTTTCTTTGCTGCATGTCGCCTCAGCCCCGAGGATTATCAGTGACACCCATGTCCTGCCTCACGTTTGTGATGTTATCATCTGCAGCATATTACATTCCATTCAGCAGCTCAGTACTGGTCTCAAGAAGTCTCCTGGTCACTGATCTTCCAGGCACAAGCAATGCAAGCCACATAAACATAGTGCTCTTTGGCATCAAAGCGCAAATAGCAAAAATCCAATTTGGTGCAGTCCGTGATTGGTGTTCTTCAAGTTTGTATGGTTTTCTTTTCCTTCTGAAGAATGGTGTTATAAATTCCACTCAGGGAAAAACAAAAAACTTAATGCAGCACTGGCAAGAACTACATGCCTCAAAAGAACTGCATTCCTCAAACAGATAACAGCAAAATAAAGTATTAAAAAGAACGGGGGTAGACTTCAAATTGTTCAGAGCTTTGGCCCTGGTAAGACCCCCCCTAAAATCTGAAGGATTATGTAAACTATCTGAACAAGAGTCAGCCCTAAACCAAAATCCACAAAGCTGATCACTCTTACATTTGGGGGAAGTTCAGATCCAGATCTATTTCCGTAATGCACTGAACTGAAATTCTGGATCCAAACACATCAAATTTGAGAAAAGACTGGAACTTTGTAGGCTGGGCTCAGCTCTCACTTGGATCTCAAGCTAATGGGAAAGTCTATTTTTCCAAAAGTAACCACAGTTAGATGATGATCTTTCTGCTATGGAAATTCAAAATAGAAAAACAAAACGAAGACATTTATGGGGGTCGTTGTTGTATAAATGAAAAGTAGCATGTGTAACAGGACAACTTCTAACAATATCTTTGGGGTCTATTGATTTAAAAGAATGGTTTATTCATGACTGTGTTCTACTCTAGAGGGGAGGGCTACCACATCTGCCCCAGGAATTAAAAACAGTGGGTGGTGATTAAGACAAATTAACCAGGTAGTAAACCCCACCAAGGAGATATCACTTCCCGGAGAGGCTTGCACATACACCTCTACCTCAATATAACGCTGTCCTTGGGAGCCAAAAACTCTTACCACGTTATAGGTGAAACTGTGTTATATTGAACTTGCTTTGATCCACCGGAGTGCGCAGCCTTGCCCCCCTGGAGCACTGCTTTACCGCGTTATATCCAAATTCGTGTTATATCGGGCGGCGTTATATCAAGGTAGCGGTGTAGTAGTTCAAACTGGATTCTCCAGAGACCAACAGACATACACTGAAACTGACACAGCGTGGCTTTTGGTATTAACATTGGTATTAACTCAGAGTTCATAAATTATAAAATTTTAGGGGTGTGCAGAGATGTGATCATTATTAATTTGAATCAGGCCCACTCTTTTGATGGCGTTGTTGTTATTGTTGTTCTGTGCTCTGAATTAGAGGTGGCTGGAAAATGAAACTTCTCTACCACAGAAAATTAAATTTTTCGGCAGGAAAAACATCCTAAATTGGGGTGAGAAGTATGAAAATTCAAGATTTTTTCATGGGAGGACAAAATTCAGCAGAACCAAACTGAAAGTTGGAGCTTGCTCCTGGCTGCACAATGCACCAGGCATCTGCTTCTTGTGCATCTCAACTCCCCAGAGCACCATCTGCTTGGTGAGTTGAGCAACTGGGTAAGCAGCTACTGGGGAGTCTGGGAACCAGTGGAGCCTGGCCTGGCAGGGAATCAGGCAGGTTCATTAGCCAGCCTACCTGCCTGCCCAGTTTCTATCAAACGTTTCAATGAAATCAACATGACCCTATGGAACATGTCAATTCCATCCAATCAACATGTTCTGATGGAAAAGTGTTTGATCTGAAAATTTTGGCCTGGCTCTACTGTGAATGGCATAGAATGAAGGCAACATCTTGACTTTAAAGCCACTTTCTGGGATTATGAAGGGCAAATGGTCCAGTACAAATAGTTAGCTTGAGGCTATGGATATTGTTAAATGTCAAATTGCAGCTTTTTACCAATTACTCTGAGTTGCACCAACAACCAGATCTGTGGGGGTAGGAGGGTGCAGAAGTTTTTCAAGAAAACCCAGTAGCCCCAATGATTTTTTATGCGGCTTCTCACTGAGTAATGTACCACTCATCAAGGTTCAGGGTAGCAGAACCTGACCCTAAATGAAATGGAAGGGGCTCAGTTTGAAACTCTTTTGTGTCTTCCCAGAAACTTTCATGCATTCAATTGTTACTCACAGTTATGCTGCACATTTTAACCACATATATTCAGAAGACTTTAAATGTATACCCACATAATCAAGGAAGAGAAATGATACCATTCAACCTAATCACCACTAAACCACAGAGATTGGATTCCAGAATTCAAATTTCAACTGGAAAGTCACAGAGTTAGCAAATTGGAACAACTTCCATTGATTAATGTTGAATAATGGATACATTTGACAGCCCACAAAGAGAAAGACACAAAAAAATCTCAGATTTCATTATGGAGTTTTTGCTTAGCTCTCTCAAGAACCCAGCAGAACTAAAAGAGTTAGGGGGACTGGTAACAGGTGAAGAAAAGAAAATGGGTTTTGTTATGCCATTTTGACCCATGCTCAGTAGCTCATGACTTTTGCCACTGCAGAATTGGGCAGTATCTCCATTAGAGAATTAGACCAAAGAGTTCATCTGAACATGCTGGACCCTGGAGTTCAATAGGCACACAAGGAAAGACTCCTTGCCTGTGCTTTAGACTTTTACTTCTTCCTTCCCTAGCCCATAGAAAAACAGCAGCCAGGCAATGTGACTGTCATATGATATATAGCCACTCAGAGACAACATCATCATTTGAAGAGAGTCTTGCTAAATTTGCCCTGGTTCTGCCAGTCTGACTCAAGACCTATCTATGAATTCTTTGACCCACTTCTCCCTCGATTTGATGCCCACCGTGCCCACTGCACACACTATAAATCCATCGAGTGGTATGCTGCACTAGTCTTCTGTAACATGAATTTATGCTAATGGCTGTCTGCATATGCTTATATCACATATCTATATTAAACTCAATAGTCTGTTACATTGCTTCTTAACCCTGTGTCCACACATGATTAACTTTTCTGATTTCTTTCAAAACCATTATTAACACAGTGTAGCATTTCACTCAACATGTCACTAACTTTCCCTGCCTGGCACCGGAGTTGAGGTAATTATACAGCCATACAGCTTTTACACATAAAATCGTACACAAGGCATTATGACTCTGTTCAAAGGGTTGGTGGGTTGATTTTTGTTTTTTGTTGTTGTTGTTCAACCTAAAGACGTTAACAAGCACCGACAACAGTAAAAAAACTGTTAAAGGAAGGTGATTTCCAAACTCCTTTTAAATGAAGAACAATCCTTGTGAGTTCAGATCTCAGTGGAGGAAGAGAATGGTAGCAGGGGATTTGTGAAACCCACTTTGAAACAGAAACTTGAGGACAGAGAATAAGGTCACCAATACACATTTCACTAACACCTTGTCTGGTAAAAATCACACAATATTTCTCCGTTTGTGTGGGTGACCCTAACACTGGTGAAAAGTGGTCTCTTGGATCTCTGGAAATAGATCTCTATTTACCCAGAGAACACGTACAGCCTAGATGGCAGCCGTGCAAACTTCCCAACCATAAGCCGGAGGGGCCTTCACTATGCACGAGAGGGATGTTCAGTCTTCATGTCTCATTCAGTCCTCGGCCTCTCCAATGAGACCACCAACAATCAATGCCAGCTGTGATGGAAAGTCTTGTGTTGGGGACCAGAACATATCCCCATTTGTCAAACAAAACCAGAATTTCAGAACAGAAAATAGTTGGATTTCCCTCTCCAAAATCTGACTGCCTTCATTTTCATGAAAAATATGAGGTGAAAAAACAACTGTGTTTTTTGAGTTCCTGAAACGCTGAAGTTGTGTTGCCAGCAAGAATTCTGTCATAAAGTTCCATCCAGACCTAGTGTAGCTCAGACTTAAATGGAAAAGTTTGGATAGTTATTTTCTCTTGTTCTAACTAGTTGGGAGAGAGCATGGTGCACAGACAAAATTAATCAGTATCCATATGCTGAGGACATTTCATTATATAGGAAATTCATGCGGCATTCATTATTTATTGAAATTCAATGAGATGCAAGCCTATGATTTGCTGAATTGGGGCCATTATCCCTACAGATGACACAACTGAGGTAAAACAGTCTCCCCACACCAGCCAGCAAATGAATGGTAAAGGCAAGATTAGAACACAGGAATTCCCAGTGTCTACCCTCAAATTCAATCCACTAGATTATATTGCTAGTATATGCAATACAGGTTGAAACAGCAACAAAACCATTTATAATAAATACTTCTAAAGAAACAATATGCCAAAGGCTTCATAATATATAGCCATACAGATACATAGACAGATGTATGGTTAGCCCTGAAAATCTTTAGATCTTACTTCTTGAAACCTCAGCGAGCTGGTCTCATGTGGTTTTGATTCACCCTCTGCACCTTTATCACGCTGAACCTCCTGTGTGCTCTGCATGATTTCAGGCAAGACAAATACCCTTGAGAGATTTTTCACACAACATTGCATTAATGGGTCCATAACTTTTCACAGAGTTTTCAAATGGCTGCATGCTAATTTCAAATTGTCTTTCAAATCTCCTGTTTATCTTTTTTGTAAAAGCCTGTTGACATCGGGGCTGGGTAGAACAAAATAAAACAATAATAATATTTAATAAAGATAGCAGTGATAATCGTAATGGCATAAAATTAGACTCAATAAATCCCTGTGGATGTTCAGCCACTGCCTGCCATGCTTAATACATTTAAATCTAGTGCTTATGGTCATAAAGCTTACTTATAATTCACACAAGCAAGAGGTTGTTGACTAGGGCAATGATAGGAAGCAGTTCAAACCTCTGCTCCCCTTTAGAATACAGTATCACATAAAGAATCACTTTGTTCTAATAGTAAATAAGGATCATCCCTAAAGCAACTCCATCTTTACTTCATGAAAGAGCTACTGCAGGGAACCATCTCTAACCTTCCTCCTACAGTTTTAAAGAGTACGTGTCCCCTCCCACCCACACCCCAGCTGGGATATCACATATTACAGAATCCATATGCTGCTGCCTAGGGGTCTTGGAGCACACATCACTTACTTGCAAGCTCATTTAGTGTCTAGGAGCAAGACAGGAAGCTTACTATGGAATTTCATCTTTAAACTGAAATTTCTTGGTTTGTGTCTGTTTAATTGCTAGAATAGAAAAGCACCGTTATGGCTACATGGACAGTCATCTTGTGTCCTGCAAAATGAAGCATTTACTCTACATGCCACTATGCAGGTCAGTGGTGAACTTCTCAGTCATTCTGCCATGCAACAAGGAGATGACTGGAGCCAATGCGGAGCAGGAAGTATGCACACAATGGTAATGACATTAATGCCAAACTGTTGGTACTGGTAGTGGTTTAGTATGAGTATAGTCAATATGAGTGTAGTAGGTTATAAAGAGATGTCCCATGCCCCCAAAGATCTTGCCATCTCTATAGACATAATGCAAACAAAGGAAGATGAACTGGAAAGTAATGAAAAAACAATGGTGAATTAGCTCAGCCTGATTCTGGCTTCAGAAATCTGGCCATCTCAGGAAGAAGCCCCAAAATACTACCGTCACTGAGTGGAGAGCATTGAAAGATCAGCTCTTGAGAAACGGCCTCTGCCAAATATGATCTGCAGAATGGTTTTCAGAATAAAGCTTTCATTTACTTTGGGGTGCTCCCGACTAGCCTTGCCAGAAGTGTCAGCCATCTTGTTGCAACATAGTTTGTCTTATGATTGCCCAATATATAACTCACAAGCTGGTCTGCATAGATACTACTACCCTCTTGAAGGAATCGATTCTGCCTCAGTATTTGGGCTTTTTTTTTTTGGTCCTCCAATCACTGCCCTGCAAGTAAGATAAGCTTTAATATTACTGAACAACATGGATTCTACTTCAGTTCAAACGACAGGGATCTTTTAGGTTTTGAAAGAGACAGTAAGATACTTTTAGTCTTGCAGTCTTCGTCTCCCGATGTATGTGCGTGGTATAACTGGCGACCATGCAGTCATAGATTCATTACAGACATAAGGCTAAAATATTTTCTATAGTGTTTTAATACTAGCATACCAATCAGAGATGAAGAAACTTGCCAATGAAATTGGAGACGGGCTTGATCTAAGATTCAGGTAAGAGCTCTGATCCAGTTCAATGTCATATTTAAATAGGAAACAAATTGAAGTAAAAGCTGTATTCACCCAATAAAATATTGAGCAGTCTCAGGTGTAAAACATACAGCTATCACAAAACCAGATTGGGCACTGAGTGGGGAGTGTCCTACAAAAGAGTGAAATACTAGAGTGCTCTGGGGATTGATCATATCACGTAGGTGAGCAAGGACTGAAAAGGACTTACACTAGTGGAAAAAAATGACTTGGCAAGTCTGGGACATATTACAACAAGCACCTGAATAAAATAAATAGGGAACATTTTTCAGGCTGTGGGGGCTGATTGTAAGCAATCAATCTTCCCTCAGCTGGAATGGCATCACTCTTACCCATAGCTCCCTCTAGTGAATTAAAATCTCGTGGTAACTCAAGCCATAAACAACAGAGTCAGGCTTGAGGAATGGGCATTCAGTGAGGACACTATTCTAATATATGACAGTAAATCCCCAAGCTAATGCTGTGCCATGATTTTCTTCCCCTCCCCACCAGTATTCTAGGGACAGTCTTGCCATTTCTTTGACCTGATTCTAATTTTCCTTTGCATTCAGCTTGTCAGTTGTATTGTTTTCTACAAGCAGTTTTCTGTATTTTAAAAAAATAATCCTATAAGGAACACTGCACCAAGAAATACTGCTGAAATATTCCAGATCTTCAGATGGAGATCCACTGATTTCAGTGCAGCTGTGGATCTGGCCCATTGCCTCTTACAGGGTCTTACCTGTTGCAAAGCTCCTCAAGGGTCTGAAAGTCTCCTGGAGGAAACTCTCCTCTCAAGTTTGGAAGGTAAGGTGGTAGATAGCATTAGCTAATGGCTTACACAGCAGTAGAATGAGGCAGGACTCCTGGGTTGTCTTCCCAGCTCCGCCTCTTACTCAGATGATACAAATTACAATATCTGTTTGTGCTTTCTTTTTCACATCTGTAAGGTTGGAATGATTATGCATCCTTCACGAGTCTGATTAATTAATTTATTATTATTATTATTATTATTATTATTATTTGTATTGCAGTAATACTCAGGAGCCCGACTTGGATCAGGAATGTTTGTGAAGCTCTGGGAGACTTCTGAATGATAGGTACCATATGACTCAAAGCCTGGTTATTATCTATTATGCGGCTGGTATTCAGAACCATAAGGTGGCATGTGCTGGAGTCAGACCATCTTCACCTTGCAGTGTTTGAGCTAATTGAGTTGCTAAATGGATCCATTAAAAAGAAAACACCAGATGTGAAATGAGGACAGGGCAGAGAGGTCCATTACTTCCCTGCACCCAGGGGCCAGTGCTTGAATCATTCCAACATAACTTCTGGGGTCTGAGAGAACTCTGTTTTCTATGCCACCCTAGCAGATGAAAGTGAACGGGTTGGGAGACAAAGGAGAGATGAAGCAGGGGGGAAATGCATGGTCAGGAGTTCAGCTGCAGATTTCACAAGCAAAGATCAGGCCTCTTCAATGGCCATGATCATCCGACATTTCTGTCAAAAGATACTCTGATTCGCCCCCTCTTTCCTGACTCACCCCCATCCTTTCCTATACTTCCCCCTCCTCTCCTCCCTTCCACACACACACCCTCCAGTATGTGAATAGTGAGAAAATGACTGGAAACAATATGCCAGTTTACAGCACTTTACACTGAGCTCCTTTTCTCTTCGCCTCTGACTCGTGAATGACTGAGCGTTGTTTTATTGTAAAAAGTTTCTCAGATAAAAGAACTTTTATTTTACCCAGTAACACAAGAATGGGGCCACAGGCAAACAGTCAGCTCCTTGTTCCCAGCTGACACTCAGGCCTCCAGCTCTGGAATTGTTAAGGGGGTCTCTATGTTGCTGGGCACTCTATCTCTGAGTTTGGCTCTCTGCTCAGTTGTCTGCCTATAAGTGAGGGTGAAGTACTTCAGAGATAAGCCAGTCAACTGAGTTTAATAATTCCACCTTTAAATTTGTCAGGCAACATATTGGGTGGGTGGGTGGTGTTAGCATCAAACTGAGAGGGTTGAAAGCTGAATATCCAGGGCCACCGAAATATGCGAAGACCATCCACTATTAAAAAAGAAAATCTTTCTAACTCATTTTATTTCATGCTTCTGATTAAGGCTGGGATTTTCAGATCCTAAGGAAGTGAGGCACTCAAATTCAGTGTGACATGGCCACCTTACTCCCTTTGAAAAACCCACCCCAATTGTTTTTGGTTGGATAAGTAATTTTTCATTAGATTTTTCAGTATCATTGTCATGATAAGAGGTGGGCTAGTAGATTTCGTGCCTGGGCTAGCAAACATTCATGAGAACTTTGCAAGTCTATATATTCTATTCTATTCTATTATAATCAGCACAGATAGTGACGCCTATAAGTAAGATTTCCCAGCACTTTCCATTGCAATACTCTGTTTTCAGTTGCTTATAACTTTGTCACCTGTTTGAGCTTTCTATACTGGATGTTTCCATTTTGTGCTGATTTCTTTTATTCTTTTCTTTTTTTCTCAGCAAAAAAAATTCAGTCATCTCTGAGAATGAATTTAGAGAATCTATGTTGTTTTGCTCACATTAAAAAATTTTTATAAACTGTTCGCTGAGTAGCTTTTTTACCTCCATGCTTTGGAGCAGAGCAGGGACTTGATATCTGGCCAGAAAAGGGGTAGGAGTGGTGAGTATTGTTCTAATATCAGGAATGTGCCTTTTGACATCCAACTGAAAATCTGCCCAAATTCGGCCAAATGATGAGCCTCTAAAAATCACAGTTGCACGTGCCCAATATAGAGTTTGGCAGCTAAATTTTCTGAAGATTCCATCTGGATTGATTATTCTTCTTTCCAGTAATTGCTCCTCCTGTCTGTCAAGGCCTACTGAGTCACTGGGTCCAGAAATTGAGAACAGGAAGACTGTCTCTCCTCTGCTCTTAGTACTCCCCTTGCTGGCATCAAGAATCAAGGGGTAGAAAGAGGAAGCTACCTGACTGGAATGCAGTGAGATGAGGAACTGGGACTGGGAAATAGAGGGTGGCTTGTGCCAGCTGGGCTACAAATTTACCCTAATTATGAGCACAACTGTGAAAATTGACCAGAAGTTCATAAGAGTCACAATAACCTAAAACAATCAATATTACCAGAAATTCATAGAGTTTAAGGACAAAAGGGACTACTAACCCTCTACTTTGACAGGCTGTAAATCACAGGCACCAACAACACCCAGCACCTGCACATTAACCGAACAACTGAAATTAAACCAAAGTATTACAACCCACAGGAGACTAGGCTATGTGCAACACGCAGAAAATATGAGGGACTCAGGTGTTGCTGGGAAAAGTACGAAAGGGAGACAGAAAGACTGATTAGTATAAATGAAAAAGCCTACTGATATAATTCAAGGATTGTTTTAAGCTCATGGCTGGTAAACAAGGAAAGTGTGGAACTGGAAATCAGTGAACCAAAGTTGGTGTGTTAGAAATTAGGCCTAATTGGTGGTCAAAAAAATAAGGAGATAAACTATTCTACCTATCACTCACTTTTGGGATCCTCATAAAGAGACTTTTACGGGAAAAGCTGGTTAGCTTAATACTAACTGAAAGGTGAGAGATATAGAAGAAGCTTAAGTCTTTAAATCAAGATTTGAGGACTTCAGTAACTCAGCCAGAGGTTATGAGCCCACTACAGCAGTGGGTGAGTGAGGTTCTATGGCCTGCAATGGGCAGGAGATCTGACTAGATAATCATGATGCTCCATTCTGGCCTCAATGAGTTGATATTAGTTTCAAAGTTACCTTTTCCGCGACCAAAGGAATGGATCCCCCCACATTTTAAGTTTCTTGAATGAATAATTTTTTGTGTCCGTCATTTTGATTCTTGTCATCCATCATGCCACACATTTGGACCTTGGCAGGTTGAGAGATATATTATCAAGAGGTTTTGTAAAGGCACTAGATATGGAGGCCAAATGGGGGGAATATGTGTTGTCAAAAAAAAATTTGCTAATGTTGACCACCTCTAATAGACATCGTTCAATGTTTTCATTATACATCAAATTAAATAAGTGACATATTCATAAATTTGAGATTTTCAAAGCCAGTTAAGGGAAAGTAAATACATACCTCAACAAAATGTGATCCCCTGGTTTAGTCTCCCTCCGAGTTTCTTTTCTAAATCCCAAAAGAGCAAAAATGCTATTACCAAGCAAACTAAAGTGCATTGTTCTATACACTGTAAGACCATGTGAGATTTTTGTTCTTTGTGAATGCAAGATTGTTTAAATATCTTAAGCCATTATTAAAATACAAAGTAGGCTTCCCCTCTTCCTATGAAACCCCAGATCTCTAGTGGCCTAGCAGCTTTATGTTCCGAGTTTTCCTTTATCTGAAGCAATCTCATTCTCCTTCCTTATTGTAAATAGGAAACACTTTTTGAATTGAAAATATATGTGCTTGTGATGGAGTGCCTGCCCCACAATGGGCTGTAAGGGATTAATAGAGTCCTATGAAGGCTGCACAGGAGGCAGCCAATCAGAGAAGGGCCGAAGGGAGCAGCCAATCAGGGCCAAGTAGGCCCATATAAAAAAGGGAGCTGCAGGGCAGAGGAGGCCAGTTCTCTTCTGGGAGCCCAAGGAGGAATGATTGTGTCTCTGGAGGGCTGAGAGAACTGCCAGCACTCTAGACAGAGTACAGCTGCTAGCAGGAACCAGGAGACCTAGAGACAGCTCCTGGCTGGCTGCTGGGGTTTGCAGGCTGAGGTCCTGAGGCAATGGCAAAGAAGATGCTGGGGCCATGAGGAAGTGACCAGACAATTCACTGCCGTAGCCACTAAGGGAAGTGGCTGAAGAGCAGACTGCAGGTCCCCCGGTGTGTGTGACATGGCCAGAGG
Source organism: Gopherus evgoodei (assembly GCF_007399415.2). Lineage (NCBI taxonomy): Eukaryota > Metazoa > Chordata > Testudines > Testudinidae > Gopherus > Gopherus evgoodei. Next base: position 11,617,827 of record NC_044331.1, read on the forward strand.
GCTGTGTCACTGAAGAGGACACTGCAGTCCTTGGAGAGACATGGGTCCCAGAGAAGGAGTGATGGTGGCAAAGCACCACCCAAAGAGGGCACACTAATATGCAGAGCTAATTCCCAACAACAGCCAGCAGGAGGAGCCATAGTGTTGAGCACACCCCATTACAGTGCTGTATGTTTGTATAGTAAAATAGAGAATCTACTAAATAGACATATCCTTTGTCCTCTAACTCCCTACCTGGATTCTGTGTGATTTTTAATGATGTGCCGAAGAGGGGAGACCAGGCAATTTATTTCACTAATGTCTGACATTGGATTCCTGTTCTCAGTTCAAATGTCCAACACAATATGTTTTCTTCAAAGTAAGGAATGAAGAGTGACCCATGCCTTTGCTATGTTAGAAAACATTTAGCAAAGGTTTCAGATAAATTTGAAAAAAGAACAGAAGTACTTGTGGCACCTTAGAGACTAACACATTTATTTGAGCATAAGCTTTCGTGGGCTACAGCCCACTTCGGATACATTTAGTGGAAAATACAGTAGGAAGATATATATATACACAGAGAACATGAAACAATGGGTGTTCTATACACACTATAAGAAGAGTGATCAGTTAAGGTGAGCTATTATCAGCAGGAGAGAAAAAGAACTGTTTGTAGATGTCAGATTGGCATCCAAACAGCTGAATCTCCAAACTGGAGCCTTGCTAACATCAGCTGCAGTAGTATCACCATTATTGGTAGTATCAGCATTAGGAGTTCTAGGGGGATTGTTGAGGGAAGGCTATGGACACATTTTCAAAATGGTGGCCTCATTTTTGTAGGTGCATTTGTGCACACAAAGCACTGAAACTACAATCAGATCTGCACAGTTAAGACGTCAGTGGGATTCCACATGGACACAGGGTCTGTCTGTGTCAATCTGAGTACAGGCTCAGGTCCAAAATCTCCACCTGCATTTGAACTGAAGTACAGATCTGAGCACTTGCCCCCAATTACCCGATCAAAGGCACTGTCAGCTAATTACAGGCACAGGCAATGCTGTGATTTGTGCCTGTAACATGTTCAGAGACACAAAACAAATTGATGGCTCTTAACCTAGCTGGAAATGTAGGCCAGTATCTACAACTTTGTGTCCACAGAGGTACTGGAGACAGTAGGTACCATGAATTCAAATTAAACATTGACACTGTATCTGGCACATTTCCCCAGGTAAATTCAATGCGCTGGCCTAGTCACTCTTCCTTTCCTGTTCATACTTGTGATCATTTCCACAGAGAGCTCTTAGTTAACTGTTGCTGATACTGTAACTCACAGAAGCAATTCAGATTATAAGAGCAACATTTCAATTATACGAATAATCAAATTCAAAATGTTATTTGAATAATTTGAGTTCATAAATTAAGCAAGCTTTTTTTTCTTTTTGCAAGTGGACTATAAATTACATTTTCCGCTACATTGGCAGTAAACGGGTAATTAATATCTCAACTTTTCCTTCTTAATGTTGATTTAAGAAAAAATAAAATAAGCCTACAACATACAAGAGCTTTGCGATCATAGCTCAGTTATCACTGCCCCCTCTCTCTTTAGCTAGTGCTTTCTCTGCCCAGGCCAACTACTGCAATGTGTGCACAGCGAGTCAGTTATGTGGCCCTGCATTTCAACTGAGGTAGAGGGGACAGGGGGTGAAGGTTTAACATTTTGTCTGGTACTGTCAGAAAAAAAAACTTTCCACTTCTAAGCTAATGAAATTCCACACAGTCCTTCCCACCCAGGACAAATCAGGGCTTGGGGTTAATATGCCCAGAACAAACATTTGTTGTTTTGGCAACTTTCCTCCACAAAACAATCTTTCTCTGCATGAAAAACACCATACCTGCATTCTTTCACTTAAGTGGACATATTTTAAAAGTTTGGGCCAAATCCTCATCTGGTGTAAACTGGTGTAGCTTCATGCATCTGGCCTTTTATTTGGATGGATTGAGGGACAGTGTATTTAATTAAACTTGGCAATAATGGAAGAACTGGCAATATCTCTCAAACTGGGGGGAAATATTACCTGTGTCTAACTTCATATATCAGAATTAGCAATGAAATATTCTTGATCCAGCTCTAAAAACTGTACTGTTATTTAGCCCAACTGGCAGCCTGTGTTTAGGATACTCTGCTACCAGACCTTCACTTTCTTAACAGCTAAATTTGTTTCTAGTGTGAAGATTGGAAAGTTGGTGTTGCTAGAGCGGAGTTTTATGAAGTTCCACTTGCGTGACAAGAAAGTATTTAAAATAGAGGGTATTGAAGTTTAATAGAAGACAACACTTAGAACTGATAGAAACTGGAAAAAAAAAAACCTTTGCAAAATGTTTTGAAATTGTGTCCATTTTGCAGTGACCCACTTTTCATTTTTTTCACCAAAATTTATATCAGACACCTTACTGAAACAATAAAATATTTTGTGACTTTTTTTGTTTGACAATTTTTTTTTGAAGAAAGAAAAAATGCTTCATTTTGGTAAATCAAGCATTCTAATAGCCATTTTGATTTTAAAATGCTGCCAAAAATTCAGATCCCTCCCCCAATTTTAAAAAATCAACTTTTAGTGATTTTTTTTCCTATTAAAAAGCCATTTTTCAGTTAAAATACTTTTCATTCAAAAAAATTCATCCAGATCCAGTTACAGTCCCACAGTTCATTACATTGATAATGTGGAAATGACCAGTTAAGTGAAGAACATGTGTTAAAATCTGGAATACGAGAAACAGTATCACCTATCAACATACACCACAAAATGATCTCTTGCTGTTAACCTCCCAAGGTTCATCTTACATCCAGCATTCTTGGGCAGAGTTGACCATACTGTTAGGAGGTTGAGAATTTCCTTGAAGTTCTTCACACTCAGTGTGGACAACTAAGACATCAACAATTAAATAAGATTATAAATCTATGAACAATGCAAACTATTTCTGAAGTCTTTCATTTCTTTCTGACAGAGACTAAGTCTATTCTGAGAATGGGCCTAACAACAAAATGTAAATCTAGATTCTGAACCTCCCCAAATGTTTTGATCTAGGGTTTTTTGTTGTTGTTGTTGTTGTTTTTTTAAAATATGCCCTATTGTAGGGGATCTAAACACTGATCCAGAGCTAGTTAAGCTTCTAAACCATTCTGAGTTCCAAGTTGTTTAGCTCTAGTGTTTTGATTTGGCCAGAAGCAAAATGCTAATGAAGATCCAGAGTTTGAGCCCCCCAAAGTTTCGATGTGTTCAGATGAAAAATGCTGGTTCACACAAATCTCTAAATCTCTGCTTAGTGAGTTCAAGGGTTTGTCACAAAAACAATGAAAATGCATAGCAAGCATAGTATGTGGATAAAAATAGAGAAAATGGTAACATTGTATTATAATACCTCCCTCTTCATCTTTCAGGGCGATCCTCTTTCACTGGATCATATGTTTAAAACTTCTTTTAAAACTTGTTTATTACCTCATAGGATTGATAATAATGATATCATGCTCACCAGAAATAGTCCAAGTGTCCCTAAAATTAGTGCTTTGGTACCAGCGGTGGAAGAGAGAAGATTAGATCACTAGATAGATCATAAGACTATACGTGGCCCCCACATATACATCCTAACTGTTTCGCTTTGGTTCATACAGCTATTTAAGGGAAGTCAATTTCCCTTTTTATAGACCCTTAGGAAAAGGCATTGTACTTACCACACATTGAAGACACATTGTAATGATTCATTCTAATACCTTAGGTAGTGAAATAAACCTTAACTAAATCAGAATGCAGACATGCCTCGCTCCCATTTAAAGTCAGAGAATGAGAGCAGTGCAGCTGAAAATTCTTTGGTTGGGTTTTCTGCTTCTCCCTCCATGTTTTAATCTGACATTAGAGATCAGCTGTGAGGTGTGTGCTATCCATCCTTAGATATGTGTAGCTGGGAGCTAGGGTCAAGGTGTTCTCATAGAAAGGCTCTCAGCTCTGGAATTCTTTGCCCTCTTTGGCTCAAATCTGTTTTCCTTCAGGGCGTGTGGAGGGGCTCATCTATTTCTTCAGGCTTTAGCTGGAGCTGTGGACCGGGCTTGGTGGGTTGGGTAGCTCATTGTTCTATTTTATTATATTTTTAATATGGGACAAGTGGAATGAAAGGGAGACTGTGAGATGAGCATCATTATTAACCATTCCTATTATGTATTACTAGCTGCAGCTTTGGGGGAACAAGTAGTGGGGGACAGCCAGGGGCATATCTAGATGGAGCTGGGAGCTTGGCCACAGCCAAGATCCACTTCCACAGGGTTGAGGGATAGCAGGAAGATATGGCTATATTTTTTGGAAGGAGCAACTGCTGCTGCTGCTTTGCATACACCTTGCATTCAGGGGCTGTCTTATACATATATCTTCTACCAATGTTGGAGCAGTAGAGGTGATACTCCTTGTGTTCACATTCTCACAGGACCATCATTTGGTCCTATGAGCTAGATTCTGATGTTAGTTACACAATCATAAATCTAGAATAACTCCAATGACTGTTGGTGGTGGGGATGTGTGGGGGGGAGGGGTAATCGTCACCCCATTGAAGTCAGTTGAAATTTTGCCATTGACCTCAGTGGACTCAAGATTTCGCCCCTCGGGTAATTGAGATCAGGATCAAAGCCCTAGTTCAGCAATGCATGCCTACCTTTAAGCATCTGAATCATCCATTAAAGTCAATGGGACAACTCATATGCTTAAAGTTAGGCACATGATTAAGTCCATTGCTGAACCGGGGCCTTATTCTTAGGGAATAGTTTGAGAATGTTTTATAAAATGATGTTCCACCTCCCTCAGTAATGAACACATTGCCAATGAATACATTTTATTCATTAGTCAGCTAGCTACACATTTATTCCTCAAATAAATTAGTCTCAATTTTTTCTATTTATCAGCAAGTGGATTATTTGCAGATAATGCTTTCAATTATTCAACCAGTTCTTGTCTTTAGCACTGATACATGGATACCCCTTCATCTTAGGCCAATGCATTCTATCTAAATAACAATGGATAGACTTTGCAGACCAGTTTTCTAGTGCACTTTCATGATTTTTGATTTTGATTTTTTTTTCTTTTTAAATCTCCATTTTTATTCCATCCTATTCTTTTATTTTCCATTTTCCATCTTTACAAGACATACAACTTTGCTTAATTGTCTACACTGGTATGAATATTACCTTTGCTATAGAAGGTCATTATTTTGCCGAAATGCTTTGTATAGTGTAATGATGCCACAAAGCCTTTTAACTAATTTGCGTCTGCTTCCTTGTTCTGAATCTTACTGCTTTGGGACAAGTATGGAAATGTAGCTAAACTCATGCCCTCCATGACATGGGCAACTGCTTTACAAAAGTGCAACTTGGACAGCTATTTTCATACCTGAGAGTTAGTTACTTTACCAGTAGCCTTGTACTACTTTCGGATTAGACAAAAGGTAAAAGTCGTATGATAGTGGTTCTTACCTATGAGTTTGCATTATCATTTCATAAGGCAAAACAGAAGGTGATATAAGCCCACTGCCATTTCTTAGTTTTTGACGGAACATATTCATCAAAAAAGCATGCAGTCCCCTGAGCTTGCAGCCATATGCTACAGGAAAATGTCACCAGTTAAAGATGTATTCATTTGCTGTTTTGAAAACTCTGTTTGATATTCATGCATTCCAAGTGTTTTGACCTAGATTTCTGTAGAGGCATTAGATCCAGTGCTGAACAGGAAGCTAGACAGCTGTTGCTTGTGTAGTCAAAGGAAGAATCTAAAGAAAAAAAAAAGAATAAAAAAATATGAAAACATTTATTAATGCATGCCAACATTTTGCACAGCCAATATGTTTAATACTAGATTAACTAATATAAGCATATGGGGATGCATTTGTTGCAAAGCTTTAAAGAAAAGAACAAAGAAAAAAGTTGGATGTATCTAAAGTTCACACAGAATAGAATTTGCTCTTTCTCCTATAAATGAAAGCATGGTGAAATGGCAACATACTTTAATTATAAACTACTTGCTAATGTCACAGCATTTAGATTTTTTTCAGCTAGATTATAGTGCAAGTCTCTCTGCACACATCCTGGCTAATCTGAAAACCTACAGGTAACAGAAAATCTTCTGGACTTCTACAACTCTCACATCCTATTCCAACTCTGAGTCTCACCAAAGATTTGTTCATTGCAATTGTGGATTCGTTTATGGACAATCCAATTACAAGAGAGACATTATATAAATATCTGTACTTGCTTATTGAACATTGGTATTACATCTATAACAGTAGTATAGAGCAGTGTTTCCCAAACTTGGGAAGCCGCTTGTGCAGGGAAAGCCCCTGGTGAGTCAGGCCAGTTTGTTTACCTGCAGTGTCCGCAGTTCCGGCCCATCACGGGCTCCCACTGGCCACGGTTTGCTGCTCCAGGCCAATGGGAGCTGCGGGAACTGACGGCCAGTACATCCCTCATCTCGCACCACTTTCAGCAGCTCCCATTGGCCTGGATCAGCAAACTGCGGCCAGTGGGAGCCTTGATTGGCCGAACCTGCGGACACGGCAGGCAAACAAACCGGCCTTGCCCACCAGGGGCTTTCCCTAAATAAGCGGCATCTCACATTTGGGAAACACTGGTATAGAGGGTTATATCATTGGGTTTACACAGGTATAACTCCCTTGAGTCATTCTTGATTTACAGGTGTAAGTAAAACTAGAATTCTGGGTGTTCAGGGACATTACAATGACCAATATTAGCGGCCAATGCTTATTAAAGAAATTGCTGTATATAGAAGTTGAATATACCAAGTTGAATTATTCTTTGGCCATAATATTTGTTGCACATTTAAACCTCTTGTCAGTTCACAAATTCATAAGTAAAGATAGTCCAACATGGGGAGAAAAAAATTGCAAATATTGTCATGAAAATGTTTTTCATTTTCCATTGCAAAACATGTTTAGAGGGAAAATTTCCAATCAACTCTATTCATATGTATTCATCTTTTTCTTTCTTCTTTTTTTTTGTTTTGTTCTGTTTGCCAAACAAATATCAGCCTGTGGTTTGGGCCTGTCAGGGTGTGTGATTGTTCACGTTATCTTTTTTCTTGCCTCTGGATGATTCAATTTATTTAACAGGAGAATAATTAATGAAGGAGACTAAAGAGCTAATACTACCGTTCTGGATGAATTTTTGGATGAGTAATCAGTTTTGCTAAAATTCATGAAACTTTCCAGAATTGCAAGTATTTTCATGAATGCTAGCAATGTGATAAATATTCACAAGTAATTAATAATATGCAAACTCAACATTTTACTTTATTTAGAAAAGAATTCTATGAATTGCCTTTTATGTAATTTGACCAACTCTGCTATATGCCTCGTTATGTATTGTGTTCTATATAGATGCACACTGGAGATGAACCCAAGCCATGGAATTTGGATCTGAACTGGAATTAGTTCCAAATCTAATGTTTTTCTGTTTCAGTTCAAATTTCAGATTTAGTTCACTATTGGTACAAGTCTATGTCACGAAGAGTAGCTGTGGATCTGGATCCTGATTTGAATTTTCCCAGAGTTTGGCAGGGGGAAGTTTATCTGGAATTCAATTTGAGGCCCACATCTATCTGTCACAGAACATCTCTACATACGGTCTAGTCGGCATCACAAACTTTATACTACATACACCGCAAAAAGGAGAAACTCTTAATGAAGAGAGTTAAGAAGGGCAATAGAAAGGTCACACCAAGGATGGGGAGGGATTGAGGAGCAGTGAGAAAATAAGCTTGGGAATGTAGGAGTTTACACCAGGAATGTTAAGAACAAGGAAGTCATAAACTTAAAAAAAAGAAGGTAAAATAAAATAAAATTAATATGCTATAAAAGCATCTGTCTAGCTCCATGTGAAATGCTCTCTTCTGCAGTTGAACAGTGCCAGGGTAGAAGTTTTGGAATCTCCTCATTCAGAGTAAAATCTTTGCACATAGTTCTTAATCCCTGTATAATTGCAATGCTAAAGTTTTCTCCCTGCAGAATACTGGAGTAGCAGTGATTACTCAGTGGCAGTTTGACCTATGTGTGCAAATCAAGTGTATGTTTCTATTATCTCTCCCAAATCATAGAGCAAATTATATCACAAGTTGTGATTTCTTCAATATTTATTGTCTATGTTTGCAAATTGTTCCATATGGTTAATCTTAAAATGCATGGAAGATATAGATGGCTTGTGTGGCCTTCGTATTAATCAAAAACATATCCCTCTGTCAGGAAACACTAACTGTTTACAGAGAAAAGGTTAGCTAAACAATGGTAATAATTCTTCACTATTAACAGACCTTACACATAACTACGACAGCCTGCACCGGTTGAGAACTCAGTGTAGGATGCTGTACCTCAGCTAGTTTGAAAAGATGGATTTAGAACTGTAGAGTCAAATACATTTCATTCTGGAATTTGTCTGCCTAATTTACTCATGTTACTGTTACAGATATACCAAGATAGCTGATGAAGCTGTTGTGTACTGTATTTACTCTCTGTGTTGCCGTACATAGAAGTGATTCATAGAATCACAGGAGTTACAGATGCTAGAGCCATATTAGATCATTCAATCCATCTCCCCACTGATGCAGAATTGCTTTCTACAGGTGCAGTACATTTTCTAGTGTTATGTCTGGTCTAGTTGTAAAAGTCCCATAACATGGGATTTCCACCACTTCCCTTGGGAGACTACTCCACAGTTTAGTAATCTTCAATTCTCATCTTTCAAAATTGCCACTGTCAAGAGATAAGCTAGAGAACTAGATGGACCATTGATTTGTACTCAGATGGTAATTCCTCTCTTCCTAATCAGTAGTGAACCTGAATGAAGATGTTGTGTCATCAAAGTTGGCTGTCACTCATGGACACATCTCAGCTTCATAGTAGTGGAGCTTTTTTTTTTTCTTGTAAGTAATACTTAGGCTTTACAAGCCTAACAATTTGTGTAATCTCCTCCTCCCTGGCCTTCCTGATCCTCCATTCCAGTTTATACAAAATATTGCCACTAAAATCATCTTCCTCACAAAAGCATTCCCTTCTTTGAATCCTCTCACTGGCCCTCCATTTTTCCAGAGCATCAAGTTCGAGTTCCTTGTCCTCCCATTCAAAGCCCTGTATAACTTTGCCCTTCCCTCTCTTTTGGTCCTTGTCACCTTCTGAACTCTGCCAAGGTTGGTAGCCTTGTTGTCTCTTGTGTCTACTTCTTCTACAACCACCTCTATATTTTCTTCCATGCCAGCTACTGTTCATGGAACAACTTCTCTGAGTTGGTCCACTAGGCCTGTGCTCATTCACATTGCTCCTGAAGACCTATGGTGACAACTAAAATAACCTAGCTAATACTGGCAAAAATGAGAGGTAACTGGAAACAGTCCATATACTTGTCTATCAGAGTTTTAAGGCTTAAGTATTAGTGACATACATGGGGTCTTCAAGTCCCACTTCAGCCCGTGAGAGTTGTGCTTTCTTACAAGAAGGTTGAATTTGTCCCCATGTCAGAAATAACTAGGAAAGGGAAAGCAAGCTTAGGTAAAATAAGAAACAACTCAAATGTTGAGGCAAACCCTTCATGCACTAAAAAGACATTTGCATTAGATAGATGGATAGATGGATTAGGTATAGGTCACCTTTGTACTTCCAAAGGGCCTGATCCAGAAGTGGAAGCACCAAATAGCAAAGAAAAATAGTGCTATCAGTAATTCCAGCCCATCTGGGAGTAATCAGTCCAACCAATCACTTAGTTCATCCTTATCTGATGAGATTTCCTGCCCAATTTTGTACATTCAAGAGGTTCAGGGAGTTCAGATCTGGTTTGGTGGTTGAATTGGTGCTTCTCCCCAGCAAACCCCTCGAGATTCATCAATCATTAGTAATAAATGAAATTCTTTACAAGGTAATGGTTGTTTTGTAGACTGTGAAATTAATTGGTGGTGCCAGTCCAGGTCCTAGGAGACAAGTGGCTACATACCAAAGCCATCACTAGCTTGTTAGCAATCTCAGCAATAGAGCCAGTGACTGAGAGATCCATTGAGTCTCCATGTACATTAAGTCACAATGGGGTGGGGAAGCATACACTGGTGCTGCTGTACTTACCCTGATGCTAGGCAGAGAGAGAACTTGCGGTCTGTAGGGTTGTTGATCTAGCACCTTCATGCATTGGCTCAACAGACCCTTCAATGGGGCTGTCAGGAGAAGGGTGAGTTGATTGGAATGCAGTATGTACAATGAGACTGCATCCATCCATCTCTTCTCCGCTAGCTTGTTCACCTGCTCTGCCAGGTGTTCTCATTAGCCATATGTACAAATATTTGTCTAACTTTTTATCATTCTGTTTGTATGTGTTTAAGAAGAACTGGAGCCAATCTCTGTGTGAAAATCAGCTTTTGACGGGTTCCTTTTCACTGCCGGTAGCTGGAGCCTATTTTAACAGCCTCTGTTGTGGTTGGCTGCTATCTTAGAGACACATTTCTTACAGCTAAGAACTAAGCTAAAAAAAAAAGAAAGTGAGGGGCATATGGATGAGATATTGACCTTCCACATATTGCATGTTTGGCCAATATGTATGAATGAAACAGACACAAAGATCCATAATCTCCCCTCAGTGAATCAATATGAATCCCATTAACACTCAATGGGAGGATAAGAAAGAATTCAAGAGCCTGTCCCTACCGTCATGCTAGGCACACAACTCCCCCTAAAATCAGTGGAAGTCCTGTTTGTGACAGAACTTCAGGCTTGGATATATCATGACTTATACTAAATGAATGGAGTCAGGCTCATAAGATTTAGAAACAGCTGATGAATAAACTGTAAGAGGCTCCAAGATTCCATCCCAGTTCACATATAAAAGTTTGAGTGCTTATTTGATGCTTATCCAGACATCTTTGGCCTGCGAATTGGGGAAAATGAACAAGATCAGACCTTCCTGTAAAGTTTCTAATACACGCTGAGTTTCAGCCAGATCAATAAGAATATGAGAATAGCTTCCGACTAACAGCAGGAGGTACAGAGGGACAGGAGGTTAAATGAACTTTTTTCAAAGCTCTAGAGACGTCTTGCATCTCAATTTTTAGTCATCTATTTTTGCCCCTTTTTCTCTTAGTAGAACCAATTCACCTACTCAGGTTTAGCATTAGTTGGATTCCAATCTTTTGCCTGCAGTTCCTAATTTCATACCATATATAATAATTCCTATGCAGAATGCTACATGGCATCTCCCCAGCTCAGTGGGGTTTATTGCAGCCCTACAGTGAAGGGAAGACAGATTGGTGATCCTCTGGTCCCAACTCCTTCCCTGAATGTTTCCATCCCCTGCACAGTCCCACAAAGAAAACTCCAAAACTGGATTATGGAAGGGGTGGGCACTCCCCTGCGAAGAGGGAAGAGATAGATTATCTCCACAGTGGACAGCACAGGATAGAGTGGCTAGCAGAAGACCTTATGCCAATGGATTAGCTTTAGCTAATTAGCTAAATCACTAGACTGTTAGGCTAGTAGACTAATTTTGTCTGTGCAGAAGAGAGAGCTGAGATTCATAGCAACATTGTATATGCAGACCCAAATCCTCTGGCCAACATTTTCAAATCCAAATGTCCTAATTTTGGCAGCTAACTCCAGTGCTTCTGAAAATCAGGCTCCTTTTTAGGTACCTAACGGGGAATTTTCACAGGGCAGTTAGTTGACCATTGATTTTCAGTGGGAATTGGGTGCTTAACTTCCATTTGTGCTTTCCTTTGAAAATCTCCCCGTAAATCTGGATTTGGGTGCTTATGTCTGGCTGTTGATCTAAAACTTTGAGCTTTATGTTTTACTAAACAGAAATATTGTGCCCCTCCATTCACTTACCAGAGATAATTTTGGAATGAGTGCCTGTGATTTTTCATTCTCAATCTTTGGAATTGTATATACAGATGGCTATTTCAGCATCATGGGAACACAGTGATGCTCTCAGCCTGCTTCCTGGTTAACTCTGAAATGTTGCAGTCTGCAAAAGAAAACACTGTCGTGATTTTTTTTTCAGAAGTGCAAGGAACTAAACAATTCACTCCCATCATTTATGTAGCATATGATTACTGTGTAAAGTACCAAGATTGAGAGGTCAAGTGGGCTTCCAAGCAGCATTCTCAGTCATATATCACTCTGTATTAACACAGAGTGCTTTCTAGAAAATGAAGCACCAATAGCAATGGTTCGTCTAAAATTTTAATCTTAAGAGCCCTAGCGCCTGATTTGCATTTATACATTTTAAAATTACATTTGCATCTACTGCAAGGCCCTTTACATTGCTGGAACCCTGTAAAGCAGCCTTAATGTAAATAAAAATCTGGCCCCTGGTTTTATAAAGTGAGCTCCATTTGTTTACGTACACATGATGGGTCTGCTTCATTGCTGCATACAAGTTCAGTTTGGTATAAAATTTGAGGTGAATGGGGAGGCAAAAACGGCTTTAGATCACCTTCACACTGCCCTTGTGCTGAGGCTGGCCAGTGGGCCAGTTTGGCACAGAAGAGAGCAGCCTCAAGGCTGTTCTAACTTGCATTCAGCTGCCTATGACCCCAAAGGGCCATTCCAGCTGTTGGGAATAGCCAGCATGCAGTACTGCTCTGACCAGACCTGTTTCCCTCGGGATCACCTCAGCTATTCACCCTGTGCTAGAGACTGAGATTAGGAATGGCATAGCATCAAAAGGCCCAGTCTACACCACATGGGATTCCCCTTTGTATTGAGGGAATTGCAGATAGCTGCATCCTCCTACATTAGTGCCCCTTTATGGTAGCAAAGCTAGTAAAAGGGGGTGGAGGGCACTGATATAAGGAGCCCAAGAGTTTCCAGCACTTGTGCATATAAGTGCTAGAAATCAAACTTATTTTTACACGTGGATTTCTGTGCAAAGTCTAGCATTTGCACACCTATCTGATGGACTTTGTCACCTGCACATACTGGATATTAGTGTTCAAGAAGCATACACATAGAGGTATATTCACATTCACAGTTATATTTGCAAGACTGCAGGATCTCAGATTACATTTGTTAGATTCACAGATCAATATTGGCCATTTGCACTCCAAAACAAACAAACAAACAAACAAACAAACAAACAAACAAACAAACAAACAAACACAAAACATTCTGCAAGGATGACCTATAGTCACTGAATTTAGAGAGTCATCAACATACCAAGATAAGATACATCTTCAGATCAAAACTGAAGGCCTTACTAGAGGATATACTTTAGTCAAACACAAGTTACTGGGCTCAATACAGAGGTAACCGGATGAAATCCTATGGCCTGTGTTATGCAGGAGGTCAGGCCAGATAATCTAATGGTTCCTTGTGGCCTTAAAATTTGTGAATCTATATATTTAGCCAGTGGCCAAGAAGAACTGAACATCACTTATTTGTATACATAATGTTTACATGTGCATGTATGTGTGTATCAATAAGAACTTGCTGAAGCTTGCTGAATTAGGCTGCCCTCTGCAATGTTTTGAGATGGTAAATCCAGTTTTTCCCGTATATAGAGTAGCCAAAATAAATCCTACCCTTAGATAGGTTGCAGCTATATAAAGCAATTGCATTGTTTTCCTTTAAATGTCAGCTCTTTCAGAAGAAGGAAGAGTGGGAAATTAAAAGTGTCTGGCCAAAAAAGGGGAGGGGACAAGAGAAGGGATACATCAGTCATCCTTGCTGGACAAAATCTTCTGCTTTGCTGATAAGAGAGGAATGAAAGACTTCCTTAAAAAACAGAACACAGGCCCAAAGGACTGGGGGTAGGTGAGGAAATACCCAGTGCTGTAGAAACCTTAACAAACAAACAAGATCGTGGTGGCAAAAAAGTAAGACCCTAGTGTTAGTGATAAGGCAAGGGGGGAGGGGAGAGGAGAGCCCATTCTCCTGACCATTCCTCAGTTTGTCTGGACTGACAGATTTCACAGGTCCAGCAGTCGCATCAAAAACACCCTCAGCCTCTAGATGAATGAGCTGTTTGTTTTTCTTGCCGATGGCTTGATAAGAGATTGCAGGATGTGTTCATTTTTTTTCTCTTTCTGTTTTTTTTTTTAATTAAACAATAGAGTAGGAGAGAGAAGCCCCAACCCAGTCCCAACAGGTCTCCCTGTCCCCCCTGCTGCCTCATTTCCTGCCTTTTCGATGCAGACATCCCTCTTTTGTTCTCCCACTGCCTGGCCAGCGCGTGTCAGTGCTGCAGCCACCAAACAAATACTGTTTTGCCAGCCCCACCCCAGGGCCCACCCCACCTCCCGCCGCCCGCCACCCCTCACGGATGGCTTGCTTCCTGAGGATGGGAGGTCACTGCCAAGCCGCCGCCACCCTCACAGGAAGAGATAGAAGGCCTGCGCCTGTATGAGCGGAAGCGACGGGAAACCCCTGCAGCTGCCAGATTGTGCTATTCGTGGTCAGCCGGCAAGCGTCCGAGGTGTTCCACAGGGCTGCAATAGAGCCTTCCTGTCAGGAGGCCTTGGCCCCGCCATCACTTGAAATTAATGACAGGCTAACTCCTACAGACACTCAGGGGAAGTTCTGGGATCAAAAGATAAGCCCTCCTCTACTTCATCTGCCACAGGGCTTTGCTGCTTGAACTTCTATGACACTCCAGTGAAAGTTGGAAACAAAGTGGCCTCACTCATCAGCTCTGCCCATCCTGGCTGATTGAAGCTTCTTCCACGCACCCCACCCCACCTGCCCACCCATTCTGTTTCCTTACCTGCCAGAAAAAGCATCACACCAGCATCACACTTCCGATGGCTGAAAGGATGGAAGCTTTCATTCGGGCTTAAATATTTGAGCATCTCCTTGAAAACGCAGTTTTCAGTGGATTCATTTATTTGAGACACTGGAATCATAGCTTCAGAGTGCAAAATTTAGACCTGGATTTTCTCTCTCTCTCTCTCTCTCTCTCTCTCTCTCACACACACACACACACACACACACACACACACACACACACACACACACACACCACCACACCAACATGTGAGTATTGTCAGATCAGTGTATTTGATTCAGCCTGCTTGAAAAATAGGGAACATATGCAAAACTCAGATTTGGGTTTGGATTTGGGTTCAGGTTCAGCTCTCTGATTTATTTTTTGTATACTATGGCTCTTATCTCAGGGAATGTCCTGCTAGCAGTAAGGACAGCAGTGAGCACTTTTGATAAATCTAGACACCTCTTCTGTGGCGGTAGGGGTGAGGGTGACCCTGGCAGTGGATTTGATGCAGTTCTACTGTGGATGGTGGGAAGCTGGAATACGGGGACTGCACACAGGTTGCAGATCCCCTGACTGGAAGGGAGCCTGGCTCCATGGGAGCTTCCTTTATGGCAGCATTCAGGGTGGCAAGGGCAGTTTGGGAGAAGGTGCTGCCCCTGCCTGGATCTTCCAGATGGGTTAGGATTCATGTGGCTACCCCACATCTCTGCAGCCTGCCTGGGGAGAATGTGCCCTGCAATCTGCCCTAGGCTAGATCCTGAGTTATAGCCAGGCCCTAAATTTCTGGTAACTGAAAAAAAAATGTTTTCTCCAAAGGATAGAGACACCTGTGAATCCAGCTGCCAGTTTCCTTACATTCAACCCTCACCTGAAGGCCCATCATTACAGTTCCCTCTGTAAAGATAGCACATTGTTTTACACAGAGGTTTTTATGTACATCCAAAGGGCACTGAAAGAGTTAAAGGAATTATTCAGATAGGCAAATCATAACAGTAAAATAAAACCATCTTCCTGAAGTCAGCATCTCTGCAGAGCAAAGCAGAGGAAGAGGTGTAGGAGTCCAGTGCTGATTAAGACACCACCTGCTGAGCAGGAATAAGTATAAACACTTTACACTGTTACCTGCTCAGCAGGAGGGATCTGAATTCACATTTGGTGATTAGGCCATATTTATGACTCAGCTCAGCTAGACTCTCCCCACTGGCCTGATGAGCAGATTGTATAAAACTCACACCAATCTCTTCATGTTAACCTGAGGAACGATGAAAGTTTTCGCAGGTAATTTGGATTTCTGAATATGTGGGTGGCCTGTGCCCGTTTGTCCAAGGATGTATTATGGGTAATTGACAATCCACCCACACTGCCTCCTTACCATTCTAGATGAGTCATGCAGCAGGTGGAGCCACATCTAATTAATACTCACTTATTGGCACAGACAACCAAAGCGATAATCTGGTTTCTGAGGAAAGGAAGTTATTTGTGTATATACGTGTGTGTGTGTGTGTGTGTGCGTGCGTGCGTGCGTGCGTGCGTGCGTGCGTGCGTGCGTGCACACACAAAAATACAAACTTACCTCCATACACACACTTTATATAGATATAGATATATAAATACAGATTTAAATAGAGATATACAGATATATATTGATATACATATACTTACGTACATGCACACATACATTACATTGTCCATGACCTGCTGTAGTTGAAGGTTACAAATTAACTTTCCAATAACATATGCATTCTGCACTGCACAGTCTTTAAGGTTCTTTTGCATTCTGTTTAAGTTTCCTGCTGTTTAATATCTATGTAGTATAGATAAAAGAATGTAAAGTACAAGAAAAGGGACTCCAGCCTAAGAAACACAATGAAATGACATTATTCATATTATTTAATGACACTGAATCTTTCATTGACAAAAAATCACTAAATGAAAAAGGCAGATGATGTAAATTATAAATAGCAAAAACTATTATAGGGTCAAATTCTCCTGTTGGTAACGGGTGAGTGCATGGGGTGAATGAGAAAATAATCTCACCTGTGTAGTCTGGAAGACTAGGGTATCACAGGAATTTTGGATTTGCATGACTTCTGCTCACGGACATGTATGTCATTGGAAATAAATCCTTCACTTTAAACCCATTTTAAGACCATAAATCTTGATTATTAAAATTACTAATGTAAGGCTGGATTATGGGGTTTTGTTGTTGCTTTCTTTGTTCATTTACTGCTGTAGTCAGTGAGGTTAATGCAGGGGAAGGGTGCCAGGCTGTGCTTGGGATAAAGCAGATGATCAGAATCAGGAAATAGTGGCTGCAACTGGTGGAATTCTGGCTGATTCAATCAAAAATTCTTCTTGGTTGTCTATGGAAGCAGTGCCTGTGCCACCTTTTGAAAGGGTGCAGTATGAGCTCCCCTACTCCTGATCTTGGACCAGCCCTTCTGGCTAATGTGCTAGGAGTCTAGCCAAGGCCTCACCATTACTGTGCCCCTTGTTGTGCTAAGTACTGTAGCGAGAGTCTCTGGGATAGGTGGGAGCAAGAGGTGGATAATGTTCCCTATTAGATCTCGGGAATTTTGAAATAAAATGGAGGTTTGGGGTAAAAAAAAAAACCAAATCATGGAAGCAGAAGCTTTTCTTGAGAAAGGGTTGGCTTCAATGAGTTTGTCAATTAGAAACATTTTAGGAAAAGTTTTCAGAAAAACCTTTCACTTTCTTATGGCATTCTTCCTATTGTGAAATAACCACATTTAAACAGGCCTCCTTTATACCTCTTGCCATGCTGCTGTGAGTAGAAACAAGGCTTGTTTCAATATCTGCCCAATAAATGTGCCAGGAGGGTCTTTCGGTAAAATTTCACACCTGCCCAAAATTCAGTGCTATATTGAACCCTCAAGCTGCTGGAGAGTGGCACGGGCTGAGGGATGTACTGACCACCACTTCCAGCAGCTCCCATTGGCCTGGAACAGTGAACCGCAGCCAGTGGGAGCCACGATCGGCCGAACCTGAGGATGCAGCAGGTAAACAAACTGGCCTGGCCCACCAGGGGCTTTCCCTACACAAGCAGCATCCCAAGTTTGGGAAACACTGTTGTAAAGGATTCTTTGTACTCTAATTTTACTTTCAATGGGGCACTGAGTGGTGGGGTCATCCATTAGGATTAGTGATTGGGCAACATCGAAGTGCACAGAGGATGGATTTATTCTGAAGATTATATAAACCATTTGTGTAGGAACAACTATGAGAACAGCTGTCACCAAGTAGCTAGTGCTTCCATCTTCTGGTCAGGCCAACTATTCAGAACTTCTGCTTCCAGTGCCATCTAAAACTGGATAGTGCAAAGGTGCTCAAAATTGACAAATAATGCGTGGGGGTGGTATTTACGGTGTTGCAAACCTCTCAAAAAGTTTGTTTCAGGATCAGTTTGATTTGGGGGAGAAATTTCCTAAGGGGGTCTCTGTTTCCTGAAATAGGTTAAACTGGTCCAATCATCTCCATTTGGGATCAGATCAGGTGAGGTTTGACTACTATATATTTCCTCTGATTGCTCAGAACTCATTGACACTGCCCCTCCTGTCTTCTTCTATATTTGTAATGAGCCAGATTCAAACTGCTGAATTCAGTAACGTCACAGAATCTAGCCGAGCAGCTTTAAAATAACATAACTGCTATTTCTGCTCATTCTTGAATAAATGTGTCTTAGTAAGGGGTCATCCATCCGTCCCAGCTACATAGAAGCCTTTTCTTCTCCCATATCTCCAGCCCATCATACACACACCATCATCACATCCTCTGGGAGTCATTTTGGATACATATCTCCACTTCCAGATAACTCTTGTGCAAGCATCACAAAAGATATTGACTGAAGCTTGAATTCTTTACCAATCCTTTGCCCAGACCCTAATCAGGCTAAAACCTCATTGAAGTCAATGGATGTTTAACTCAATGAGATCTTTGTCACAAACCTCAGGATTTTGGCTCTAAGGACCCAATCCAAAGTCTATTGGCTTCCCTGGGCTTTGGGACAGGCCCTAAAAGAATACTTCTTACTATGAAATATCAATTTACCTTCAGAAATGTTGAATCAGCCATTTTAAAACTTGAATCTCTGTGCAAAATGTTAGGGAAACCCACTTCTTACATGCAGCTCTCTCAACAGTCTGAAGAGTTCTGACTGTTCCCAGCTGTGCGGTGCATATCACACTGCAGCACATGATACTCTGAAGGGTGCCAAGCAATAACCTACACAGAGAGAAACAGGACTCAAACAACACAAGGATGCAAAGCAATATTTTCTCTTGACACTCAAGGTCATGGCATAAAGAAACGTGGGACAAGGGAGCGTCAATTTTCATTGAGGAAGCAAGGTACAGTGCTGCTATGCCAAGCTAAAGGAAATGAATTAATATCATGGCAAACTTAAAGTGTCCTCTCCAAGGGGCGGTGTGGGGGAAATGATGCTGCAGTACTTTATATATTTCATGGCTATCAGAAATAGACATCACGGATTTAAAGCAACTTAAAAAAAAAAGATAATCCACTAGCTTTATATGCATCATGAATATTGACTCAAAATTTTGGCAGGGAGATCTGGAGAATACAGCTGAGGAAAGCAAGTATACTTTGGTGCTCTATACATGAACTTTACATGGGGCAGACACAGTCTTAAATAATTGTCAACAGTTACCCGAAACATATGCCCAAATTAAACTCTTGGGGTCAAACTCTGCTGTCATTTATGCCAGTGCAAATCTGGAACAACTCCAGTGTAGCTGGTACCCCTTCATGTTCTCATACCAACATGATGGGTGCATTATACACCCACACCTACTAAACAGACTAGAATAGAATTGAAGTAACTTTGTTGATTTCACTGGAGTTGCAGCATTGTAAATGAGAATGAAATTTGGTCTCTGTTCACTTTGGGCCTGATCCACAGGCCACTGAAGTCAACTGGAGTTTTTCCATTTACTTTAGTTGACTTTGGATCAGGCCCTTAAATGTTATCAAAGCAGCTAAAGAAATATTGACACGATTCACCATATGTCTCCAACTTACTTTAATTCTTCACCTAACATTTCAGAAACATAGCCTGTAAGGGAATATTCCTTTGTAGTTTAGGAAAGCACAAGGTGCTTAATTTTAATAGAAAACTCTTTTTTAAACACAGACGGATCCTGCTGTGTTTGACAAATAGGTTCCAGAAAGAAGCTCAATCTAGATGTTATGTGTAACTTTATCTTATTCCCTTTTGAGTACTACTGTTCTCGCAAAGTGATCTCTCAACTGCCCAAAGTCATTACACTTTTTCCCTTTCACATTGTACCTCTGTAAATGTCAGGCATAACTACATTTTTATTTGCAGAGATAGCACTGCTATGAATGAGTAAAAAATTCCTGCTCCCCCACCTCCCTCTCTTTACCCTGTGCGCTTTCTGCTAATATGATTTGTTGAACAAATTGTTCCATTAATCTGGGGTTGTTTGACAGAGTGAGAAAATAAGTGCCAAAGTGAGAAGATTCACAAGAATCGGAAATCTCAGTCCCTCTTTCTCAAGGTAAATAGTTATTATATCAGGGTGTCAGACTGGTGAAATGGATGTGCTTTCATTCTCAGTTTGTAAATGTCACTTTTCCTCAGCCCATCAGGGTGACAAATGAGGTGTGGGTTATACTAAGAGTTCATTCCTTGACAAAGTTCTCGCTGGTTTATTTCAACAAGAAGGTATCCTTCTCTCCTCTACCTCCTGCCCCCTTCCCCCGCTCCCCCTCAAAAAGGGAACTTCAGGCTAAAGAAAGAAGACAACCACAATTTGAACAAGCCCCACCTCAATTTGCATCCCCAGTGAACTGAAACATAACAGAAGAATCCTCAAAAGGCAAGTCATAATGCTGGAGTCTTTGTTTGTCTCTTTTCTCTTTGTAGTTGTTTTTATGTAATGCCCGTTTGACATACTTCTGCTGATGTCTGTGTCAATATTTATTGAGCAAGTGGTCAGCTGAGCTCAGCTCTGAAGCACTTGTGATACTCAGTTGTTAATTGTCACATTGAAACACATTAACTAGTAGGCACACCCTTTCTTCTGACAGATAATTGATAAGATATCAGGAGGCTTGACACCAAATATATAATGGCTGCTTTGATTTTCCCACAGATCTTTGTATATGAGCAATTACAGGACTACAGAGACACTGAAAGAACATGTAGTGGGACATTGTGCCATAAGCATGTAGGACAGGGGTCCCCAACATGGTGTCTGCGGGTGCCATGGCGTCCGCTGGGGCATCTAAGAGCACCCGGGTACTGGCTGGTGGACGAGCATCCACCAAAATGCCACCAACAAGCTGCGTCATCCAGAGGCGTCACTGTCAAAATACAGCCGATTTTTGGTGGTATTTCAGCAGCAATGCCTCTGGATGACATTGCTTGTCGGGGGCATTTTGGCGTCAATGCCTATTGATGTTGCTGCTTGTTGGCAGAATTTCAGCGGATGCTCATCCGCTGCCACAGTCCTCCATGGCTTGTCGTCTGGAGCCCGCCAGACAAAAAAGGTTGGGGACCACTGGTGTAGGACTTTTATGAGCTGACCAAGCAGGCACAGCTGCTGGCACCATCCCAATAAACACCTTCCCAGTACTCTGAGTGATGTCCAGTGATGCCCCCTCAGGGCACCTCTGGCTTCTCTTTATTGGCTGAGTAGCCACCTCAGTAAAATCAAGCTGGTACCACCTGAAACTGGTATCTTCTTACTGGTGCTGGAAAAATGTTTCTGTTTGTGGATGTTTTCATTATTCAAAAGTATTTGCCAACTAATTATTGTGACTAAGAGTATGTCTAACTGATAGAGTTACAGCGCTGCTCAGAGAGCACTGAAGGGAAACCACTGTTGTGTGTTCACACTGTCAGCTGCCTGCGATAGATGGCATGCCTATTCCAATTCTGGCACCAGACCACCTAGCCACCGAGTACATTAATCAGAAAGGGTATTTCCCCATGGTTCTCCAGGCATTTGTGGATCACCGTGGGCATTTCACGGAAATTAATGCAGGCTGATCTGAAAAGGTGTATTGTACATGCATCTTTTGGACACTGGCCTGTTCAGGAAGCTGCAAGCAGGTACTTTCTTCCTGGACCAGAGTATCACCGTAGGGGAAGTTGAAATGCCCACTGTGATCCTGGGAGACCCTGTCTACCCCTTAATGTCATGGCTTATGAAGCCATACATGGGGAACAGTGACAGCAGCAAAGAGCAGCTTAAGAAGAGGCTGAGCAAGTGCAGAATGACTGTTGTTTGCTTTTGACCCGTTTAAAGGCCCGCTGGTGCTGCCTATATGGGAGGCTGGACCTGGCCACTGACAACATTCTTATGCTTATAGTTGTGTGCTGTATGCTCCATAATATTTGTGAAGGGAAGGGTGAAAGCTTCACTCAGGCCTGGACCACTGAGGCTCAGAGCCTGGAGGCTGAATTTGAACAGCCAGAGAGCAGGGCTATTAGAGGGGTGCAGTGTAGGGCCATAAAGATCAGGGATGCCTTGAGGCAGCAATTTGAAGCTGAAAGCCACTAATATTTGTTGCTGTCCTTGGGAGTGCAGTGCTTGCAATACTAGGAGATGACTGTGATTGGTTTAGATGATGCACTACGAAGGTTTAAGAAAATTGCCTGCTGTTTTGCAGGGCTCTGTTTGCTTTCAGTTAATGGAGTAAAGATTGCTTTCAACCAAAGCTATTCTTTTATTAAAAAACAACAACTAGAGGAGAGAGACAAACAAAAAGCACATCAGTACTGTGGAGGATGGGGGAAGGGAGGGTCCCAGGAGGAGATGGGGCCCCGGGACAGTTAAAGATTTGTGTATGTCCAGGTATCATATGCAACCTTGTCATTTGGAGTACAGTGCAATGGGTATTGTACTTCAGCAGGGCTAAACTGCAGAGGGACAGGTGTTGAGTGAAGTGGGTACTGGGAGTCTGCAGGGGTGGACTGTGATGGGGCATGAGTGGAATGCAGTGGGTATAGACTGGAGCCAGGAGGTTGATAAGAGTGTGTTGGTGGTGTCTAGGGGGCTGCACGGGAAAGAGTTTTGTGATAGTGGCTGAAGGGGAGGGCGGGCACAGAGCTGCTCGGTTTGCAGTACTAGTAGTGCCTGGAGGGTGTCTGCTTGGCACTCCATAACAGTTAAGGGCCACTCCATGGCTTCATTCTGGCGTGCCACGTTCTCCCTTCAGTCCCTCTTCTCACTGTCCCACCACTCCTTCAATGCTTGCTTTTCAGCCACGTAGTACCTCATGACATCACACAGAAAGTTCTCTTTAGTTCTTCATGGTTGCTTTCTAATTCTGCACAGCCATTCAGCCAGTGATAAGGAGGGAGCCTGGACACCCAAGGTCAAAAGCCAAAATGCAACATTTTACAGAAGAAGTATTGTTTGCAACACAGAGACCACTGATTCAGTGATTTAAAACACCACCACTATTCACATACCTATCACTAACTGGCTGGCCCCATGCAAGCACACCAGCCACAAGACCCCATAAGGTCAAGGGAAATCAGTGTTCCAGGACAGTACTGTACACTGGTCAAGTGGCTCTTGGGGAGAGCCAGCAGTGTAGGAGGGGCCTTATAATCATTACTGTGCCCACATTTTCAACAGCTGTGTTCATTATGGAAGATATCTTGCTGCTGAGGGTGAGAAGGGAGTCAAGGGACGGTCTTCTCCAAGACTGTGGCTTCTGCCCTGGACATTATGTGGCTCGCTTGCGTGCAGAAATAATCCTTCCCCCCACCCCCTCCAGTGACGGCAGAGTGGTGCAGGAAAGTTACCCTTAATGGGGCAAGAAACAAAACAGCTGTGCAAAGAACCTGCGGCAGCAGATTGCCCAGTATCCCCATGAAAGTTTTGTGGAGATGTCTGAGGCAGATTTCCTTGAAGTGAGGGAGTCAATTAACACCTGTTCTGCCGCTCAGACTAGGCATGTGGTGGTACATGCATCATACAGACACAAGCCTGCTTTCTGCAACCCTTCTGCCCCCAACAACTTGCTTCAGCGATTCCCAAAATCAAAGCCACTTACCAAGAGCCTTCTCTTCTGTTTGCACTTTGCCACACTCTGACAGCTGTCACTGGCTAGCCTACTCCAGGGTAGAGAAGAACTCCTGGCTGCATGCCTCTCTGACCTCCGAGTTGTCTTCTGCCTCTGGGTCCCTCTCCACATCCTCCTCTAAGATTTCCTCCTCCTGGCTTGGTCCACGCTCGACTGGCATGCGAGCCACCAAAGTATCCACAGTGGCCTTCTCAGAGGAGGTAGGGTCACCATCGAGTTTCATGTCCAGCTCTTTGTAGAACTGGCTGCTCGTGGGTGCAGCACCTGAGAGGCATTTTGCCTCCCGTGCCTTGTGGTAGGTATTCCGCAGCTCCTTCACTTTGACTCTGCACTACAGTGTGTCCTGGTCATGCCCTCTTTCTGTCATGCATTGTGAAATCTGTCCTTAGGCATTTCTATGGCTGGAGTGCAGCTGAGACTGGACAGCCTCCTCTCCTCAAATACTGATGAGGTCCAGCAGCTCGGCATTGCTCCAAGCAGAGGATAGCCTAGTGCTTGGAGCAGTTATGGTCATCTGGAAAGATGCGCTGAGCCCACTATATGTGTCACTGAGCAAACAGGAATGGGACTTTCAAAATTCCCAATGAATTTAAGGGGTGGGGCTCACAGTTGGTCACTTGAGGGCATGATGATTAAGGAGGCGAGAACAGGCATTGTGGGACACCTCCTGGAAGCCAATTGCAGTACTGTAATTGACCACGGTGTCTACACTGGCACCATGGTGCTGTAGCCCTGGCACATAAAGCTGTATGCCTCTCATTGGGGTGGTATTTTTACAGCACTGCAACTGCGCAGTTTCTGCTCACTAAGTGGCTTGGCAGTGTGTACACCTCGGGAGTTACAGGGCAGGAAGCTGCTTTACTGTGGAGCAACTTGCCAGTGTAGACAAGGCCTAATTATTGGCCTGTAGGTTGTTTGTGAGGGGGCTTATTTTATTTGATATTCACAATGCAAACTGTTATGACTGGTCACATAGGTGAGGGGTCAGCAAAGGAAACTGAACCTCTGGATCTACAAGCATGAACATCTGCTGTTCAAACTTAAAGGCCCAGGTTTGTTAGCTCAATGGTAATAGCAAGCTCATCAACGTCTATGTGAGGTCCAGCCACTAGAGAGACAGAGCCATATGAAATAAATAAGGGTTATATGCTTCCTTTTCATGATTGAAGAACTGCTTATAATCAGGTTGCCATTGTAATGCTTGTGGTTCTGAAATGTAAAATTCATTTTTTTAAATGTTTATACTATATTAAATTTGCTTAAAATTAGCTGTTTCCTTAAACATTCCCGCCTTTGAACTCCTATACTAGAATATGTGTGAGAAATTAACATATAAAAGTTTATGGACACAATCAAAGTAAATCTATATAATTAGAGATGGCTGAACAATTTCTGATGAAATATTTTTTCTGTCAGAAAATGTGGTTTTGTCAAAATCAAACTTTCTGCAGGAGCGTGTCAATTTCAACCAAGTCTCATTTTGAAACGTTCTATTTTTTTCAGAATAGTATATTTCATTTTTTTTGTTTTGAAATCACTTTTCACTTTCAGATTTATTTTATATTATAAAAGCATTTAAAAGTTGGAATCAAAACTAAATATTTAGATTATATCAAAACAAATTGCTCCAATAAAACCAAAATGATTTTTTCTCACAAATTTTATTTCATAGGAAAATTTCAAAATTTTATGTTTCCTTCCAATGTACAATGAAAACAAATTTCAAATCCAGGAATTTGCCACACTGCTGTATATCTGATTTTCTCTCTGCATGTGCATTATGTCTGCAGTATCCAGGCAGTAGATAATACCTAATTTTATGACATCATATTCATTTCAAACAGATCAGAATCTTGTAGGATTGGGATTATGTTTTACCAGAAGGATTAATGAGGAAAGGAAACTGCATTGACTAAAAGTCATCTAGTAAAAGAAGATATCTGAAATAATAGTAAAGAAAACACAAAAGAATTCTATGAAGTAAGCACATTTCTTTTTGTGCAAATGTTCTTTTTCTTTCCAAGCTTGCTCTTGAACATAAACCATTCTTTAAAGACCTATTTTCTAAAATAAGAACAGTTACAGTCAACAGAATATGCTGCCCACTTTCCCACACCCTTCATAATTTATGTCTAGCCTGAATAGGAAAAGCCCTTATAAATTTCAACAAATGTTTCATTAATTAACACCCCATCTCCCTAAGCCTCAAAGCAGCTGGTGAGAAGAGTTGTGTAAGTTGAGTCTGTAAATATAAACTAGGTCAACACAAGGGATCCATATTCACTATTGCAAATAGATATCCCTTTATTATTAATAACTGTTCCTGAGGTGTTTCATCTTAGAACTCAAGACTATCGAAAGTCAACAGTGTAAAGCTTCTGGGTCTACATAATTATTCTGTGAACTAACTCCCTAATGCAACAATTCTTTGGTACAATTAGATTCAATGGGCTGAATGCAGAAGTCCTTATTCATATTTCAGTCTTGCTCATATTGTAATCAAGGGGAGTCTTTTGGTTGATTTCAGTGGGGCCCTATTAGTCAGTCCTTGCTCAGGCAAATTCATTACTTCCTTAGCAATATACTGTATCTTGATGGAAATTTTGAGATCCTCCCTATTTACTCAGTTGCTACTCATGTTGACTTCAATATAAGTTGCCAGTGCAACTTGGCTCTCTATTCATGCCACAACATCTAATCAGTCAAACATTCTGTGTCCAAGAAGTTTATTATTTCTATAGTTGTCCAGGATGATTATCAGATAAAAAATGAAAAGGAAGACTTTATGATCCTATATAAATAGATAACATTATGGCCCTGCACAACCCTTAATCTGAGCAGTGCAATGGGAAAACAAAGAGAGAAGTTAAAAAATACCTGGGAAACATTTTGTTTCCTTTAGATGTTATGCATATGGAAACATGGATTGCCATCATTTGACATGTAACATATCCCCCCTTGTGTCATTTTTATACACCAAGTTTCAATATATCATGGTCATACACAGAAGTGGTAATGAAGTGTGCCTGAGTGGAGGCTAGTAGAGGAAAACTAGCCAAAAGAACTGAGTTTTAAAGAAGGGTCTCATGATCAGAAACTCACTAGACACAGAAGCAGTACTCTTAGGGAGCAGCATGAAAGAAGACATGCAGTTGTGAGTGTGAGAAAAGGGAAAATGAGAGTGAGCATTTAACAGAGCAGAAGGAGCACATGGGCAGATATTAGGAGATGAAGCAAGAGGTAGACCCCACTGGGCACAATCATAAAGTGCCTTGAAGGAGATAATCCTTCAGTGGGACTTTTTGCCATTGACTCCAATAGGATCAGGTTTTCACCCGAGGGGTCTTATTGTGATGTGGAAAGAGATAGGAGGACAGTGGAGAGAATCAGAGAGGGAGAGACATGTCATAGCATACAGTATTAGCATATTAATGGATGTGACTGTCTTATTTTACTGCTCTGTATGAAGCCTAGAGACTACCAGAACTTTAGAATACTAATGAATCACGTTGTTATTAGCTATTGCATGGGCTACCATCCCCAAAATAGAGAGATGTTTCTCCATGATTTTGCACTATTGTTGCCCCATGGTGAAAAATTACCTGAAAAAGTGAGTCAGGTTCACACTGACAAACAATAGTCAAATCAAATATCATCATGCTAAATAAACCTGCTGAGCTGAGTGAGTTCAAGTGGACCACAGAGTTCATTTGCAAGTTCATAATTAATTGAAGTTACAGAGCATGTGTTAACTTTTCTGAGACAACTAATAGAGGCCTACTGGTCCAAGTAGGGCATATATGTTATGGAGAGCCACGGGTTACAGGACTAGCTGCAACTCTGATCCCTCTCTGGTCTCTGAGTGCATCACCTTCAGGTATCAGGCCTTGTGCCTTCACCTCTCCTACAGGTGTAATCACACAATCCTCCTGACTCAGACGTGGCCCTTGGCTACAGCACCTTTTGTATCAACTATATCTATTCAAGCAGATCCAAAGGGGTTCGGTACCTGTGAATCTTCCTTTCAACAGCTTGTGACAAGTGGTGAACGCAAGCACCAAACAGCCTCATTAAACCAAAGTATTGTTTAATCTTAACAGTAGGGACAAAGCAAAACATAAGAGAAAAAGGATTTTAGAACAACTAAAGGCTTACATGCATGTCTATGTTACTTAATAATTCGAGGTAGGCCTATCTTATCCTAGAGCTCTAATCTCTGGGTTTCTAGGAGTCAGTCGGTTCACTAGAACTGTTTCTTTGTCCAGGGACTGGGGGAGTCCATTTTAACAGGTTACAGTCCTTTTGATCTGTTTGGTCCCTGCATTTGGAAAGCAAGCTGTGTGATTTGGCTGGAGCCTGAAATATAGGAACTTCACAACTCAGTCATTATCTCCCATTGTCTTGTAACAACCCCCAAAGGTTTGTTAAGGGATGGCTTATATCACGTCATTTATTTTCCTTCCTGTTTTTTTCCCAACAACTTGCTATTAAACTTAACCAATGTAGTCATATAGTAAATATTCTAATACCCAGGCCACTCCGAAATCCATCACATGGAGTAACATTCATTTTTCCATCTCTGTGAGAATTTCACTGAGAAAAGGCTCATAAATTGCTTGCCATTCCTTCAGGGTTTTGCTCAAAGGTCCTGTCCAATACTACAAGTAGGATCAAAGCCTGTAGGAGAAAAGAGCAAGTATCTCCAGCTACGGAATAACTAAGCATCTAGTGTGATGAGTGGTCTGGTGATAAAAACCTGATAGTACAATACTCCACTAAAGAGCTCCACTAAATCAGTCATTGTGCCATTGCCCACCGAGGAGGGACACGTATGGAAAGAAAATTACAAGTTTGCTGGCCATCGTTTGTCATCCCACTAGAAAATCACTTAGGGCCTGATCCAAAGTTCATAGAAATCAATGTGAAGACTCACATTAACTTTAATAATTTGTGGGTCAGCCCTTTAAATTACTCATAGGCAGCTGAATCTG
Source organism: Gopherus evgoodei (assembly GCF_007399415.2). Taxonomy (NCBI): domain Eukaryota; kingdom Metazoa; phylum Chordata; order Testudines; family Testudinidae; genus Gopherus; species Gopherus evgoodei. The sequence continues at coordinate 11,646,687 of NC_044331.1, forward strand.
CCACTTCTTTAAACATGCAGAAATTACCTGGCATTCTCCAACACACAGCAGCTTCCCTACAATACCTCTCTGACAGGACCACAGGATATAATACCCAAGACCTACGGAATTACATGTAAACTGTGAACATCAGAGCATTACCTACCACTGCTGATGCTGAGATAGCCAGTACATCATACTACTAAGAATCCTTAATCAGGGTTGGTACTGAGATAAGAAATGTAAGCATCCTGTCTAGCCAAACAGATCATCTCTCAAAACATTAACCAACTGCTGGGCTACTGCTTTTCTGCAATCTGAGTCATCCTTGTCACACATTCCTCTGGGTTTTAAATGATTGACAGGAAAAGAAGCTAAGAGAAGCAGCTATTTCTTTACACTTAGCTGGTTTGTCAGGGCATTTGAAACTTCTGGATTAAGGACAAAATGCTTAAGGATTAAGTGGAGGGAAAAAATCCAAACAGCCTGGTGCTGTGAATTTAGAAGTCAAACAGATGGGCTCAGAAGAGTTAGTGATACCGTCACTGATATACTGTCTCTAATCAACAAAACCATTTAAAGTTATAGACTTTATGGAGAAAAAGTAACACTTGAAAGTTTTTCTCGACAATGCCATATCACTTCAGGGCCTCAAAACAGACAGAATTGTGTCTGACAAAGAGGCATTCAACAAATTCTAGGCTCAGATGCGCACCCTATACCAAGTTGATGTTCATGATAATGGGCCAATCTTGACAAATGTGGCCCAGAAATGACCAAACAAAGGTCACGGGGCATGAAGGAGAACTATTGAATGTTGACTTGTGCCATTTAGGCATGGCCTATAGCAGTGTTCCCCAAACTTGGGACACCACTTGCGTAGGGAAAGCCCCTGGCAGGCCGGGCCTGTTTGTTTACCTGCCATGCCCGCAGGTTCGGCCAATCGTGGCTCCCACTGGCTGCGGTTCGCTGCTCCAGGCCAATGGGAGCTGCTGGAAGTGGTGTGGGCTGAGGGACGGACTGGCTGCCACTTCCAGCAGCTCCCATTGGCCTGGAGGAGTGAACCGTGGCCGGTGGGGCGTCTAAAGTTTGGGAAACACTGGCCTATAGTAAAGCTGATATAGAGCTGCACTTCCCAGAGAAAGCACAGAATGGGAGCATAAAGATTATATCCATATTGAAAAAGGAGGCTACTGTGATTTGATCCATAGTTTGCTGACCATGGGCTCCCAGTAAAATGCCAGTATGACACTTCCCGGTGCAGTCTGGTGGTCTGTAGTACGCTGTAATCCCAAACTCTCTGTTCTAGGGCAAGAATAGTTTTGAGGCTAGAGATCAGGAATCAGGAAACATGGGTTTGGTTCCTAGGTCTGCTACTGACTCCCTGGGAGACCTTGAGCACATGCTATTCCATGTCTCAGTTTCTATATCTGTAATAAGAGGGGTAACGGTATCTACCTGTCTGGATTAATTCACTCATGTTTGTGGAGCATTTTGCATTGCTGTGGTGCCTTCCACTTTACAGTCCCAAATTATAATGACTGGACACTACACTCCTTCTCTTGGGCCATATGCCTTCATTTTCAGTTCAACCAAAGCAGGAATATAAAGCGATAAATAAAAAGAGTGAGTAAAAAGGAACATATTTTAAGCATGTCTCAATTGTCATGGAAATTTAAAAAAAAATAAAAAAGAACAATTTCTTCTCTTGCAACTGTAAACACATTGAAGTACACTGAATATGATGTTAGCTTTATCAATAATTACAACAGTTTATGGAAAAAAGAGAATGCTGCATAAAATATCTATGGCTGACAGCTTGCTAGCTAATTTCATCATTTCTATGGGGAAAAACCATGGAAAAGATCTGAAATGCTCAGCCTTGAAGGATGTATTGTACATGATAATCTTGGCAGGTGGCAGAAGAAGCAAAATCTACTTATTTTCAATTAAGCATGGAAACACAGAAGAGAACAGGAATTCTGAAGGGAGCTCTTCAAAATATTTTTTTAAAAACCCAAGAAGAAGAACAGGCCAAACCAAAAAAAAAAAGTGTCCACATTAACACTTTCAAGAACACAGTTGTCATGGAGGTAGCACCTGAACTCTGGGATTCATTAGCAACTTCATTTTTGCATTTGTTTCTCAATACAGCTCTGTGCCTTGACCTTTGCTATCCTGGCTAATTTGCATGGTTTCATGCTGGGATTGAAAGCATATTCACATCCGTAGTAATAGCATAATAATAACATTTGTGATCATATTTAATGCTTTTTATGCTGAAAGGTCTCAAGACACTTTACAAACCAGTATACAGCCATTATTGCACCCACTGGTGCAATGTGGAACACAGCAGCCATTTAACAGTCTGAAAGTTTTGGACATGTAACTAAGATGCAATAAAAACATCCAGTTGGAAGCATAAGAGGTATGTCTATATAGGAATACCACAGCTGTCATCTTCCTGTGTTTTGTTTCCTGTAAGTACACCCTCTACAAAACAATATTCCTTGGCAGGTAGTTGTGGTAGCAGATCAGTGTTTCCGGTGCGTAATCTTAACCAGGAAAGTGCCATCTCTAGACTAGGAAAGATCATGAATAACAATCTATCCTCTTCATTAGAGCAGGGCAGGAAACAGTTTTCTTGTCCTAAAAATTTTCAAGATTTAAAAAATGTTTCCTGTGATGATTTGAGATAAAAAGTAAAAAAAATAAAAATGTTGTAAACCAAAAATTTTAAATAATTAAAATTATCAAAACTAAGTATTGCAATTGACTTGACATTAAAATTTTCTAGATTTTGACTTTTTCGCCCCAGCTTGGGAGTGGACACTCTGACCTCAGTGGAGTTACTGCTGGTTTATACTGTCGTGAGGTCAAAAGCTACCTCTGCAGTTTCTCAGAGGAAGTCCCTTGATTTGGGAATTTGCTTTGTCTTCGACCAACAGAGCCTGTTAAACTGGTTCGGGTCTTATGAACTCTGGGCTGATGGGTATGTAACTGCAATGGATATGCTTCTGATTAACACCAGGGCATATGAGTTAAGGAACAGGACACCTTTCAGCCCATTTATATTGTCAAGTGTTAGCTTAAAGGCAGGGGAGTGAGTTGCATGTGAGCAAAAGATTCTTCACCTTTGCTTTTGCTTGTTAGAATAGTGTAATGCGGTGTTTCCCAAAATACACCCCCCCAAGCCCCAGTGTTTTATTTTTATTGTGTCAAACTACTACCCAATTCTTATCCATTACTCCAGTGTTTCAAACAAACCGGCCCAGCCAGCGAGGGGCTTTCCCTACACAAGTGGTGTCCCAAGTCTGGGAAACAGTGGTGTAATGGATAAGAATTGGGTAGTAGTTTGATACAACAAAAATAAAACACTGGGATTTTGGAGGGTTATTTTGGAATCTTCCACAGTATGTGAATCCTCACCATGGAGATGGGATGCATGACTTTAATCAAAACCCAAGTAAATAAATGTTCAAACCACTATACCGACTATTTATTAAGTAGTCAGTCATTATAGCAACCTTAGCAGCTGCACATAGGTTAGCATATTATAACCCATTTGCGATAGGTTGACTTCAGTCATGAATTTATAGACTTTAAGGCTAGAAGGGACCATCATGATCATCTAATCTGACCTCCTGCACATTGCAGGCCACAGAACGTCAGCCCACCCACTCCTGTAATAGACCCATAACCTCTATCTGAGTTAGTGAAATCCTCAGATCATGACTTAAAGATTTAAAGATACAGAGAATTCACCATTTATATTTGTTTAAACCTGCAAGTGACCCAAGACCCATGCTGCAGAGGAAGGCGAACCCACCTTCCCTGGCCCCCCCGCCCCAGGGTTTCTGCCAATCTGACCTGGGAGGAAATTCCTTCCTGACCTCAAATATGGTGATCAGTTAGACCCTCACCATGTGGGCAAGACCCACCAGCCAGACACCTGGGAAAGAATTCTCTGTAGTAACTCAGAGCCCTCTCCATCTAGTGTCCTCTCACTGACTGTTGGAGATAGATAGAGCAAGAGTTAGAATGAGGCCTACACTCAGCCTGTATTTTTGTACCTACAAAATATTCTGGATGGAGTTAATGTCATTTAGTCATGGTTGCACCCATATATCAGCTGCATAGCCATCTGCACTTATTTATTTGTATTTGTTTAAACTAAGGACATCAATTGCACGTGCACTTAATTGCAAAATCACATCCATGGTTACGTATGACTGCAATGAAAAGCTAGATTTTTAAAATGCAGTTGTCCTGCCTAAATCCACGCAATGAGTCTATAGCACTTTTGATCCTGAGGTTTCTTAGCAATCATGACATAGGATAGCCCATTCCAGCTTAGTTTTGTGTCTCATGGATTAAACACTGTGTTTCAGTTACAGGCTGCACAGTAGGAAAGTAAAACATGTTGAAAGATTGGAAAGTTAAGTTCCCTTCCGATGTTAAGCAAGAGATTTACAAGAAATCACTCTCCAGATTTATCAGGGATATATTTACAATACTTGAGTAAGTGTGAATATTACTCAGAGGAGATATTTAGTCACACACTGTATCTCTCTGAAGGGAGACCATATTGCATTAAATGTCTCCACCACGTTCTGTAATTCGAAGGATAAATTCTTGAGTGTTGATTAGTCACACATTTGATACAGCACATCTATTATTTTGGGTCTATAAGAAGATTTCCATCTCTATATTATTAATTTCTTGGCTATCATAATGGTTTTTCTCAGCAAACATCTATCATCATCACAACTCAGATCCCTCACGCCGATATTGTTACATTTCCTTATGTGTAATGCCAGGATATGAAACTGAAAGTAGAGGAGGTAAATTCTACTTATATTAAGTGGTTTAATGTGGGTTGAGAACAGGAATCAGAGCCAGGAATGTCTAAAGTTTTGAGTTAGTGAGATTAAATGCTTTCCTTAAGGCCAAATCTGTAAAATGGGGGTAGTAATATTTACCTGTCTCTTAGGAAACAGTGTCAAATATTGTGTTTCTCCCAACATTTTTACTATGATTATTTAATATTTCTATTGAAGTAGAGCCCAAAGTTCCCAAAAAGTATCAGGTCCTCACTGTGTTAGGTCTTCATCCTGAAGAGTTTAATGTGACATAAGGCAAAAGGGATCAAATCAAAGCATAGTAAAGAAAGGGTAATCACCAATGTAGGAGGTCAGGTCAGGCCAGAGTGGTCCCAGTGGTTCCCGATGGCCTTAACAGCTATGCAGCATGTACAATTTTTATAAACATATTACATTTGGTTTCTTATTAATTATTATTATCAGTAGATGAAATAAGTGTCATTTATCCCCATCTATTGTAAACATATCCAGCAATAAAGAAAATATATTCCCACTCCACACCACCAATTTTCCTAACGTGGATAGTTTTTTTCCCTCCATGCAACTCTAGAACGGCCAACTAACTCTATCTGTAACAGTGGAATCCTTGAGATTCTCAGACCTCTTCATACGAGACTCACACAAAGAGGGATTTGTTTCTTTTGATCCAATCTGGGAGATTAATTTAGTGTTTCTGGGAGGATGGAGACTCAAGACCTTGATTTATCTATCCTATAGACAACAGCAATACAATATGCACCCACACTGTCCTATTAAGGGCCTCAACTGTGTGCTGGATGGACCCCATTCTAGGAGTAAGACAGTACTTCATTCACATGCTTTTTCACTTCTGTGCTTACATGAAGTGACAGCCAACAGTAGTGATACTTGTGAATGAGGTTGTGTGCATGATGTAATCATGTGTCTGGCGGTACGGGAATAAGACCAACAAATAATTTCTCCTGTAGACTCTGACCAGTATCTTTCCAATCTTTCAACATGTTTGGATTAAGCATATTAGGAAATTAAAAGCCTAATGAAATAAATGGGAAGATTCCCATTTTCTTTAGTGGGCTTTCTATAAGGCCTCAAGTATTAAGGCTAGAAGGGACCATTATATCATGTAGTCTGACCTGTACAGGGCAGGAAAGGAGCCCTTCTCAGGCCAATCAATCCAAAGACAAAACCGACAAACCTTTGCCCTGGGGGAACATGAACCACCATTCTTCTGATTTACAGTTGAATGCACTGACCCACTGGACCACAGAGAGGATTTTTGCCACTTTTGTTGTGAATTAGGCAGGATCTGAATCTGCCATCACTTGCCGACATTTGCCTATGTTCCATCCAACCTCCTGCAGAACCACCATTTACCAGATTTGGATCACAACAGAGCTGGACTGACTATACATCAGTAACATGTCCCCTTCCCCCTCTACACAACCCAAGCATTGATAGACAAACCATCTGTGAAAAATCCTAAACTGAAGCATTGCATCTGGTGTCCTTGGTGTTATGCAGCAAAAGGATACTGTACCGATGTTGCTGAACTGATTCAAAGTGCCAGGAATAGGAGACCTTAAACCTTTTGCTTCTTCTAGTCCCTCAGCCCCTGGATAAATTGAAATATTTAATCAAATTCAAACAGCTGTGATCTTGTTTGTACAACTTGCTTTATTATCCTGTACATTTTAACCGCAATCTGCCTAGTTCCTAATGTGACTTAAAGAACCAATAGGCATTTATTACAAATGCAAGGCAATAAGCTTCTGGCTCAGCAATTAATCACTGACATGGAGGAATTTCTTCTCTCTAGGTGGGGAATCCATCCAAAAATGAAGAAAAATAATCAGGCTAATTAATTCTTATCTGCTAAGAGCAATTAGATAAATGACCTAATAACAGGACGGTCACCCCTAGTGAGGTGCTCAGCTTCTAAATAGAATAATGTCTCATTGCTGGGCCATCTCTGCTGTGAAATGGAGATCACAAAAATGAAAAAAAAAAACATGTGGGATGGGAGGAATGACAGGGGAGTAGGTTAATTAGAGCTGAGACCAGCCTAAGATAACAAAATATAACCAAGCTGTGCCCTCAGATAGATTTGATATGATTGGGCACCTTCACAGCCATGCCTTTGTGCATCTAGAGGTACTAAAGAGAATGGAGTCATGTCTCCAAGTCACTTTCAAAGAGCAATACCGCTCCCCATGCCTGCCCTCCGTGGTGCTGCATTTCACACCAGGGAATGCCATCTCCGCCGCTGCACTCTATTAACTTTGAACCACATGGCTCCATCTTGGAACGATGGCGCTGATGTGAGATGCAGGCTACTGTGTTTCCATTCGTTTTGTCTGTCATTTTTCTTTTTTTCAGATAGGAGAAGTGCAATGCATAAATCTTTCCAGTGAATCCAGTTAATCAAAGTAATACAGCAAACAAGATCCTGCGTAACAGCGAACAAACTCTCCACACACAACGTCTATCTAAGACTGAGGCAAATTTTGACCGAGCATTCTACAATCTTTTTTGGATATCTGAGTAAAGGCCAAAATGGGTGACCGCTGGAGAAAAATGCTTATTGATTGAGCCCAACATTCAGAATTGCATCAGACCAGAACCTTTCACCAGCACTAATATTCAATACCACTTAGGAAAGTGAATAAGAAAACAAAACAGTGTACCCTTATTCAAACATAAGTACCCATGTTTGTAGGCAGCTGTTTCCTCTGGTTTTAACAAACAACTTCCTTGTTCCACATGCATGAAGTATCATATCCCTGATCCCACTGTTCTGCCTGCTTATATCATGACACTACACCATTTCTGATGATCTGAGACAGAGACACTGGAGTAATTGATTCAAGCTTATCTAAGCATTTACAGATATAAGCCTGAATGACTGGACACAAAATACTAGAGCAGTCAGATTAAGACAATCCACTCCAGTTATAGTTAATCAGGGCTTTTGCCTCCAAGGAACTGATATAAAACTAACAAAGTGTTTTCCAGCTCTCAACCCCCATCAAATCACAGCCCTTCTGCTACAGACCATTAGCACAATACCAAATGCTAGTGTATATAATAAGTCAGCAGGTAGTTCATAGATTTGCTCTGTTACTGTTTCCAAGATCCAAAGCCTCTTAAAGTGAAACAAAATCACTATCCTAAGAGCTACAGTTGTTAGTAAGAAGACCTTTGTCTCACACTGAAAAATTTTATGGCCAAGGTTAGTATAATTTATACAAAAGCAGATCCCTACTTTCAAAGGTATCATGACTGCTAGATCCAAGCAGCTAACAATAAATTATAAGTAATAGATTAGATCAAGATGCCTGAAAAAAATGCATTTATTAGTAAGAACCCCACTTCCTTTACACAGACCCCACCAAAAAACAGGCTGGGAAGGAGGGAAAGAGGTAACCATGTTAAGGAGTTTGGGGCTTATATAGGTTGTGATGCTAAAACACACACAAGACCCAACAGAAGCAACCATCTGTGATAAAGGGAGAGAAGAAGACAAGCAACTTTATTTAAATTTAGGTTTTATTATTAACATCACACTTAAACCACAGTTGTGGGCTTTCAGATATCCAAGGATTAGTCCATATGTTCAACATGATTGTATGTGTATTGAAGATGGGCTTCAAGCACAACACTGAGATTCAGATCTGAATTTCCTCAGGGTTTTATGGTGTTTAGATAATGAGATTGTAATTCTACTCTTTACAGAGTTAGACCCATGGCCAAGTTCAGATCTAAATTGAAATGCCCCTAAAGTTCAAGGGTGTTCATATCCACTGTTTTGGTGCCAGGTGATCTTTAGTGTATATTGGAAATGGACAAAGCTCAAAAGTTTGGTGTTCAGACCTGGCTCGGATAACTTAACACAGAGCAGCTGAATTTTCACTGTGTCATTAATATACAACAGGAAAGCCCTGAAGAACGTCCTTGCCCTACCTGAGTCCAAACCTCCTGGGAACTCCATACAGTGGAGTTGGGAGGAGAATTTTGAAAATCTCAGTGAAAAACTGAAACCATTTTTTCCATGAATTTTTGGCAGATTTCCCCTCCCCTCCTCATTTTTCAGCCAACCTTACTCTATGCAGTCTGCTGACACTTCCTCTTCAAGGCTTGAATGTGGAAGTGTGGAGTGGCATGGATCTGAACTATAATGAAACTAAATAGTTAGGCCAGTAATTTTAGAACTGTATTTTAAAAGAAAGTTGAGTTGAATTCTAGAAATAAGCAAACGTGAGGGGAAGATGCATCTTCTTTTTTCAAAATATGTTCACCTATCCCTAGGGTGTATATACACACACATACACTGAAAAGAAATTAAATGGGGAAGAGATGACAGCCAAACTTTAGCTCTCCTATTAAAGCCTGTTTGCCCTATTTTTGAACTTACCTTGCCTCTCTGTGCTTGCTAGTGTTATATCTTTTATTCAACCAGTTTCTGCTGGTGAGAGACACAAGCTTTTGAGTCACACAGAGCGACTGAGCTGGCGACAACTACATTGCATACCAGCAAGCATAATAATTTGCATTAAGGGCCTGACTCAAAGCCCCCATTGAGGAAAACTCCCATTGACTTCAATGAGCTTTGGATCAGGTAGCAACTGTTTGGGGCACAGTATATGGCCACTTTTGGTGGAACTTGGAATTTCAGAGGTGGATAATGGGTCAGAGGGGAGGAATTAAGCAGACTTTTGCAAACATCTACAAAGGCTCAGGATTGGTCCGTGTTTTATGTAATGGTTTGGGGTTGAGAATGCTTATTTCATCCGAATCAGGTCACTCATGTTTAATTTATACTGAAGTAGGTGCAGCCTTCCTCAGCACCAGAAATGTTAGGGTGTTTTTACTGAATAACTTATAAGAAGCCATCACCTGCTAACAGGTCAGCCTCCCTTTGTATTTCATTCGAGTTTCATTATGAAAGAAAAAGGGCCTTTGATTGGATTAAGGGAAATAAAACCACAAGGACTGAATTATAAAGCATCCAATGATTATTTCTACTAGCTCCTGCTTACAAATAGAACCACAATTTTTATCATTGCAGCCTCAAAACTTTTGTATATAAGTGCAACTGACCTGGACTCAAACGTAGAAGAGGCTTTTTGCATTAGCAGGAACCACATTTCATCCTTACCTCTCCATTTATGAGCTATTGAGGCACTGTTTTTCAAGGGGATTGACCTCCTTTGATGTAAGGTTTGGGGGGCTCTGAACAAAAGCAAGTTGTTGACTTCCAAGAGGAGTCAGGGTTGTGGGTTTTTTTTGCAGCACGGGGTTATTTATTTATTTATTTATTTGGTGGGACTATGCTTCAGTGGCTGAAATGATTGGAGATGACTCAAGCACTACAGGCAGGCCTCAGAGCCACATGCTCGGTATAACTTATGTAAACATTGTCCTGGATGACAGCGTTTTCCTACCCCAGCTGCAGCTGCAAGGGAATCCATTATTTTTCCAGTCCCTGGGGAGGGAAAGTTCTTGGGCATCATTACTCCTAGGCAAATGTAACTGATTCTACTGCACACCCTAATTTGCTTGCCGTAATTATAGGTCACTCAACCCCTTTGCTACTTATAAAACCTTCATTTATTTATTTATTTTGTTCTTATCAATAATAAATGAATCCAGTGACTCACAAGGCTGCAATATTTGAATATTATGAAAATGCTAATAACCAGGTGTCATAGACAGGAGCATCCAGGTCTTATCAGCTGGTCAGATGCTCTATTAAGCAGCCAGTGAGGAGTTCAAGCAAATTGGTTATGTTAATGTCGTGTAGTACTTGGGAAAGATGAGGAGTTAGCAATCTTTTTCCCCCCTGGCTGAAAACAGACAGGGCGAAATTATATTGCTCCTTCTCCATGGGACTAGGCTAGGAGGAGGTGAGGTAGAAAAGGAAGCTTCTACCAAGAGCTTTCTGAGATCTAAATGAATGGTGCTAAATAAAGAATGGAGCAGGAAAAAAATAAATAAATAGAGCCCACAATAGTGGGAGAGCAACATTCTTCCCTATTCATTCAGCTGACAGTGCTTTTGCAACTTAAACCTGTTTTATTAATTATGTTTGACATTTCCTTAATTAGTTTCATTTACATCTCATCAGCCCCTACCAGAGCATTGCCCCATACATCATTTCACCAGAGGACTAAGATGCCTACAGAATTACCAAAACAAAAACAAAAACCCACAACAAACAAACAAACAAACAAAAACCTACACACACAGTGGCTGCATGTAATTTGCACACAATTAGTGGATGGGCACTTTCTCCTTTTCTTTTCTTTATTTTTGTTTGGCTGTTTGTTGTTTTTCATCTCTTCGGAATTTGGAATGCAGGGTAAAAGGAGCCCGGTTAGATTTATTTTTGCTTCTTCTCAGATGCTTTGCTTTGCTTCCAGGCTCACTCCCTAACACAGATATTCTGGTGTCAAAAGAAACACATACAGTACAGACCACCCCAGAAGACTCATAAGTAAGGGCCTGATCCTGGCTTTGGATTAGGCCCTAAAAAGTCAGCTGAACTGAGCATCCTCTGAAATTCCCAAGAACCTTTCCCAGGGTAGCCCCAGAGCATAATACATTGCATAGGCACAGGAGCTTTGCCTCTTACAGCCAATCTGCCGCTGTTGATACCGCTCAATTTGTACTATAATGTCCATGTAAATGTCCATATATTGATTATTTCCTCCTCACCACACCTTTCATATGTTGCTTGTCTTGGGAACAACAACAAAAAGGGAACTAACAAGCCATGCACTAGCACCCCCCCCAAGCCATCTGACAGCATGATGTAGCTTAGGCCTAGGCTGACCAGATGTCCCGATTTTATACGGATAGTCCCGCTTTTGGGATGTTTTTCTTATATAGGCTCCTACTACCCCCATCCCAATTTTTCACATTTGCTGCTGGTCACCCTACCTAGGCCTTTGTCCATTCCTTGAGCCTGATGCTTTGTACTTTTGTAGTAATTTAAAAAAGTGCAAAATGGGCATGAAACATTCATTCCCTTGTGGATCAGGGAGCATTTTATAACTACTTTCTACTCACAGTGCACTGATGTAAATGGCTTGGCCAGGTTTAGGGTAAGGAAAAATCAGACCGCTTGTGTATTTGGCCAGTACAATGTTGAGGGCAGAGACCAAATCTTGTGTTTTGTCCAAAATCTAGCATAAAGTGGCTTTGCTCTTGACTGGGCACTACAGTAATACCGATGAGGAAGTCATAGGCCTCTCTTGATGACTTCAAAGTTTGCTGCCATGAGCTGTCATGGGAGGGTCACCAGAGTGGATGGTAACATCTGTGAGGTTAATTATGCGGGAGGAACAAGTTAGTTCTACTGGAGACAATTATTTTTCAGTCCCTTAACAAGCAAAGCTGAAAATAAAACACAGCCTCACAAATGATATTCCTCATCTTGGTAAACGATGACATTGTGGCACATTTTCTGCTAACAGCTGCCGCACAGGTGCGCTGCATTGCACTGGGGTCGGCAATACAGGGTACATAGAACAGATTCCATTATTGGACTGGCAGACCTGGGACAGGGGGCTAGCTGAAAGATTGGAGCCATCAGTGACACTTATATATTTACACATTGTGAGGATTCAGCCCCCCTGGAGTCAATCCTGGGGATTTCTCACGGCGTGCAAATTTCAGCACATATGTAAGTCTTAGCAGGAGCTGGGCCATAGTATTTATACTCATAAGGGAGGAGGCCCAAACACACACTAACCTCTTTGCCTTGTGGAGAAGTGAAACTATAAACACCAGCACACAGGATGTTTATCAGAGAGGTCTCAATTTGTTTGTTTGTTTTAATTTAAGATGTTGTTTTTAAATTAAATCCATTTGTTTCATTTGACAGAAATAATTGCAGCTTTTAAAATCTTATTAATGTTATTTATTTTTACAAAAATCAACATTTGGCTCTGTTTCTCTGGTCCAGCCTGGCTGTGCTGAGCACAGAACCAGTGGGAGATTATGGGGGAAAAGGTGACTTCATTGCCTATATACAGGATCATTGCCTTTAATAGCCAGCCTACTGATGTCGAAATAGCTCGTGAGTCACCCGGGGCCCCCAAGAACTGCTCTAATTTACACCTAAGCTGCCTATTGCTGCAAGCAGCTCTTCCAGAAGCTGCAGAACAGCAAGATGCAGCAGTTTCCTCACCACGTTCCCTTTCCCCAGTTACACCTCCTATAGTAGAGGCCAAGGCATAGAAGCCACTACAATGACCTTCCATCACCTTAGGATTCACCCACCTATCAGGGATTCTTCCACTTAACTGTAAATCTTATGGATCTTGTATGTTGTACTGGCAGATTGGCACTAAACAGCCACAATGCGAGGGAGAGGGGAGCTAAGAAAACAAATGAGGTCCCCTTAGCCTTTCCTTCAGAATATGTGTGTGTTGAGGGGGGACAAAATCGTAAGATATGGTTGGTTATGGTAGAGATATTAAATTGTGCATGTGGCTAGATGGAGGCGGGGTCACGGAAAAGACAGAGCAATAAATAAATAGCTGTTTAGAGGATTGCTGGCAAAGGACTATGGATGTGGGAATTGGGCAGGAGTAGAAGAGGTAACAAAGACCCTCCTTGGGACTGATGGGAGAAGAATGTGCATCCCTATTGGCACTGCTGCCAGCCCACCCAGGACCAATGCCCCTGAGAGCTAGATATGTAGTGGTAGTGAGTCCCAACCTCAGTGCCTATTAGAGCTGACAGCCATACTTCAACATGTACACTGTCAAAACATAAAACTGTTCCATTGCAGGCATAATGATAAAATACCTTTCAGCCCTCAACCCATCCTCTCCCTAAAGGAGATAAAAAGATGGACCTTGCAGCATGCCTGAATGATTAAGAAATCCATGCTCTGGTGGACCAAAGGAGAAAGGGGCATGAATTCCAGCATTCAACTAGGAACATAGAAAACTCTTGCAATTTGTCCTAGAGTGAAAGTTCTCATCGTATTTTTGAAGCTTTCCAGGCAAAGCCGGGCCTGGGACTCTGTCCAGATTTTCTGCAAGGCAATGGTTGTTTCCTTTCCAGATCACCTCAATCCACAAGATCAAAGGAAGCTTGATTTTAAAAGCAGGAATTCAGTGTTAGCAAAGGAGGCAGTTTAACTTTGCTGTAATTATGCACATGATTCACAGAGGAGTTGTTAACTGAAAAGTTTAGGGTATTTTTTGTTTTGGTTGGTTCGTTGTCTCTTTCTTCCTTCCTTTTCTTGTTTTCTCTTATCTTTGCTAGGACCATTTCCCCATGACACTGTGAGAACACTGTGTGAGATGAATACGAAAACAGATTGTAGGGAAAAGGTTGATAAGATGCACTCCATTGTTGTTGGATTCCCCCCTCCCCAAAGATTCCCACTTAGAAGCAGTTCAGAAGAAATTTGGAGAGATGAAGACAGGGGATGTAACACATACCCCTGCGGGACCACTAACGGCTCTGAGTGTTGTTCTGTGGGCTCTTGCTTCAGACAGTGGTTCTTTTTGAGTTAGGTTGGCTGCCTTTTAATAATGTCCTCCTGGGTCATTGATGTGCTTTCATGACATGTTAACCTCAAAGGATTTAGACCATTTCCCAGCTTCCCTGTCTGGCTTCCACTACAAACAAATGAACCAAAAAAAAAAACCAATCAAAACATTTGATTCAATTGTGCACATTTAAATATCTCCTCTATAATAATTTGGTAGATTTTACAGATGCCATTGGGGTAGGGAGCTATCTGATGTAGCATCAAATGGTCAAAAATCAAAATATTTTGCTGTCACATGCTGTCATATACCGTCAGAGCAGCTTGTGAAATAGCTGCAGTGAAGTTGAATCTGATTAAAAGATCAGTAAACAAGGCAGGTTTAGGGGAATTTGATCTCATCATTGCCAAGCCTGGAAATACCTGTCAACTTCTAGGTTGTCCTGCACCATGACACTTCTGTTTATGCAGTTTGCCAATGGACATGCTTCGTGACATTCTGTGCAAGAAAAAAAAAGCAGAGAGATACACTCCAATTTTTATTTCCAGCTCCCATATTATTATTCCACTGTGATCAAGCCTAAACATAAATACCAATTACCAGAGCTTCAGACAAATGAACAACTTGATGCAAAACAATCCTGCTTTATTCAAGTGATAGGAGAGGTGAAATTAGCACTACACAGGATATTATGTTAAAAAGAAAGAGAGGAGAAAAAAGACTTCAAAATGTCTAATTTTAAAATAGTGTTATCAATGATTAATGATTTCCTTGGGTGTATAACTCTTATGAGAAAATGCAGTCTAATCATGTACATATTTGATTAAATAGCTTAATTTGTGTTCATTTAAAAATAATAAAATAATGGCAAATAAGCTAGATAATGAGTAGGCATGTTGTAGGAAAAGCAGATGGAGTTTGAGGCACTAGATATGTTCAAAAGAAGCCACCAATTTCGCTTCAAGAATATTTGCGTATGAAAGCTTATATTTTCCAGAAACATTCATGAGTAGGACACAGAGGGAAATTTTGCCAAATTCTGCTGTTTCTAATGAAGACAACAAAAATACCCCAATTAAATTCCACTCATTGACAAATTCC
The DNA here is from genome assembly GCF_007399415.2 of Gopherus evgoodei. NCBI lineage: Eukaryota > Metazoa > Chordata > Testudines > Testudinidae > Gopherus > Gopherus evgoodei. Next base: position 11,662,138 of record NC_044331.1, read on the forward strand.
ACTTCATATGAGAAAAGTCTTCAAAAAAAAAAAAGACGAAGGCTGCTGAAAATTTGCCCTGAAATATGTTTATTTCTGACTCACTGAGAACAAAATTTCCATTTTTTGGCTTACTACCGTTCATCTGTGGAATTAAGTTCTTATTGCTCTAGGTGATCACACAGGAAAAGACATATTTATACTGACTGGAAATAATGGGAATTTCTTTGTGGGTAAAGCTTGTAAATTACTGCGTTAAATGAATGGATAAAGCTTTAATGTGGCTAATAAACCCCACACGTCCCACGGTATTGAGCAAAGGAAGTTTTTATGAAAATGATCAAATAAAGCCATAAAAAAGAAGGGACTTCCCCTCTGGGTTTATGAGCTCTCTCGTTACACATCATGTATGACATACTGACTGGCAGGATATATGATGGACTGTCATACATTGCAGAATGACTTCAATTAGGGTGATAAGATGACAAGTTCCCATTGTTCATATCTATGCTAGGTTGGTTTTTTTTGTTTTTTTTTCAATGGAGCTCTGAGTTTGACCTCTTTCTTTCTAATGTTTGATATTGAATTTAAAGGGCCAGTTAATGTCAGAGGGGGCAAAATCTGACTTACTCTAGTTTTGCTTCCTTTTTTTACCTTTATTTGTGCTTCAGAGGCATAACTCAGTGCTCTCTTACCGTTGAAAAATAACCAGTGCTAGCAGCGCAGCCCACAAGAGCATCCCAACAATAACAAACCAGTGAGTGCAGCCGAGCCCTCTTAAACAAGCCTACAGTCACACAACAGTGGGCACAACCCAACGCTGATGAGTAATCCAGCACTTTGCACTCTGTTGTAATGACACCATGCCATGTGCCTAGGTGATGTCAGAAATGCATTTATTTTCATAAGGAAGAAAGTGATGTCACTTTTAATATTCCAAAGTATTAGTAGAAAGAGAGAGAAAAAATAATGTAATTAAAATTATGAAATGTCCAGTCTGTTTCCCAATGTGTTCTGGACTGCGATGCAGGAAACCCAAGTTCGAGCCTTGGTATAGCAGAGGTTTGAAACTATTCAAAGGAAGACCACTTTGTCCTAGGAAGCAGCAGTGACTTTAGCCAAATTAGGTGCACCATTGCCCAATTCAGGAAGTAGCTTCATCACAGATGAAAAAGAAGGTAGTTATGTCGACACTTTGGACCGCTGAGAAAGAAGGTAGAAAGGGGAAATAGGAGGATACTCAGAGATTTGCTGAGGACCTATGAGATCTTTTGCATATACTCACTATGAAACGAAATATTTAAAATGTCTTATTAGTATCTTTTAAAGCTATACTGTGTATGTGTTCTAGTGGCAATAGACAGCAGCTATTGTTCTCCTAGAACATATATAAAATACTCTAGAGCAGTGGTTCCCAAACTTGTTCCGCTGCTTGTGCAGGGAAAGCCCCTGGGGGGTTGGGCCGGTTTGTTTACCTGACCCGTCCATGGGTTCGGCCGATCGCTGCTCCCACTGGCCGTGGTTCACTGCTCCAGGCCAATGGGAGCTGCTGGAAGCAGCACAGGCCGAGGGACATACTGCTCGCCACTTCCAGCAGCTCCCATTGGCCTGGAGCAGTGAACCGCAGCCAATGGCAGCCACGATCGACCGAACCCACGGATGTGGCAGGTAAACAAACCGGCCCAGCCTGCCAGGGGCTTTCCCTGCACAAGCGGTGGAACAAGTTTGGGAAACACTGATCTAGATTCAGGATTAATCCCAGACCACACGTTTCCCCTATAGCAGAGAGTATATAGAGAAAACCATACAGCCTTAGAAGGGCAAAACGGACTCCTTGATGGTTCTGATCCTTTAGCGCAATCCCAGCCTGACTTCTTGGATGCTCCATGAAGCCAAGGAAATGATCTTAATGTATACCAGCTGAGGCTGTGGCCCAGAAACCTTCATGTTGTGACATAGTTTGAGACAATCCATTGATCTGGAAGAGGCACATGTATTCTAGGTGAAGATGAAATATTTTTCATGTGGCCCGGTCTACATATCAAGCCGTATTACAAAGTACTTGCCTTCAAGTCAAAATATTGTTGCCTATGAGACTCAAAATTAATCAGCAAGTGGCAGAAGCAGAATAATGGAGGCACTTCCCCATTAACAAAGGCATGTGCTTGGTTTACATAAATGCAAGTGGGAGCGATCCTGATTGAAGAACTGTCTTGTGCATCGCAGGATATGTCACCACTCCAACACAGCTAGACTAGTGCTGAGAATATAACTCAAACAGAGTTAAAAATAAAAGCCTCTGAAAAGCAAGTAATAGCTCCATTTATTTAGCCCTGGTGACTCCCAAATGTGAATAGTTACAAGTCAGCATTTCCCTGGCATCTACCTCCTGGGATAAAGTCACTAGCGAGGGCAAAGACTAACTCAAATGCCCTGCCGGGGGGGTGAGGGGCGAGAAGAAAGGAAAGGGGGAAAAAAAGGAAAATTTCTGCTGAGTTTAATCTGAACAGTGTATCCATCACAAAAATGATACAAATCAGCCATTACTGGATCATGCAAAAGCAACCCTACTACCTGTGAGCCCTCCTTTGCTTTCTAAACCTCTTTTCAGCCCAGCCTAATGAATTGTCAGAACTGTCAGACAGCTCTGTGGAATGACAAATGTCTATGATTTGCTGCTGCTGCTGCTACTTTACTGGAAACACCTGATATATGTAGTCTTGAATTCTACTGTTTTATATTAGAGGCAAGGGAAGCCAGAGCAACCGGTATATACACAGTGTTATTTTCCTTGGGTGAGCATATAGTCAAATGAAAAGAATATAATAAGAGAATGTTAAGGCTGGATGGTAAAGCAACCCAAAGTCATGAAATGACAAGATGGAGGACTGCATGTGAAACCTTAACACTGCCCCATTATGCAAATGTATTTCAATAATGCTTTTAATTACAGGATCACATAAATATTTCTTAAAATGAAACATCATGCAATAATGTGTTTTTTTCCTATGACCTAACATGCAAATGGGTAGCAACTTGTAATATTATATATGATACTATTTTCATTGTCATTATTAGAACTAGCCAAAATATTAACTATATTAAAGCGTTGAAAAAAGTATTTGATGGAAAATAGCAACATTAGTCAAATAATGAATTTGAAAAATAGCATTTAAGTCAGGATGGTTCAAAACATCTTTATCAGCCAATTTTGTGCATGTTATGTGAAATCCTGGTTGTACTGAAGTTAATGGAAGTTTTGTTATTGAATACAATAGTTTTTGGATTTGCTGAGTAGTAATGTAAGCCCTGATGGATTTTTACAGCCAGTTCTGCCATCCTTTATGGTCTATACTAGACTGGCACTATATTTAATATATTTGTTGCGCAGAACTTCCTTTCTGTAAAGGATCTCTATCCCAGCCTAACTAAAATTACTAGCATTAATGACTCTGCAAAGACTCACATATAAGTGTGCTGCTCTGGCACATAGATGTCTGAAATTGTATTTCCTAATTAATCAGTAGTCCAATATTATTGTGGACTTGGAAGGGAACAGCACTGTCTTCCCAGTAGCAGGCGGAGCTGCTGCACTTTTGGTGCTAGTCAGAGGATGTTTTCATAAATAGCTCAGCTCCCAAGTGCTCAGATGGTTTCCGGGATGGAACTATCTATGGGAGGGAGTCATCTTGAATGAGTACAAGGAGGCAGGAGAAAGAGATGGGTAGTTCTCTGAGCGTGAGAAGAAAGAAGACTTCAGGAGCCTAGCCCGGTAAAGGGAAGAACTGTGTTAGGCAGGGAGCAGTCAGGAAGGGACCACAAAAACAGCCTGAAACTGAAGTACTGGGAGGAAGCTTCTGGGGAATCTGGTTAAGGGCCAGAGGAATCTAGAGACACTTTAGGGATCAGCAAGGGTTTCTGTGACAGATTTGGGGGACAGCGTTCAGCTAAGGAACTGCTGGAGGCACCAGTTCTGAGTTACAATTTAAAGGACAAAGACTGAGACCCTGGGAGGCCCAGCCCATTGAGTCAAGATAACAAGGACTTAAAAAGGAGCAACAGCCAACACTAGGCAGCTGGCTTGGGAAGGAGTCCCCTACCCAAAATGTGTGGTTCTTCCTGACAAGTGCCTGGCATCACAGGCAGTAGAACCACTCCAGAGCAGAAAGTAATTACTTTTCTCAGCAGTTCTATTACAATTATTATGATCTTTGGTGTTTTCTATCCCAACTTTTAAAAACATTCTTGGTACCTGTAGGGCATCTCATGTTTCTCTTGAAAACGGTGTCACTGGAGGTTCATATCTCCAGTGATCAACTGGGCATCTTCTTCAGTTGGGTATTATATTTGCACAAACAAGTGGGGGAGGGGGAAGTGAATCAACCATCTAAGTTTTGGTTCTAAGAGCATGCTGCGAGTGAAAAAGTGTGTATTCAGGAAGGGAGGGATAGAGGAATACATACAAGAAGATTACCAGGTTTCTCAACTGTAACTTGGCAATGATCAGGTGTTGAGAACTCGTCTATGATTTAGCAATAAGAATTCCACTCTAAGTGGCCTAAAATTCACTGATATATCATCACTTGCTGTTGTCAAATAAATAATCACTGAAATCGACTGCAGAGAAAAGTCTCCTGTAGAACCGAGTTCATGCATGACATATGATATATCTCTTCAAAGGGACAGATACATCTTTCTTACAGCCGGCATGCAGCTTCCTTCACTGCACCTTCCTTTCCATCCAAATCACCTCAAATAAATGTGAGTTCTGCAGCGTTCACAGTAATTCCTTCATTTTTAAACACATAATGGAAATGTATAACTAGTCCTCATAAAAATTTATATCTCAATTCGTCCCTTTAATTTATAACAGACCCTCCAGGCAGTTATTATTCAAACATTAATAAAATGCCTATGGATCACCAAAAGCATCAATTTCCAACCTCACCTCCTATTTGTATATATATATATATATATAAAGCCAGATTAGAGTTCATGCCACTCTTGTGTCTAACAACAATTACACCTTTAATAAGAAAGGAGCAAATGATATATTATCTTAATCATGTTAGGAATTTGGGTTCCTTTCATGAAACAAAGTTGAATTTTTTATACCCCTTCTGACAATTGTTACTTAACAGCCTATATGTTTGGATACTGCAGTTTATGCAAATGTTCGTGTTCTATAAATTTTAGATTTATCTCCATTCATCATTCCTTACAGAGATTAAGGTGTCTGCATGTGTTAGCACGGGCTAAAATGTGATTAAAACACATTTCATTTATGCCAGATGGTAAAAGAAAAAAAAAACCTTAAAAGAGGATTTTTCTATACTAGAGGTCAGATCCTCAGTTGGTGTAAATCAGTGTTGCTTCACTGGCTTCAGGTGAATTACACTGATTTGCACCAGCTGGGACTGGGCCCTGCATTGCTAGCAATGCAATTTTAGAGAATTAATACATTCAAATAACACCCAGACATTACTCTATTTTCTGGAAGCAGTTGCCTCCTAATTGTAGAGCCAACCCTGTAAATCCTTACCTATGTGTGTAAGCCTTACACAGAGGAACTATTCCATAGAGGTCAATGGGACAACCCAACTGCGTTGGAGCTTGTGGTACTTGCCGTGGTCTCATTTAAGAGTAATGACCATAAGGCCCATAAAGGTATGCACGGAAAGAATTCCTGGAAACCTTTCATTCTCTGCTATGATCTTTAAAAATCTCTTGAATCTGGGGAGAAAATAAAAAATAGGCTGTATCCTGAGCTGGTGTAGTTCAATTGATTTCCAAGGAGCAGCAGCTGTTTATGCCAGAGGTAGGATCCATGAAGAATCTTAGGCATTGCCACCCCGAGTGTCACAGCGGCTAACATTAATGAGCCTACAAAAGTCACAGGAACAACACTTTAATCCACAAAGCTGAGCTGGACACCTCTGCCCCCTGTACAATGAATGGGGAGAGACAGGATGCCTGGAAGGTGATCCACAAAAGCCAGCATGGCTTAGCCACCTAAGCTAGCAGATGGGAGACACCACTGAGAGGGATGTGTGCTCCCTTCCCCTCTCAGAGAGATAGATGCCTAAGTCAGATATGCAGGAAGGCAGCTATCTCTGCTTGTGATTCACAAACAGGAAACACCCATGTGGAGTCAGGTGGCTTGGGCATCTAAGCTACTTCTTGTGGGGATGAGTTTACTTCCTGTCTTACTCCACAGAAAATGGCTGGAAGAGGAGGTGGCCACGTATAACTTTTAGCCTACTGGTTAGCACACTTGCAGACCCAGGTTCTGGGCAGGATTTGAACAGTAGAACTCTCAGCTCTCAGGAGTTGTGGATTTTCTGATGGGGGGCTCCCACGGTGTCTCCTGTTGAAGCTGTTTCACTGTGGCTAAATAATGAAGAAGTGATTGGCACACGGGAATTGGAGTGATTAGAGCAGGGTCCTCCACCTCCCAGGACTGAAGAAATATGAGTACCTGTGCACATGGGAAACTCCCTCTTCCTACTGACACAGAAAGGAATTCTCAGTCTGTCCTAGGTACTACTGAAAACACTTGGGCCCAGATCCTCAACAGTCTAACTCCTTTGAAGATCTGAGCCTTGTTGTGAAGACGCCTTCCACTCCCCAAAAAAGTAAAAAATGACCTTGTGCCCTTAAGATATTATTAATACTGAGTTCAATTATTCTGATTTCTTCTGTGGATGAATTTGTAGCAACAGAACCAGGTGCCTGGCTGATGCCTGTTCATCTTTGCTTATAATTGACTGTGATCCTGTACCTTTAAAAATCAAACTCCTGCTTCATTCACTTTATGTCTTTGCAACACTAACTGTCTTTCTACTAATTGGTTCTGTGTAAATGAAACAAGCTGAAAAACACTTTGGCACCAATAAATATTAATAAGTTATTGTTTGTTTTCTTTACCTTGCTTATGGATTCATACAAAGACGGTGCTAAGACATTAACTCCAGTCTATTAATTGCCACCTGATAATTGCCACCTGATACTCTTCTCCTGGATAATTAGGTACCCATTAGTTCTAATCAAGTAGTTACTTAATTATTGCAGTAATTAGTCTAATGGACTAGCAAATTGAAGCTTTATCACTTTTGGATACTTAATGTTCCTGACAGAATTCTTCAGAAGTGTCAGGGTTCCTGATTCAGCAACCTGTCATCAATGAACCCCCCTGCTGCCATCTCCACCCTACTCACATTGTCGCCCCATCCACTTTCCGAGATAACTTTGATATGTGAAGTGAGAGGCAACATAAATTCAAGTCCCCCTCTCTTCTCAACATCTTATCTGCTCTGCTTTGTTGTCTTCTTCATTCCACAGCAAACAAACTTTGTTGAGAAATTAAATAACATCTTGGCATGGAGATCACATGCATTAAACGGCACAGCAGTGGTGAATCAAAGAAAGGAGATGATATTGGCAGGTGCAGAAAAAAAGCAACTGTCTGGGGAAAAAAAGATTATTAATGAATGCTTAAGTACAGCAGGACTTGGAAAGGAACAAGGCGCAGAAGTTAGCCTGTTTATGATGAGCAGAGGCTCTACTTGAAGGTTTGGGACAATTAATGGGTTGCAAACCCTTCCATTTTTAGATCAGTGGTTCAAATCCAGCCCAGGGTTTTGGCCCCCAGAACTCAAGTCATTCCTAGCTGATGGCTAATAAGAAAGTCTATGTGAAATGAATCTTACAGAAAACAGCTGTTGACAGTCAAAGAGGAATAGATATGGAATCTGAGCTGCCTTCTTCTCCTTACACATGGACTCTGCAGTTGAGAGACAGTAGGGAGAATCTTGTATTGTTTTGTATCTTGCGGGTAAATAGAGGATTTTTAATGTGAAGGGCTCTCAATCCTGAATTTTACCCCAGTACAACATTTACCTTAAAGAAATACCTCGGAGCATCCTCTCCACTTTCTGCAATCCACAGAGTGCCCAGTGCCTTTTTGTGGATCCCAACACATTTCTGAGATGGAGATAAAAAGCACAGATGTAGCGCAATGACATTGCATTAAACCAAGACTTTCTCTCTCCCATTGATCTGATTCGGATTCTTTCAAGCTTCGTCATGTCAGATTTGTATCTGAATTGATCATCAAGCTTTTTGAAAAGTGTCAGCTGCCACTGTATTGCAATTCATAACATTTAAGGGTCTATTGACCTGGAACAAAAAGCTAGAAGCCACTTGGGAATAAAGACACCTATTCTATTAACAACATTCCACAATTGGCTAATTTTTATGCTATTCCAAATACATGGGAGGATTACAATGTCTGAACTAGATTTATATATCTTTTCCTCTTCTCAGCCAAATGTATTAGAAATCAGTAAGATGAGCCATTTTTTTCCTTTGTATTACAATAATGCCTAGGAATCCCAGTCATGGACGAGGACCCCGGTGCACTAGGCAATGAACAAACACAGAACAAAAGGACAATCCCAGCCCCCAAAGCCTTACAATTTTGGTAGTCTCTTTTATATAGGGTAATTTCTTTTGTATGTTTGGGATTTTTAGAACAGGGCTGCCAAGAGGTTTCTGGGGATACTTAAATAAATTAGCATTATTGTCTCCATCATTCTCCTCACTGCATGAAGGGTTGTGAATTCTTTCCCTCTCTGTGGGGTCCCAATCCCTTCAGCAGTCAAGATACAGCAGATAATTAGGACCAGGACTTTGCCTTCTAGCTTGCCCTATAAAACTGCTGTCACATTCCCAGACACAGTGTATTGCATCCATCACCATTGATTACAAATGTTGTTTCCTTAAAAGCTGCTGCTTAGGCAGCAATCCATAAAGCTCCATGCAACCTCTGAAAAATCATACAGATAAAACTGTTTAAACACCTGTTTGCGGCCACTGAACAATAAAGTTCCTGTGCACCAGAAGCAAAAATTATTCAAATTATACCTGGCCCATTAAGGAAATATACTACTTGAATTTAAAGTTCCTAAGTATGCGCAACACTTTCTTCCAGTGCTGGCAGTCTCAGCAGGGAGGTGAAAGCCCAAATAGGACATGGCGGCCCAGATTCTTCTGAGCATAAATGACAACTTCTGAAAGCAGAGGAGGAGACCCGCAGTGATGGAAAGTCCACTCTGAGGAGATTGTAAAAGTGCAAAACCGCCATGTCCCCCCTCCATCAATGGCCAAAAGCAGAAATTGCCCCTAAAAGCCATCTGAAGAAGGCAGTACAACCAGCAATTGCACTGAACCAGTTCAATCAGCTCTAATCAATAGGACACCTATGAAACCAGACCTTACAGCCGCCTTCCTCCAACAGCTGTCCTGGGGGTGTACAAACAGCAAAAACACCATCTGCCCTTTACTGTGGGGGGGAATTCCTTCCCTATATCAGGACAGTCCAAGCCAGTCACACCTCCCTGCACCAGCTTGGCTGAATCTAGCTCAGAGATTCAATAACCTTCTCTTCTGCAAGGCAGAGCAGATACTTATTAATGACAGCCTATGGGAGTGACACACTGCGGTTGCCCATGCTGCATCTGTCCTCCATGCTATACCTATTCTGAGGATAAACAGAGAACTTTAGATGCCAGGGTTATTGATCTAGCGCAAGCATTATATTCACTTAGAAGAAGCAGATGATGAGAGAGAGAATGACCCACATGAGACAGATGTTAGTCACATCACTTAATGTACTAATTAAAAGTGCTCAGATACTGTGGCAATGAAAGTGATTAAAGAACCTATGTAGAATAGAATATGTAACCTCCCCATTTGGAGTTAGACAGCTTCTGGAACTCTGGACTGAGCCTCTCAGGAGCCCCATGGACTACAACACTATAGACTACAACACTAATGGCTACCAGTCTAGAGTTCTCTGGTACCACTTCTCACCATGCTTGGAGTTGGGATGGGACAAAATTGACTAGAAACTCCTGCTGAGGACAGAAGGAAGGCTTCTGCCTAGGATGATATGGACAAACAGTTAGCTGGGCCAACAATGAGCCAGGGCTTCTCAGCCCCCTTCGGTGGAAGGGAACAGCCTGATTCAGAGACAAAGACCTGGTCTACACTACGCGTTTAAACCGATTTTAGCAGCGTTAAACCGATTTAACACTGCACCTGTCCACACAACTATGCCATTTATATCGATACAAAGGGCTCTTTAAACAGGTTTCTGTACTCCTCCCCGATGAGAGGAGTAGCGCTGAAATCGGTATTATCATATCGGATTAGGGTTAGTGTGGCCGCAAATCTACAGTATTGGCCTCCGGGCGGTATCCCACACTGCACCATTGTGACAGCTCTGGACAGCAATTTGAACTCGGAGGCACTGGCCAGGTAAACAGGAAAAGCCCCGTGAACTTTTGAATTTCATTTCCTGTTTGCCCAGCACGGACCTCTGATCAGCATGGGTGGCGATGCAGTCCCAAATCCAAAAAGAGCTCCAGCATGGGCTGTATGGGAGATACTGGATCTGATCACTGTATGGGGAGGCAAATCTGTTCTATCAGAGCTCAGTTCCAAAAGACCAAATGCCAAAGCATTTGAAAAAAATCTCCAGGCTATGATACAGAGTCCACAGCACAGCACAGCACAGTTCTGCATGACAAGCATAACAGAAAGCCAAAGAATCAAATAGACGCTCATGGAGGGAGGGAGGGGGTACTGAGGACTCCAGCTCTCCCACAGTCCCCAGCAGTCTCCGAAAAGCATTTGAATCCTTGGCTGAGCTCCCAATGCCTCTAGGGTAAAACACATTGTCCGGGGTGGTTCAGGGTATAGCTCGTTAATTTACCTCTCTCCCCCTCCGTGAAAGAAAAGGGAAAAAAATAGTTTCTTGAGTTTTTTCAATGTCACCCTATGTCTACTGCATGCTGCTGGTATACGCGATGCTGCGGCACTGAACAGTAGTATTCTCTACTCTCCCCTCCCTGGTGGCAGACGGTACAATATGACTGCTATCTATCGTCATCATCAGCCCGTGAGTGCTCCTGGCTGGCCTCAGGTGAGGTCGGCTGAGTGCGCCTGGGTAAAAATAGGAATGACTCCCGGTCATTCCCAGTAGATGGTACAGAATGGCTAGTAACCGTCTTCATCATAGCCACTGGGGGCTGAGCTCCATCAGCCCCCTCCCTTTCATGTGTAAAGAAAAGATTCTGTACTGCCTGGACTATCATAGCAGCAGGATGCTGGGCTCCTCTCCCCAGCACCGTTTAATGTCCTGCCTGGACTATCATAGCAGCTGGAGGCTGCCTCCCCCTCATTTTATCTCACTAACAAGTCAGTGTTTCTTATTCCTGCATTCTTTATTACTTCATCACACAAATGGGGGGGACACTGCAATGGTAGCCCAGGATGATTGGGGGAGCAGGGAAGCAACAGGTGGGGTTGTTGCAGGGGCACCCCCTAGAATGGCATGCAGCTCATCATTTCTGCAGGATCTGACACGGAGTGGCTGTGCTCTCTAGTACACTGGTTCTCTAGCACACTTGCCCCATATTCTAGGCAGGACTGACTCTATTTTTAGATACAACATAAAGGAGGGAATGACCCAGGGAGTCATTCCCATTTTTGTCTTTGCGCCCCCGGCCGACCTCAGCCAGGAGCATCCATGACAGCAGCAGATGGTACAGAACGACTGATAACCGTCATCTCATCGCCAATTTACAATGGCATGGCAAACGGTACAGAACAACTGATAACCATCTCTGCTATCTTGCAAAGGGAAATGAATGCTGCTGTGTAGCGCTGCAGTACCGCATCTGTTAGTAACATTCAGTAGACATAAGGTGACAGTAAAAAAAAGCTGAATGGGCTCCATGGCTGCCGTGCTATGGCATCTGCCAGGGCAATCCAGGGAAAAAGGGCGCAAAATGATTGTCTGCCATTGCTTCACGGAGGAAGGAATGAGTGACGACATTTACCCAGAATCACCCGAGACACTGTTTTTGCACCATCATGCATTGGGTTCTCAACCCAGAATTCCAATGGGCGGGGGAGACTGCTGGAACTATGGGATAGCTATGGGACAGCTACCCACAGTGCAACGCTTCAGAAATCGACGCTAGCCTCAGACCATGGACGCACACCACCGAATTAATGTGCTTAGTGTGGCCGCGTGCACTCGACTTTATACAATCTATTTTACAAAACCGGTTTATGTAAAATCAGAATAATCCCATAGTGTAGACATACCCAAAGAGATTAGTTGTAGTTTCAATTTTGCAGCTGAGGGAGAAGCAAAACAACTTAGGGAATGTCTGAATAACCTCTCCACCCCATAAAGGGTGTCTTTGAACTGCTGTGGGACCTAGTGCATAGGTCAGGCAGTTCTAGTTCTGCAGAGATCACTGTCCAGATGGACAGAGATTTGAGTTCGTGGGACACCTTGCAGATGCTATTCACGGGAGGCCTCAGCTTCCTCAAACCAAGAAGGAGATTTTCTGGGAAGAGATGGGTCCACCAGACCAAGAAGGGGAACAGCATCTTTGCACACCAACTTAGTGAAGAGAGCTTTAAACTTGTTTCAAAGGGGGCAGGTAAGCATAAAAAAGGCAACCTTTATAGAAAGCTGAATGTGGGGTAGGGAGGAGAGGGTAGATGGGGGAAATTACATAGGGTGATAGAAGCAACAAGACTAAAATCAGAGGAGGAATGGGCTCAGCATCTTAGATATCTATGCAGAAATGCAAGGATTCTGGTGAATTAGCAGGAAGAACTGAAAGAATTAGCATATACGCTAAATTATTACTTAATTGGCATCACGGAGATTTGGTGGGATACAGTTTGATGATGAAGGACAGGCAGAAAAAAGAGGGAAGAGGTATTGTATTATACATCAAGAATATATACACTTTTTCTGAGGTCCAGAAAGAGTTGAGTGGCAGACCAGTTGAAAGTCTCCAGGTAAAGATAAAAAGAGGAAAAATTGAGATGATGCAATGATAGGGATCTACTATAGACAACCAAATCACGAAGAGGAGATAGATGAGGCATTTCTAGGACAAATAACAACAACAACAAAACCCAAAACACAAGACTTGGTAGTAAACTTTACCTACACAGATATCTGTTGAAAAAGAAATATAGCAAAACACATTTCCAACGAGTACTTGAAACGTATTGGAGCCAACTTTCTTGTTTCAGAAAGCAGGGAAAGTAACCATTTTAGATTTGATTCTGACCAAGAGGCAGGAATTGGTTGTGAATCTGAAGATAGAAGACAATTTGGGTGAAAGTGAACATGAAATGATAGATTTCATGGTTCTAAGGAAAGGAAGGAGTAGAATAAGGACAGTGGATTTCAAAAAAGTAGACTTCAACAAACTTAGAATTTCTTCCCCTGGGAACTTGCCTACCAGTCCACTAAGGAATAAAGGTGTTCAAGAGAGTTATCAGTTTCTCAAGGAGATAATATTAAATGCTCAGCTGTCTACAATTCCAATGCAAAGGAAAGCTAGGAAGAATAGTAAGGGGCCAATGTGGCTCCTCTGGATCTCTTTAATGACCTGAAAATCAAAAAGGAATCCTACAAAAAGGGGAAACATGGATGAATTGCTATGGAGAACTTATTAGCCAGGATGGCAGGACTGGCACTAGGGGTTTTAGCGCCCTAGGCGCAAGGCAATTTCACCACCCCTCGCCCTGGTCCCGCGGCTCCGGTGGAGCTGCCACAGTGGTGCCTGCGGGAGGCCCACCAGAGCCGCGGGAGCAGCCGACTGTCCGCAGGCACGACTGCGGCAGCTCCAGCAGAGCCACGGACCAGCGGACCCTCTGCAGGCAAGACTGCGGCAGCTCCACCGGAGCCACCTGCCGCCCCCTCCGGCAAAATGCCGCCCACCAATAATCCTGGCGCCCTAGGTGATTGCCTAGGCCGCCTAAATGGAAGCACCGGCCCTGCAGGATGGACGGGGATCGTGTCCCTAGCCAGAAGCTGGGAATGGGTGAAAGGGGATGGATCACTTGATTACCTGTTCTGCTCATTCCTTCTGGGGCACCTGGCATTGGGCATTATCGGAAGACAGGATGCTATGCTAGATTGACCTTTGGTCTGACCCAGTATCACTGTTCTTATGTTTGTATGTTAACTATCATTAAAAAGGGGAACAATGAAGATCCTGGGAATTATAGACCAGTCACTCTAAATTCAATACCTTGAAAGATGCTGAACCAAATTATGAACCAAACCATTTGTAAGCACCTACAAGATAGTAGGGTTATAAGTAATAGCCAGTGTGGAGTTCTCAAGAACAAATAATGACAAGCCAACCTTTCTTCCTTCTTTGACAGGGTCACTGGCCTAGTGGATAAGAAGGAAGCAGCAGACATGTCTTATCTTGATTTTAGTTAGCACTATCTCACATGACATTCTCTTAACAAACAAGGGAAATATGGCCAGATGAATTTACTATAAAGTGGATAGTGACAGTTCTCAGGTTACCCAGGACTGTGAGTCATTTTGTTACTCCCCTATGAGGGAGTCGTCGCTTGTAGTAACTGGGTGTCAGCTCCCTAACATCACCAGCCTTTCAGCCACTCAGGCACCCTCCTCTGGCTCTGTCTTTGCTTAGCAGGTTAACAAGAGGGTGCACCCCAGTCCCCTTGAAGCATTACCCTGTGATATCCAGCCCCTGGCAATGACCACTCAGAGAAATCCTGGATCCTCTGCCCCCAAAGGAGCAGTGTACCTTCTAATGAGAAGGGTAGTTAAGCACTGGAATAGGCTTCCAAGGGAGGTTTTGGAATCCCCATCATTGGATGATCTATGTTTCCTGCCTCCGTGCAGGGGGCTGGACATGATGAGGTTTCAAGGTCTATCCAGGCCCTACATTTCTAGGATTCTGTGACTCCAGACAAAGGAGCAAGGAGAGGACCCTGCCACAGCAAGGGGGACCCACAATTTTTGTTTTAGCTGGCCAGAATTCACAGTGCTGCAGTCTCTGGACGCATCCCCAATGAACCATCTGCCTAGGAAAGTGTTAGGGAGGGAGCTGGAGGTTTTGAAGAGTTCGGAAGTGGGAAACTCGTTAACGTTTAGTACTTATTAGTTAACTCCAACCCTTTCATTCCCCAGATCCTATTTTCCTTCTCAGTAACGTCCCTGTTTCTTTTATTTTAATGATTTTTGGGGGGTGAGGGTGAGGGGGGATAAATGTCAAACAATCCATTACACCAATTTTCCCCATGGGTTTGATTTCTAAGCATTTGTCCACAGCAATTACATGGGAACATGCAAATTAGAAGACAAAAAGAGAGTGCCTTTGATGTCTGAGAAACCACTACAGACTGTCCAATGGGTATTCAGAGAGAGATGCAGAAATCATTAAGACAAGATTGCTTGGAGTGTGCAACAGTTGATGTTGCATCCAGGGGGAAAAAAAAGAAAAAGGAATCAAAATCCTTAGCATCATTATATCCTTCCCAATTTTGCTTTATGCACATTCAAGCTCTCTGGTTCACAAGCTCAGTGGCAATCAATTTTAGCTTGTAACAATCCGGAAGTTTAAAATCTCTGTAATAGTTTAGACCACTGCTGTTCAATGGCTTGTATAGCTCCTGGAAAAGATGACATGTTGTTACGAGTAGGAGAAAAGGAAATTGGGAGAATCCATCTGGCTGCGTCTGGTTTATCTGTCAGACTCTAACTGTTCTAATTTGTTTTTGGTTATTGTTGGGAAGGACTCACTAGTGACCTTTTTTTAAAGTTCACTTCTCAACGCTGGGTACATTGCCTCCTTTCAATCTCTTTTACACATGGGCACAAATGCCAACCCACTCAGCATGGGGGATAGGGCAGCTGAAAAGGCAGTATTCAGACTTCCGTCTCTGAAGAAAGAGGAAGCGATATTATTGGGACCGATCTTGCACCCAGTTGATGGCAAAACTCTGTGGATTTCAATGGGAGTTGCAGGTATGCAGCATCTCTGGAAATCAGGCCATTTGTTTAGATCACTATATGTGGATTTAGGTACCTAGCTGAGGCACCTGGTTTTGAAATGTTGGCTTTTACTCTCTGTGCCTCATTTTCCCTCCATACAATGGGGAAGATTCCCTATCTTTCTCACTTACATTGTAAGCTCTGTGGGGCAGGGACCATCTTTTTGTCTTGTGTTTGTAAGAACCCAGCATAGTGAAGTTCTGGCCCATAAACCTGGTCTCCTAGGCACTATGTAACTACTAGTACTAGTACTACTAATAATAATAATAAATAAAAGGGGTTGTAGAAGAGCAAAGTATTCATATGATAGAGTGAACTCAAGCCTCATCCTTGTGGCATAAACTGGGCTGCCATAGCAGTGTGAAGGAATATCCACAGCCCATCCCTACAAGGTAGAATATTGCACACCTGGCCAGGTATATTATAGGAGGGAAGAGTAGCTGATTCTCCTGCCTGTGCAGCATCAGCACTGGCCTTTGCTGAAGGTAAGATACTGAGCTAGATGGACCATTGTGTTCCTGGCTGGTAAATTTGGTACTCTGGACACAATTCCTATGCTATCTCCCCCCCTTAGACCCTCCTTAGCTGGCATTTCATGGGGGGTTGGGCCAGGCAGTGGGGAGAAGGTTGTACACACAATGCCTCATTCTCCTGTGACTTTCCAGGCTGGCCTTAGCCTTGGACACTGAACTTTCAGCGATGGCTTTGCCTACTTGGCCCCGAACGGCTGGGTCAGGAACCACTATTTTGGCCCAGTTCTCTCTCACTGCTTTTGCAGGGGATTGGTATATGCAGCAGCAGCCGGGCCTGGGAACAGCAACACCAGTGCAGCCCCTCGCTCCTGCATCAAACAAAATAGCTTTGGAGGGAGTGGCTGTGGAGTTTCTGCATAGGACAGCAAGGGGCTACTGCCAGTCTTGCTTGCCCAGGTCCAGATTAACCAGTGTGCACTTTGGCTCACTGGCACAGGGCTCCCGTCTCAGGGAAGCCCCGACCACTGGGTTTGTCTGTGTGGTGTTACTACAGGACAAACGTGAGTGGCGCTGTGACCCACACACACCAGGTTGCAACACCAGTCACTCAAATTTGGCCCAGTTGTCCCTCTATCCTGGGCGCTGGAGGGAAGAGGTGATGGAAGAGTAGAAACTGGGCCAAATTTGAGTGTGAGTGGCACTGCATTGTGGGGTCATCATGCCACCCAGGTTAGGCCTGGCTAGAGACATCATGATTGGGGGAGGGGTAAAAACCAGGCCAAATTTGAGTGAGTGGAACTGGGACCTGGCAATGCCACTTACTCAAATTTGGTCCATGCCATGTGAGTGTGGGGCAGGTGATGGGGGTGAGCAGAGCAGCTGGGCAGCCAGGAATAGGAGGAGCCAACTTAGCCCAGGATGGGAGCACAGTCAGGGGGATGCAGTGAGTGGCCAGGAAGGTTTCAGGCAGGGCTGGCTCCAGGCTCCAGCACACCAAGCGTGTGCTTGGGGCGGCATGCCACGGGGGGGGGCTCTGCTGGTTGCCGGGAGGGTGGCAGGCGGCTCCGGTGGACCTCCTGCAGGCGTGCCTGCAGAGTGTTCGCTGGTCCCACAGCTCCAGTGGAGCATCCGCAGGCACGCCTACAGGAGGTCCACCGGAGCCGCGGGACCAGCAGACCCTCCGCAGGCAAGTCTGCAGGAGATCCACCAGAGCCACGGGACTGGCAAGCAGCAGAGAGCTCCCCGCGGCGTGCCACCATGCTCGGGGCAGCGAAAAGGCTAGAGCTGGCCCTGGTCCCAGGGTGGTGGGTAAAGGGCTGGAGCAAGCTGTTGAGGTGCTATGGGGTGAGTAGGGAGTGCTAGGTGCTGTGCAGTGAAGGGTGGGGGGCAAGGGGAGGATGTTAGGGAGGTGGGGTGAGTTGTGTGAGGAATGAGAGATGTTGGGGGGTGAAGTTGGAGGCCATGATATGGGGGCTGCTGGGGACTGAAGTGTTGACTGCTGTGGTGAACAAGGCATATTTCAGGGCTGCTGGGATGTGTGTGGGAGGGGGCTTTTAGGATAACTGGAGGCTTGTGGATTGTTGGGGTATATATAGGGTGGGGGTGGCATGCAGGAGTCTGTTTGTAAGGTGTAGGCATGTATGGGGCAGGAGTGCTTTGCAGAGGGGCACCTATTCATGCTGCATGGAGCTAGCAGCAGCTAGAGCAAAGCCAGAGCAGGGTTGCATGGCCTCTCTGTCAGATAGGGGGCAACCAGGCTAAATTTGAGTGATGGTGAGAATGGCCCCAATTTCCAGGGTGCACAGGGCTCCAAAATTCTTTAATCCACCACTGCTCTCCTGTAAATCCAGCAATGTCACTGAAGTTACCCCTGGGTAAAACTGGTGTAAGTGAGATCAGAATCAGGCCCTTTGAATCATTGTCTTGGTGGAGGCAGTGCTGGGTGCTCCAGATTTGTCTGAAGCAGCCCTGCTTGTTCCCTTGGGGGTTTTCATTTTGTTCCTTTTTTTTTTTTTTTGGTGGATTTTTATTTCTGCACTCCACTCCAAGATGTAGCCCAACATCTTGCCAGAGACATAAAATGGAAAAACGAGCAACTCATCAGAAAAGGAGCAGCTGTTTTGCACCATCACAAAACAAAAGCATCATACACTAAAAACTAGATTTAGCAGTTTAAAAGAGCTGCTAACACAAAATTAGCTGGAGACAAGAGCGTGGTTTCGTCAGTGACACAGCTTCAGTCAAATCTCTTAATTTATGTAAAAACAACTTAAAAAACATTAAACGGCTGATGCTTCGGGAAAGGAGAGGAGCTTTCAGACTTTCAACGCCTGCCTGGAAAGAACATGCATATTTATATTGCCATTTTTCCCCTTTAATGAATTTTAAATAAGCATTATGTCAAAAGTGCCCCATCTTAAATAACAATGATGCCATAGTCCTCCTGACTAAAGAGATACCAGCTTTTATAGGCACGTCATCTGTAGTTATTGCTGGCTCAGAGCCAATAAAGGTTGCACAAAATATTTGCTACACATGAGATGCAACGATAAGGTCCTGACTGCTTAAGGATCATTACAGAATCTAGGCCATTTTTTATAAAATGTATATAAATAGACACACAACTTTAATGCATCACACACACAAAACCTGAAGCCCAAAGGCTGGTTCCTCAGGTGCATTCGAGCTCTCTTCAGACATAATAGTGGCTGTCCATTTCCTTTCTGTACCCAGATGCAGCTGGGATCTGCATTAGCCACTGGCACAACTTAGAGCAGCCCTGTGGCCCAAGGGACTATTCCACCAGCACAGAGTTCAGCATGCTCCAGCCATGTCCCAACCCAAACCCAGAACAACCTCTACATGTGTCCTATGCTGAAGGTGCTTGCGAGCAGGAGGGAAAGGGGGAAGTTTCCTACACAAGGGGAAAATTTTGCTAGTGTTCTGTCCCCCTTGTGTTGCCAAAGGGGCAAAAAGGGTACACAGCATGGCTGAGGATCTGTCACCTTAGAGCCAGGAAGTGCTGAAGGCTGGATTCTGATCTTAGTGGGTTTTACATCAGTGTAACCAAAATAAGAATCTGATCTCTTCCCTCTCTGCTTCTGACTCAGAGTCTGGTTTCTTATTTCTCTGCCTGTGAAATGGAAACAACACTCCTTTACAATCTCAGTGAGTGCTGTAAAGTTAATGTTTATAAATAGCTTGGAAGACTGAAAGTTATATGTATGTGTCAAGTAAGAACTATTATTATCCTGGCTGGCTAAAAAAATTGATGGGGCTTCCAGGAGATTCAGGACTGTGCCATTCCTTTCCCTGCCATAAACTGCAGCGTAGTGTTACTGTACCCTGTTAAACAGCTGCCATGTTCCGCCTCAGAAGTGGCTCCATTTCACCTATATATGTTAAATATGTAAAATCAAACCTTGCCTGCCTTACTCAGGCAATTCTTCCATCACCCTCAAGGGCGCTTCTGCATGACTAATGGACACAAGGCTGGTCCCACTGACCCCAATCCTGCAATTCACTGAATGAAGGTAAACTATTGCGCATCAGCAGAGCCCCTGTGAGTCCCAACAAATTGCAAGATGTGGCCCAGGGTTCACAAAGCACTTTGGCATCCTTCAGGCTGAAAGGTGATATAGTAATATGGGCAAACATTTCAAACCTAGATGCCAAAGTTAATCATCTAACCTCCTATATGAAGTCCTACATATAAGCAACCTGATTTTTCAGAGGTAATTTTATTTAAACCCTATTATTTAGGAACTTAAATATGGATATAGGAACCAGGCTTTAGAAAAAAGTTGTACAACTTTGCAGAAGGTTAAATATGCATCTGAATTTTTCAGCTCAGGACCATCTATGTTCTTGATCTGAGGCCTAAATTTAACTCAAGAGTTAACTGAGTGGCTCCTTTTCAAAAGGCATAAGCGCCAAGGCTGGGATTTCCAGTGACACTTGAGGGATTTAGGTAGCCAAACCCCATTCAGCATCAATGGGAGTCGGGCACTTCATTTCTTAGGTTCCTTCAAAAACTCCCAGTCGACAGGAAAACCATGCTGTGATCCTGCACTTTTATATCTGCCAAAAATATGAGAATGTTTTTGACCAGGGATCGGCAACCTTTGGCATATGGCTCGTCAGGGAAAGCCGTGGTTCGCTGCTCCAGGCCAATGAAGGCTGCGGGAAGTGGTGTGGGCTGGGGTATGTGCTGGCCACTGCTTCCCACAGCCGCCATTGGCTGGGGACAGCGAACCGCGGCCAGTGAGAGCTGTGATCAGCCAAACCTGCAGACACTGCAGGCAAGCAAACCATCCTGGCCTGCCAGTGGATTTCCCTGATGGGCTGTGTGCCAAAGGTTGCCAATCCCTGTTTTTAACCTTTGTTGGATCATTAGGCATCAGGACCTGAAATGCCTCATGTTGTGTCAATTAGGCTGAAGGAATGGAGTCCAAGAAGGTGAGAATGCAGAGAAAAGGGGTGTGGTTCTCCGTTGATCCAAAGAAGGAACGTGGCTTATAGAGCTTATCCTGAATACATTGTGCCTTAAATGGGGCAGAGTACATGCTGCTCTGAACACTAACACTTTAGGGGATCTTCTTCGCTTGAGAAGGCCATGCTGTGCTTCCAGTACTGCCGTGTTAAAAACCCATCTCAGCAGGAGCCATCAAGCCTGTGGAGTGAAGGCCTAGGAATTCCTTGCTGACAACGTTAAAATTCAGGATCTGAGCATCAGCAAAGCCGCCTGAGTTCAGCCACTAATACAGCCCTGAGAAAAGAAACAGGACCTTGCAGCAAGTGAGGCATAGCACTTAGCAAAAAGATTGACTGATCTTGCTACAGATCAGATGGATGGTTTTAAATGACCTGGAAAGACATTTCCTGAGCCCTGGGCCACAACATTAAGAACCAAGACACCACTAGCACTTCTGAAGTAGTTATTAGCGACTGAAGTAGCACTTGTCAACCACGATTTTAGTTTCAAGTAATGGTTTAACAGCATCAACTTGAGGAAAGGTTATACCTCTGCGTGTCTGGTGTGCTGCTGACACTTAAAGGAAATAATTGGTAGATTTAGAGCAGGGACAGGTGCCAGTGGTGGACCAGGACAGGAGGCTGGAAACTTGGAAGAAAACTTTAATGTTATTGTGTGAAACAGGAGCCAAGGATCCTCCTAAATCTCAGCATAAAATGCATGATCAACCTGTAATCTAATCTCCTAGAGGAAGCGCTGTTCTCTCGCCCATGTGCCAGGCTGCTGTGACCTTACTGAGTTGTCTACAGTTGCAGTTTGCAGCTCTGTCCTAACAAAAAGAAAAAAAATGTTGCCCCATGTGGTTCCTCACTGAGTCTTTGGAAAGCCCATGTAGTGCAAATTCCAGCCAAGTTTTGGCTCTAGTTCAAGAGCGCACAGAGAAAGTGTGCATATGTGCATGAGGAGTAGGGGGGAGTGTTAGAATCAGGTAATCAATCTCATTTACCTGTTGCTCTGTAATGTGACGCTAAAGCAGACAACTTAGTGTGCAAATCCAACAGCCGCTGGGCTGTCATCGCTTTCCAATTAGCTGCATTTGATTTGAATGGGCGCTGATGGATTGTGTTGGCAGGTGAGGTGGGCGTCTGGAAAGTGCTCCAGCTGCCATGGGATGTGGGGGTAGGGGAGAGGGGCAGTACATGTGCATGTGCTTTTTCTCCATGCTGCTCACTGGAATGACGCTGGCTTGCAAAAATAAAAGCATTGCTGTTAGCTGTGGGATAGAGGGATAAATACTAGTCTCAATTACACCAATGTGATGTTATTCCTGATTTACAGCAGAGTACCTAAGGGTCAGATTCACCACTGTTTTATTCTGGTACAACACCACTGAAATTAACATAGTTCCGCTGATGTAGCGCCATGATGAACCAAACCTACAGGTTGGTCCTATGTCTCTGATTATTTGTTCCATTACTCATGCAAAGCCAGACCTACATGCAGTAGTCCCAAGGAGCACTAATCATAGACCAGGACCCCACTGTGTTAGATGCTGTCCAAATACATAATGAAAAGGGAGTCCCTGCCCCAAAGATCTCACAGTCTAAGACAAGAAAAAAAACAGGTGGCTTCAGACAGAAAGACAGGAAACAAAGAGACTGTATTGGTCTGCATGATAGGCAGTGGTGTCAACATGCCAGCTGCCCAGCTGGTGTCAAGGTTTTTTTAGGCATCATGGCAAAGGAGAGTTTTAAGGAGGTATCTGAAGGAGGTCAATGAGGCATCTTTGTAGATGCTCCTCCCACATGTGAGGAGAGATGGAAGGTCACATTGCATTTTGTCAAATTTCCCTTCGATGAAATTAGTGAGATTTTGTGCAGAGAGAGAAGTGGAAGCAGAGGAGCAGGGTTTGAGGAGGGAGTAAAAGGTGGAGAAAATGCAGCTGGAATTGCATGCAAGAGATTCAATTCAGGGGGAGAAGGAGTTTCTTGGTTAGAAAGATGGCAGAACTGTAGGAAGATAGTACAGATTTAGAGTGGGGGAAGTCACTAGGGTTGTGGAATTTCCTCCAGAGATGCTCTACAGCACAAGAATACAGGTGTAGGATGTAG
Source organism: Gopherus evgoodei (assembly GCF_007399415.2). Lineage (NCBI taxonomy): Eukaryota > Metazoa > Chordata > Testudines > Testudinidae > Gopherus > Gopherus evgoodei. The sequence continues at coordinate 11,685,094 of NC_044331.1, forward strand.
CTGTTGGGCTGAGCCAGGGCTGGCAGGATTGTCTTTGCAATCAGCGAGAGGGACAAAAGAGTCAAGGGTTGAAAAAGTGAAGCTTGGAGAGAATCAAGGATCATATCAATGGAAGAAAGGGAAGAGAGGGCAAGGAGGAGGGGGCAAAAGAGAACTTATCAACATTAATGGATCTGAAGTTACAGAGGGCTTATTCTGATCTCCCTTGAAATGGTAAAACTCACTGGAACCAGTGTTAAACTAAGGCACAGTGAGAGAAGGATCAGAACCAATTTTTTTAATTAAAAAAATCCTTGAAAGGGAATCTTTGAACCACGTAATAATTATTTCAATTTTGGTGGACATTTTGAGTATAGAGTTCCAAGAAATATGATAAAATGACTGGGCCTGATTCTGATCTCTTGTGCACTAGTGTATAGCAGGAGTAATTCCAATGAAGTCAAGGGATGATGGTGTAAAGCAGGGATCAGCAACCTTTAACATGCAGCCCGTCAGGCTCGGCATGCATTGCACCGCTTCCTGCAGCCCCCATTGGCCTGGAGTGGCAAACTGTGGCCAATGGGAGCCATGATAGGCTGAACCTGCGGACACGACAGGTAAACAAACCAGCTCGGACCCCCAGGAGGCTTGTCCTGGCAGGCCGCATGCCAAAGGTTGCCAATCCCTGATGTAAATCCATAGAACGTGAGTTGAGAATCAGGCTGGTTGACTAGCTTAAGTCTTTTCAACTCATGAATCCAAAATTCAGAGTTGGAAGGTAAGTTAGGGTGCCCACCTCTGCATTTGGGTGCTGAAGTACCCATGTCGAGTAACTAAATTAGATTCCTTTTTGGTAACATAAATATATAGGATTAAATTCAGCCTTGGGTTATGTCAGTAGCCTACAACTTAAAGCTACCCTCCTTAGGTGGGGGAGGGGGCAATGTGACACTGACTGTGACCCCTTAGTTGGATGTTAATCAAGAAACCACATAATGCTTGGAACTCTTCCTTTAATTAGCAATGGGCCCAAGTCACCACAGTTGGAATTGAATTTGGGGTTATATTCAAACTCTTTCCACCCCCACCCTGGAAGTCAAAAATTTTCCAGTTCAGCACATTTTGGATCAATGTAGGGAATCCACATTCAGAAGTCCTCAAGTTGGGAGACTGGGAGATTTGGATACAGTGCTGCAGTTCAGGCACATCTTTAATTACAATTTTAATCATTAAAAACAATAATATACATTTAAAAAACCTGAAAAGCAGCCTTGAACCATGCCATCCAGTATCCTTCTGTTACCATCCTCAACTGGGCTCTGAACTGATCATGTCTTTTCAGACAGTACTACAACATGGACATGTTTTTACAGGCCTGTAGAAAGGCCATTTTCATTCACATATTGAGTCCCACTCATACATTGCGCCAGTCAGCTAATAATGAGACAGAAACATTGTTTAGTCTTTCCTGATGAAACCAAACCAAAAGGAACCAGCTTAGGCTAAGCCCACTCACCACAGACAGTGATCTCATGTGATCTGAACAGACTGGATCAAATGTGCCTTGGAAGCCATTGTTATGGAGACCAGGCTTTGTGCCAATCCAAGCTGTGTCATAAACAAAATATTCACCGAGAATGCATGAAAGCTTCACCCTCACCTAGTGAAGGCTGGGTACCTCTGAAAGAGAGTAGGCAAAATTGGCATGAAAGGTGCAATTAGAGTTGGTGAAGGTAATACTATATCTGACCCAAATGAGGCCTTCAAAACCGACCTTTGTTTAACCTCATAGGAATACCCCCTCCCCCCAAAAATAAGTATGTTTTCATAAAGACTAGTAATTATGGACACTTGAAGGAGATTAAAAGCTTTGTTCATTCATTGAAATGTTAAACTCATTGTTTAGAAGGTATATATAGTCTTGTTCCTTACAGCACTAGAAGAATATGGCATGAATATGTCATGCAAAAAAAAAAAAAAAAAACCAACAATCTCAAGAGAAATGTGTAGAAATGCTATTTTGGCCTAGGATACATGCCAGACATGTCAGCTGATAGCATCCATAGAGCTGGAAGACTGAAAATGAACTGCATTACAACAAACAGAGATTTCACAACTTGAAAGCAGCACACTGACATTTATATTAGCTCAGTTTGACACAACCTGACGGGTTGCGATTGGATGAAGAGAAACTATCTTCAGCATCCACCCACCTCCCTCTGCCAGGGCTCCTGACTGTTTTCCTAAAGTGCATCTTTCAGGCCAGGCCTGTGTAGGTAATAGATCATGTTAAAACACTGCCATTTTCAATGGCAGCTGCTGGGTGAGTGTATGAACTTCTGGCTCATGATAACAATAAAGCCGGTATGAATGGAAATGTGTGTCTGGGGAGACACATCAGTAGGCAGAGAGAATGAGTGTTTTATTTAAATCCCATGGGGGATCTCCTCAATGTGACCAAAGAGCACACAGCTGTGGAGGGAAGGTACCAGGGTTTAGACACTTGTACCTTCCCTTGAGCCTAGGCTGCCCCTGTGCCAGGCCATGCTCCTGGTGCAAGCTGGAAGCAGCCTGGCAAACTGAAATCATTCAGAGTCTACAGAGAAGAAACAGCCTGGGCACAGCGGGGCAGGCTCTGCTGCAGTCCCCTGCCATGTGCCTCAATGCTGAGCCACAGGAGACACCTTTGGCAATGAGCGGGAAATTCAGCCTCCATCGGTTGCTTTGGACACGACCTGTCCTGGTGCTTTTCTGTCATATTCACCATTTGTCTGATGAGAGGAACTAAACTAAGAAGAGGCTCATTTCTTGTGGAGTTCTGAACAACCATAATGTGCTGTAACTGTAACATTTAGGAAGCACTTGGTGGGATTGTCAGGAGACAGAGCTGGGGGCAGTTTTGTATTGATGACATGAGCAGTCAGCTCAGTCTGTGTCTGCTCAGTCTCCTGGAAGCATGTAGTTCACCCTAAGCAATGCTCAGAGCTTTAATACAGGGATTAACTGTTTGTGTCTTTACTCTATACCCAACACTCAGATTATGGGGAGAACCACACTGGCACAGCTGGATTCCAAATAACCATGTTTATTAGTGGTGTGCAAATATTCAAGGCCTAACTACCAACATACATTGATGTTCTGGCACAGTTCTGATAACTTCAATAGACCGAAAGGAAGATCTGCTAGATCAGTGGTGGGCAACCTGCAGTCCACGAGTCTCACACAGCCCATCAGAGCAAGCGGCTGGCAGGCAGCCAAACTATTTGTTTACATTTGCATGGCCTCCCACAGCTCCCACTGGCCACAGTTCGCCATTCCCAAATGGTCTGGCAGCTTGCCCTGAGGGGCCATGTGTGGTCTGAGGGCTGCAGATTGCCCACCACTGTGCTGGATAGCTTCTAAACTATTTAAAGGGACATTACTCGATTCCTAGACACAATTTTAACATAGTCCCTCAATTTCTATAGTCATAACTATACTAGTAACTTGATCTCTGGTTCAATATTATGCAATTAGTCATATATTTAAAAATCTTTTCTCTTGCCAAGGGGAAAGAGTGAGCAGAGCTGCATGTGGATGGTTGATCTCTTTCTCCTTCTGCACATAATAGCTGAGGAGAGAAACAAAGACCAAAACTGGCCAAAAATAAAACAATCTTGAGAAAAATGAATTGGAGGGGAGATCCAAATTTAAACTTTCAGTAAAAAAAATTCATGAACATTTTCAGTTTCAATTTTTTTCAGCCAGCTCTAGTAATAAACTACAGAGACTTTCGCCTATAGGTCAATAGTCAAAATCCAGCCTAGGTTGTGTTTTCCTATCACTATCTCTTACCACTCTTGAATGGTCTGTGTGAGATGAGTTGGTGGATCTCTGCCCAGTTCTTCGTACTGAGGTCTCCACCTCCCAAACTCCACAACACCTAGATCCCCCCATTGACTGCCACAGCAGAGAGGCCAAATATCACCTGGGCCACAGACATGGTCCTATCTCTCACTTAGAAGTGGTTCAGCGCTGATACGTGAAAAGATCAGAGCTGCGACACCTCTTGGGGAAGCAGTATTGGGAAATTTTGCACTGTGTTATGAGTCCTTTGGAGAGAGCCATCCTGTGTCTAAGGCTGTCAATTTGCCACCTATCCCCAGCATTAAATTCAAGCACAAAAATAAAAATAGTTTGAAACAGCTTTTTAAAACATATTTGCTTCAACATTTTAACCAAAGAAAGCTCTGAGAAGAACATTAAAGCAAGAGGCCAGCTGGGTCACAGGAATTGTTCACAGCTTGCTACAGTGCAGTATTTTGTTGCAAACACAGAAAATAACCTTGTACATCAGAAAGAGAAAAATGAAATCTATGAGGAACATTGGCCGCGGCAGCAGTCAGATATATCCCCTTTTACATGGTCAGATATATTTAGCTTCCCTCTCTGATTACTCCAGAATGAAGTCCTGCCTAATGGCACCATATGAACGTAGAGTCCCAGAGAGCCCCGAGTCACACATTTGATTCCTTAGTTTATTGGGTGGCTGCAGGCTGCACATATTCAGGGCAAGTGATGTGACACATCCTGTCTTCGGAGAAGGGTCAGTCAGCTGTACAGCGGTTTGTGCCCTTAGCAGGTGTTTCAATGTCAAAGGTATTAAAGCTCGTTATTTTCTCCTCTCTGCTCAGTGCAGTCTAGGCTGTTTTTTTCCCCCCTGATTCTAATTAAGTTTATAGCCAGTGACTACGAGCTGGCCTAAGAGTTGAGCTGTCGAGCTGAGACCTCAGAGGAAGCGGCTCACAAACCCTTCCAGCGGGAAAGAAAAAGGTTCTGAGGGTGGCCATATTGTCTGGAAATTCTCTTTCTCTTCCACATGTATTTGCCAATATATCACACCACACATACACACCCTCTACAAAAGATATACACTAACTTGTCCTGCTCTGGTGGATTTTGTTTATTGACATTGACAACAAGATTGGACCGTTTGATTGCGTCTCTCTGTTATATCAACGCAATTCTGACATTATATGAGTGTGCCAGTATTTGGTTCTGGTTGTAAACATTGGCTCACGCGTGACTCCAGAAGGAAGAGCCCATTTAATGAAGACTCAGCCCTGGGACCTGTAACCCACTTTCCCCCTTGACTTCCCATTTAAGAATTTGCCCGGCCTATCCCTGCTTCGCTTGTGAGATGTGATCAGACCTCAGCCCCCATGGTAATGTGGCTGCCTGCCAAATGAGTATATTTCCTACAGCCCTTCTGAGCCTAACTTCAGCAAAGCAACCTCAAGCCGGTGTGTGTAGTTGCCTGAGCTCCCTGCAGTGAAGGTGTGGTGAGTATTGGCTGGTCTCTGTGTGGCACAGCAGTGTGCTCATCCAGTTCATTTCCCACGTTCAGATCGAAGACGGATTCTGATGATGATAAAGGTATCCCATCCTTGGGCGGCTCATGCAATCAAAGGAGAAGGGGCTTGGTGGAGATTTGTAATGCGCTGTTGGATGTATTCCAGCTGGCTTTGAAAGGGGTTAAACAAACAACGTGACTGCGATTTCGACACCTCGTGGACAAGGCATTGCATCACAGAACACAAAATCAAGCCCATCTCACTTGCATAAGGAAGTTTGCAGGACAATAACAGACTGTCAAATGCGTGAGAGATTCCTACTACGGAATGGCTCTAAGCACAGATAGTCACCCAGAGAGTTCCTATGTCACTGTGACTCGGAGGATATATGGCAATGGGATTTCCCAGCTCCTTTATTATTTTGGGACTAGATTGTGTGCAGCTGTGCAGGGACCGATGAGTGAGCAATAAGCTCCCCATCCTTGCACTGCTGCGCAAGATTCACACACAATAGCAGTCCCTGTGTTCGATGGAGTGCAAAGATTGCTCTTCCTCTTGTGCGTATGACTTTAAAAAGGGAGTGGCTACCATAGGCTAAGACCCCACACCTCCTTCACCAGCCAATGGAGTTGGGACGGCACAGTGAGAGGTACAGTCAGATCCACCCTAGTGAATGGAGCAGTTTGTGCACCAGGGAGCAGCAGCAGTTGTGTTTGTGTCTCTGCAAGGGGAAGTAGGCTCCAAAGCCCTTTTCCTTCTTAGTGCAAATTGGATGGTAGGCAGGACAAGAACTGAACTCGGCATAGGGCACTGCGGGAGAATTCCTAAGGGTGATTGTGGGGTTGGGAAGGGTCAGGCTGGTCTGCAAATAGAGACCAGGCTTTAATTGTTGCTGTTACTATAGTTTTGAAATAAGGCATCTGTATGACTGACTGAATGATAACATCTTTTATCTGTGGGGGGACAGTGGCAGGTAAGACAGGGCAATAGTATAATGTGATCCAGGGACCCCTCTCTAAAAAAAAAAAGTCAGAATGACCAGATTACATCACAAAGCATTTTAAACCTTTGATGGAGAGACCTGAGACAGCCCCAGATCCAGTCATTTGATTTTTGTTTCCAGAGAGGATAATTAACACTAAAATATAGATGGCTTGGTGCAGCCCCACCTCCACCAGTGTCAGGGGCCCATCCCACGGTCAGTGATTCAAATGCTCTGATGCTGTTAGCTCAGCTCTTGCTTCTGCTGCCCGGATTATGCTCACTGCGGAGTTTTAAGGAAACATCAGAAAGTCCTCTAATTCATTGGATTATTGAAAAGGATATAATTACAAATCCAAACTGTAATGTGTTTGATTCGCTACTAACCTTCTGAGGCACCTAGGTAGGTCGTGATGGTGGGGAGTTCGCTAACTGGTGATTACCAAATTAGTTGCATGATAAAACCTTTTTCAGTACACTTTTTACAAAAATAAAATGAGTCATGAGATGATCTTCTCCTCCAACATGCTGTAATTTTTATTGATTTAACTTATGCCACTTTATTAGAACAGAAAAAGAGCGAGCAAAGTACCTGTGTGCTTTTCAATTCACGTTGCAAAAGGCGACAGCATTGAAAAGCAACTGGGAGAATTCCTGAATGTACTGTAGTTATATTTTAAAATCCACATTAATTATAGATCCACTTATTCTTTGAAAAGACAGGAGCTGCAGCAGTGCTGAGGGCGGGGGAGGGGTCATGTATAAATTGTCTCCCAAGGACCCCACTGAAATTTCCATAACATTCACCATATGACACTGATGTGTGAAAATTGACATGAAGATTTGAAAATTGGGACCGAGGGAGACCAAGCATAAAATAACTTCAATTTTGCGCTCCCTCTGTCTCTCAGAGGAATAGTGCAGCGGACTGACCAACACAACACAAACAAGCGAAGGGAAGAGAAAAAAAAAACTACTCAGGGAGAAGGATAGGAGTTATTAAAGAGAAAACACACTCCTCACTCTCAGAGAGAAAGGATGATCAATGGATTTAGTCACAGAGAAATTCAAGCAGAAAATTGCTGCTGTTTTTTATCTGAGAGGCAGAAAGTTTAACCAAACCAGAATCCTCTCAACTGTGTGGAAGGCAAAGAGTGAGGGGAACTACCTGAATTCCGAAGCACTAGGGAAGGAGGGGGAGGGGGGAAATGTACAATTTTGGGATAGCCAAGCAACTGCTGGGTAAAATCCTCAACTCCAAAAGTCCTCCGTCTGGTAAAGTCTATAACTGGGTTTTGTGCATTTTCCCTCCCGGAGCACCATCGTCAAAAGAAAGACTTCCTTTAATGATAAATTATTTTTCCCCTAATGATTTTAGAGTCATGGCCATGACTGGTTAATTTTCCATACTGGTTTATTTTATTGTCTGCAATCAAATATGTGTTGCTTCCTCACTTTAGAATTTCCTGGTCCAATCTCTTCCACCTCCAGAGGCTGTGCCTTAGATAAGGGAACTTGCCAAAATCCAGTGACCAAAACTGAGGTTCTGGTCTCATTACAGAATGAAGACAAGTCACTTGACTGAACCTGGACCAGAAAAAAGGAGCAACTCTCCAAGATCCCTTCTGTAGCACAAGTAATAATGGATTAACCACATCTATTGCTTTGGGTTGAGACTAAAAGTTGAACCTTATAAGGAAGGAAGCCGAAAACTTGCAGTCAATAAGCAGGCTAGAACAATGGCAGGGAAATGGAAAACCAAGAATGTCACAAGTATGCAGAAGAACACACTGGACCGCATGCCCGAGAGATCAGGGGACCATCAGCAGGACCATGGCAAAACACAATGCTCAGATCAATCCAAACTAACACTGAAAAACTTTATGAAGAATAATTCGTGGATCCTTTTTCTGCCCCTCTTGAGACTTCTGAATGTTGTTCTTCATCTAGTGTTGCATTGGGCCCGAGCCTGTGCCCTTCAAATTCACAGGTTAACACATCACTTCAAAAAGAGAGGCATTTGGGGTTGGATTCAATGAACTATGGGAGCAGTAGCAAAGCCTGAAGCACATCTCTTCCAGGTACATTTGTTCTTCATAGAAAAGGTCATCTAAACAGCCTTTCTAAGTGGTAGTAGATGGTGGCTCATTCATCTAGGATTCAGGTTAGAGAGAACTAGAATCCTTAGAACAGTGTTTCCCAAACTTGGGATGCCGCTTGTGTAGGGAAAGCCCCTGGCAGGCCAAGACGGTTTGTTTACCTGCCACGTCCGCAAGTTCAGCCAATCGTGGCTCCTACTGGCCACGGTTCGCTGCAGCAGGCCAATGGGAGCTGCTGGAAGTGGCATTGGCCGAGGGATGTACTGGCCGCCGCTTCCCGTAGCTCCCATTGGCCTGAAGCTGCGAACCGTGGAGAATGGGAGCTGCGATCGGCCGAACTTGCGGATGTGGCAGGTAAACAAACTGGCCCGGCCCACCAGGAACTTTCCCTACACAAGCAGCGCCCCAAGTTTGGGAAACACTTCCTTAGAAGAACAGCTTAAAATCTTAGCAGGGCCAGCTGAGCTGTTTCTTTATGAGCTCGACAGACTATCACGCAGTTCAGCACATGGATGTTTTCCTAATAAAACCGTAAAAGTCAAGATCTTGTCTGCTCTGAATGGACATGGCTTCCACGTCTGTGAACAAAAGTTCCCTTCCAAGCACCACTGTGCATTTTCCTGAGCACCAGGTGGTTGTTGCCTGCCTGCTCACCCACCCCAGAGACAGCTGCATTACAGTAGTACCATATGTAGACATAGTTTTGCTCAGGATGAAAGCCACTATATACATGTACAGTACTATTGCCTTTAAAATGTGTATTCTTCAAGTTATTGTAAGAAAATGATGCACACTCCAAGGTCAGTTGTAGCAGGAGAGAATGTACTACACAGTACTGAACACTTCATTATCTCAGTAGCGGATTTTTCCTTGGTCCGACTTACTTTATTTTATTTCGCTTTGTGGAGATTAGGTTCCTGATACTTGCTGATATGATGCTCTACAAGACATGCTCTGGATCTCATTTATTATGAAGTGAAGTATGTAATAGTGAAAAATAGTTACAGCAATTCCATCTTTCTCTAGGGTATCTCAGCACCAGTATGGATGACGGCACATACAGCCAGCTCTGTAGAAACAAATGGAGAGGAAATGGCAGTGCAGTGTTTTAAGCTCCTATACACCTGTTGGATGACTAGGCTATGGCAGTTCCATCTTTAATCTAGGAATGCACTTGATCCAGAGGTCACTTTGTTGGTACCAGGGAACAGCTTGGAAGGAAAGAGACTTCTCCATTTCACAGGCTGCTGGAAATATTGATCAAAAGCACCTAGAGGTTTTTTAACAGCAGCCGGAGGAAAATGCTCCACAACCATTGCACAAAGGAAAGCTGACTGCCCCAAACTCTGGACACCCTTCTGCACATTAAAACTGCAGTCCATGAGCAATCCTTTAGGACCAGGGCTATAGTGATAATTCCAGGTGGAAGGCCTGGGCACTACAGAGTGACATGGAATGCAGGTTCATTCTAAACACCGCCACTGGGCCCTATAGATTCACAGGGAACGCAGGGCTCATTCTAATCCAGGGGTCTGCAACCTTTGGCATGCAGCTCACCAGGGTAAGCACCCTGGCGGGCCGGGCTGGTTTGTTTACCTGCTGCATCCGCAGGTTCAGCCAATCACGGCTCCCACTGGCCGTGGTTTGCCACTCCAGGCCAATGGGGCAGCAGGAAGCGGCACGGGCTGAGGGATGCGCTGGCCACGGCTTTGCGCAGCGCCCATTGGCCTGGAGCGGCGAACTGCAGCCAGTGGGAACAGCGATCGGCCAAACCTGCAGACGCTGCAGGTAAACAAACCGGCCCAATCCGCCAGAGTACTTACCCTGGTGAGCCGCATGCCAAAGGTTGCCGACCCCTGTTCTAATAAATCACTGGCACTGGGATCTACAAAGTTTGTTTAAATTAAATTGTAAGGTCTTCAGGGCAGGAATTGTGTTTCTGAATATGTTTGCACAGTGCTCAGCACAATGGGTTTCAAATCCTGACTGAGGTCTTGGGGCTCTCCACCAAAACAAACAAATAATAATTATAATGATTCTGGGGTTTATTTATTTGCCTTCTGCTTTTTGAACCGGCTGGGTACACTCAGGATATCTTTCTGAGTTTTTCTATACAAATGAAAGCTGAGGGTCTCATGTAGTCATATGACTTCAGGAGCTGAGGCATGAACAATCAAATATCACAAGACTTGTGATGAAATGGCAAGACTTAACAACAGCTGTATTCATAATAGTATGAAATACAATAATCATATTCCCAAAAAGCAAAGGCACATTTTCTTACAATTTCAATGCACCTTTTCTAACCTCTTGTTGCATTATATTAGCTATTGTTTAGCACTTCCCTGCACTAGGTTGTTGTAATCAAGGTCTAATAGGAGCTGACCTCTATTTAAAAATCTAAATCCTTTTGTGCAATGCCCAGACATGACAAGATTGATTCTTAGATCCCTTATGCTGCTGTTAAGTTCAGTGAGGTTACACTTGATTTACACCATTGTGAGATCAGAATTAGACCCAGTATTTGCATTATTACTTTTAACCAGCCAAAGATATATTTTAAGGATTTGTTCTCACAGTGGAAGGGTAGCTTCTGTCCTGAGTTTTGTTTTAATGTTCATGTGTCAAATACAGATTAAAGTACTTGAATTTATCAGTCTTAGATCCATCTTGGCTTCTGCATGATCTTTAACGTGTCTGTCTTCTAAAAGGTGCTTATTAAAAGATGGGCTTTCTTTATTTTTTTTAAATCATAGTCCAGGTTGTATTGAGTACTTTAGAATATACATATAAAATACTTCTGGCTGATTTCATGCAGTTTGGAAATATTAGTCGCTCTGTGAAGTCTGAGATGAAATTTTCAAATACAAACGATCTTACCTACCTCAAAAAGGTCTTCAGAAATCTGCTGCAGGAGAGGTTGGGGAGGAAAGATAACCTAGTCGTAAGGGGGAAGGCTAGGACTGTCACTGTGATTACCACCATAAAGAAGCATTTTCAAGGTAACTTTTAAATCCAGAGCAGTGGTAACAAATTAGTTTGCAAGCCATCTTGAGCACTTTGAACCAGACATGTACTTAAGTAAAAGACACAATCATCAGGCTACAAGTGCAGAATCACTAGCCATCAGCCTGAGCTACAAAGTTTGAAACTAGATCTAAACTTTCCCAGAGTTTGAGGTTGAGTGTATATTGGAATTTTGGTTAGCACTTGTCCTTACAGATGATCCAATATTGTAGTTATTTGATAAAGGAAAGGAGAGGAACCTCCAATCTACTTTCCTAAGCACTAGCTCAGAGAGAGTTTCCCATTTGGAAATACATGATAAATATGGATGTGGCTGGGTGGTGTTAAATTGGGAAATGTGGATTAATATCAACAGGGTCTATGTTATTACAAAATCCCAATAAGTGTGTGGACACCACCTGTTTGCAGACATCCAAAATTTCATGAGGACATTCATGGTGTCTCTACTCTTTAAATTTTGTTTGGCTTCATTGTTAAATGGGAATATCATTCTGACAACACTGTCATGCATCTTTTCACCAACGGTCTTTAATTAACTGAAAGATTATGGAAATACTTCCACAAATCAGTTGCATAGATTCCCAGGCCAGAAGGGACCATTGTGATCATCTAGTCTAACTTCCTATATCACAGGCCGTAGAACTTCCCCAAAATAATTCCTAGACCAGATCTCTTAGAAAAACACCCAATCTTGATTTAAAAATTGTCAGTGATAGAAAATCACCACAACCCTTAGTAAATTGTTCCAATTGTTATTTACTTCCAGTGTTAAAAATTAATGCCATATTTTAAGTCTGAATTTGTCTAGCTTCAACTTCCAGCCATTGGATCATGTTATATCTTTCTCTCTAGACTGAAGAACCCATTATTAAATATTTGTTCCCTACGTAGGTACGTGCAGACTGTAATCAAGTCATCCATTAAACTTCTCTTCCTTAAGCTAAATAGATTGAGGTCTTTGAGTCTTTTGCTATAATACAAGTTTTCTAATTCCTTCATCATTCCCATGGCTCTTCTCTGAATTCTCTCCCAAGTTATCAACATCCTTCTTGAATTGTGGGTACCAGAGCTGGACACAGCATTCCAGCAGTGGTCACAGCAGTGCCAAATACAGTGGTAAAATAACTTCTTTGGATTACATTAGTTCTTCTGGCCACAGCTTCACACTGAGAACTCATGTTCAGCTGATTTTCTCACCACAATCCCCAAATCTTTTTCATAGTCACTGCTTCCCAGGATAGAGTCCCCCATCCTGTAAGTATGGCCTACATGGGTCATGAAAACCTCACAGTTGTATGGCATTGTTTGCATGAACTGTAAAATAGCCACAGGAAAGAGTCAGGCTAGTTTCAGGCACCCAACGTCCCTCTGTCTTCCACTCTTCTGGACTGAGCAGAGATTTGACACACGGAAGAATCAGCAGGTGGATATTGGAAATCTGGATCCAAGTCTTGTGGCTTAAACCAATCAGTTTTATATTACAATATGTATCTGTAGTGAGTGCCTTCAGTTCTTTATTTGTTGAAACAGAAAAAAAAATTCTCCTCTGTCTCCGAAGTTCTGCTCAGTTTGCTAATCCCCACTCAGATCCTTCTGCTTGAACCGATTCTTGTTTGATTTTTTCTTTTTGCCTTTCTTCTGGGTGATTGCCCAAACCATTTCCCCTACTGTCACCAGGATGCTGCAGAGAGCTCTTCTCTGTTGTTGTGCTCACTCTTTCCCCCTCCCCCCTTTTAATCTCAAACCAAGGTGAGATGGACTGAATGATGATGATGAAGCTTTCAGGATGTTAGAAAGTAAACTGCTGGAAGAGGTCAGCAGGAGCAGAAACCAATAAAGCACAAGGAAGTTTGATACGTACGAACAAAGCAATTGGTAATGATGTGAAATAGTTGGGTCAAACGAGGGCTGTGAAGAAATGAAAAGATTCACCTCCAAACACCTGGAAAGTTTACCTAACCTGCCTTGGCAGGAGCCACTCTCACCGGGAACTGACACTAACAGCTTTACGCTTTCATTTGCACATCTCCTGATTCCCATGTGCATCTGGCCAGAAGGAGTAGGTTGGATTTTCTTCCCCAGAGAAACACATTGAATCCAGTAACACTCCTTTCTCCCTCTCTGTTCTAGCCATTGCTGTTTATTAACCAAAATTTATGATTCAGGGCCAGCTTCTGACCCCCTTATTTATATTGGGTAGCGCAATACTGCACAAGCAGATCTATTGAATTCCAGGGACTGTTGGTGGTGTATGGTACTATTGAACTCAGGGGTATCACAACCTAGCTCACATTTATTCAGGGCTCAGCTGTCTTATGCAGCTCATAATATTGGGTAAACTGTCTTAATTTATCAAACTGGTACCGATTTGCTTCTTCTCCTGGACCCTAATATTGGTTTTAAAAAAATGATTCAAGACAGGCCACTAGCCAATTCAGACAAATTGTGGGATCAGTCAGAACCATTCTGGTTCATTTAAAACATGTAGTGGAAAACTACATGAATATGATCATAAGATATCTTAGAGACACGGTAGATGAGGTAATATCTTTCATTAAACCAACTTCTGTTGGTGGAAGAGATAAGCTTTCAAGTTTCATGGAGCTCTCTCTGAGGTCTGAAGAAGGTAACCAGAGTGTCCAAGCTAAATACAAGTTGGGGAGAAATTGTTAAGCATAATTTCACAATTCTTAACAACGTTTGAGGAGGGTCAACAAACATGGACACGGGTGAACTACTGGATATAGTGTATTTGGACTTTCAGAAAGCTTTTGACAAGGTCTCTCAACAAAGACTCTTAAGCAAAATAAGTAGTCATGCGATAAGAGGGAAGGTCCTCTCCTGGATCAGTAACTGGTTAAAATACAGGAAACAAAGGGTAGGAATAAATGGTCAGTTTTCAGAATGGAGAGAGGTAAAGCGTGGGGTCCCTAAAGGATCTGCACTGGGACCAATGTGGTTCAATGCATTAATAAATGATCTGGAAAAAGGGATAAAGAGTGAAGTGGCAAAATTAGCAGATGATACAAAATTACTCAGGATAGTTATATCCAAAGCAGACTGTGAGGAGTTATTAAGGGATTTTACAAAATTGGGTGACTGGGCAACAAAATAGCAGATGAAATTCAATGTTGATACATGCAAAATGATGGGATCTAAATTAGCTGTTACCACTAAATAAACAGATCTTGGAGTCATTGTGGACAGTTCTCTGAAAACATCCACTCAGAGTGCAGCAGCAGACAAAACAGCTGACAATGTTAGGAACCATTTGGAAAGGGGGATAGATAATAAAATGGAAAATACCATAATCCCATTTGTAAATCTGTGGTATTCCCACACCTTGAATACTGCATGCAGTTCTGGTCACCCCATCTCAAAAAAGATATAGTAGAATTGGAAAAGGTATAGAGAAGGGCAACAAAAATGATTCTGGGTATGGAACAGCTTCCCTATGAGGTGAGATTAAAGATTCTGGGACTTAGCTTGGAAAACAGACAACTAAGGGAGGATATTATAGAGGTCTATACAATCATGAATGGTGTGGAGAAAGTGAATAAGGAAGTGCTATTTACACCTTCACATAACACAAGAACTAGGGTCACCCAATTAAATTAACAGGCAGCAGGTTTAAAACAAACAAAAGAAAGCACTTCTTCACACAATGCACAGTCAACCTGTGGAACTCATTGCCAGGAGATGTTGTGAAGGCCAAAACTATAACCGGGTTCAAAGTTTGTGAAGGGTCAGTCCATCATTGGCTATTGATATGATCTGGGTGTTCCTAGTCTCTGACTGTCAGAAGCTGGGAGTGAATGATAGGAGATGGATCACTCTATAATTACCCTGTTCTGTTCATTCCCTCTGAAGCACCTGGCACTGGTCACTGTCAGAAGACAGGATAGTGGGCTAGATAGACCATTGATCTGACCCAGTATGGCCATTGTTATGTTCTTAAGAACCTGAACAGAATAATTATTTGCTCAAACTGCCAATAGCACATGCCTTTCCCCTTCTCTGGGAAGGCAGCCAGCCTGCCAGCTGCAGCCTGTGCCACCCTTTGGCAGACCTATAGGGCATTTTTCTAGGCCCCTGCTAGGGCAGCCTTTATTAAAAAGAGAATTACAATATTAATAGGAAAATGATTTTTTGCTAATGACAAAGGACTCCATCGCTTCCTACTTGGGAGCGATTATGTATCCAACAATGCCACTTTCAATATTATCTCAGATGGGTACTTGCTCCCCGGAGGCTCTTAGGGGATGACCTTCTGTCCTCTCTACCTTTGATAGAGCACTGCCTGCATGCATAGAAATCAATTAACAACATCAGTTTATGCAAATTTTGCATTTAGATGGCATAGTAGAAATAAGCAAAGCTGTTTATACCTGTTTGAACGAGCAAACACAAGAGGAAGCTCCCCCTGCCACCGAACCTCTCCGCATTGAGAGCAAACAGCTCTCATGCTAGAAACAAAGCTGTCTTAATTTATCTATTTGCACTTTCGCTATTTTCTATAGGGATGAGGACAGGCAGAGAAGATTATCTAACACAATGCAATGTTTAAAAATTCCTCATGAACCATTTGCTGCTCGGCTCCACTGACCCATTACTCACAGTGCCTATTTTTTCTTAAGAATAATCTGATGTTAATGGACAGTTATCAGTCTGATGCTGAATACTTAGTCTGCTGTTGGGTGCTGCTGTCATGCAATTTCCAGATTCTGTCCATGGGGTCTGATCACACACAACTTGCTGGAGATGTACAAAGGCTTTGAGCCTTCAAATTCTAGCACAGGGCAAAATCCAATGGAAGGACTCCTACTGACTTCTATGTGTTTTGGATTGAGTTTATGGTGCACAAGGTGGTTGTATTCCAGCAGAAATATGAGAGGAGGCTACCCATGGATGGGTGCCAATAAAATTAAGCTCTTGGCATACCCCTCTACACAGAGAGGAGACAGGGTCAAACTCCTTAGAGTCCTTTACTTGCAAAAGTATGGGCAGAGATGTGGACTGAAGTGTCTCGAGAAACATGATTCTGTTCACACTAAAGAACTCATAGACTCATAGACTCATAGGTCAGAAGGGACCAATATGATCATCTAGTCTGACCTCCTGCACAAGGCAGGCCACAGAACCCTACCCGTCCACTTTTATAACAACCCCTAACCCAGGACTGAGTTATTGAAATCCTCAAAATTGGTTTGAAGACCTCAAGCTGCAGAGAATCCACCAGCAAGCGACCCATGCCCCACGCTGCAGGGGAAGGCGAAAAACCTCCAGGGTCCCTGCCAATCCGCCCTGGAGGAAAATTCCTTCCCGACCCCAAATATGGCGATCAGCTAAACCCTGAGCATGTGGGCAAGACTCACCAGCCAGCACCCAAGAAGGAATTCTCCGCAGTAACTCAGTTCCCATCCCATCCAACATCTCCCCGCAGACCATTGAGCAGATTTATCTGGTGATAATCCAAGATCGATTGCCCAAATTAAACTATCCTATCATAACATCCCCTCCATATACTTATCAAGCTTAGTCTTAAAGCTCGATAAATCTTTTGCCCCCACTACTTCCCTTGGAAGGCTGTTCCAGAACTTCACTCCCCTAATGGTTAGAAACCTTCATCTAATTTCAAGTCTAAACTTCCTAATATCCAGTTTGTACCCATTCGTCCTCGTGCCTACATTAGAACTAAACTTAAGTAATTCCTCTCCCTCCCTAATGTTAACCCTCCTGATATATTTATATAGAGCAAGCATATCCCCCCGCAGCCTTCTTTTGGCCAGGCTAAACAAGCCAAGCTCTTTGAGTCTCCTTTCATAAGGCAGTTTTTCCATTCCTCGGATCATCCTAGTAGCCCATCTCTGGACCTGTTCCAGTTTGAATTCTTGAACATGGGACACCAGAACTGCACACAATATTCCAGATGGGGTCTCACCAGCGCCTTATATAACGGTACTACTACACCCTCCCTTCTTTGGCCTCACTCTTGCTTTAAGTAAGAGAATCTTGGTAACCAATCAGCTTCAGTCTCATTACTTCAGAGACAGCATTTCCAATGGACAGGGCACAGGACTGAAAGCCAAGAGACCTAGATCCCAGTCCCAGCTCTGTGAGCTTGAGTAAATCACTTCACCTCTTGATGCCTGTTTGCCCTGGTAGCTTTTGTCAGGCTTGTTTGTTCAGATTGTGAGCTATTCAGGACAGGGACGGCACTAAGTCTTTGTGCAGTGTCTAGAACCCCAATCTCATCTGTGGCCTCAGGGTGCTACTATGTGAATAATAGTTGTTTGGGATCAGGTTCCTCTATGCTCCATTTTTTTTTTTGCCTCCCATTTACTCTTGCAGCCCTCCACACCCGTCCTGTTCAAGATCAAGCCCACAGTGCCTGTGCTGTGTACAAGCGTGTATTTGGTTTGTGCGTGTGCATTAGGTACGAGAGTATGAGTTGGACATGTCTCCGTTTCTGTGTGTGTTCGGATGGGAACAATATAATGGAGACAAGAACAATTTTGCTTGAGCATAAGGACTGCAGGAGCATACCCACGGAATACATATATGCAGCCGAGGTCATTTTATGATAAACATATTCATGAAATGGGGATAATTTCATCTCTACCTGATGAAAGTGATCAGAGGGCAAGTCTCTTTCCCAGTTGATAGCACCAGACAAGGATGGATGTGGCCATATTGTCTAAAGTACAAATCAAGTTATTTCCTTGGACACTGTCATGCTCATCAACACAGGCATTTTCTGATGATCTGATTTAGTTACCAGCAGTGCCCAGTGTTTCATGCCAAGGCAAAGAAAAAACAGAGGAGATATGCCAAAATTTGGCCTCATAAACAAGCCCTGGCTCCTTCCTGTATCCTGTTTTAAATTGTAATCTACATTGTGTCTATGGTGTACATCATTACTCTTTCCTCTGATATCGCAGGCATCTTGGCCTGATTGCATTTAAATACTTTTTAAGTCATTATTGGATCTCACCTAATTATGTTCTGCTTGGTCTTGTGGTTACCTCCTTCTCTCATTAGTTGAAGGACTGATTGTTTAATCGGAGATTAATTTTATCCCTCATATCTGAGCATTTAATTGAACTTCTGTCCTCCCAACCACCATCTCAATAAATGGACACAGCTCCAGCATGTTGCCTTTCACTGGGAGGCCAGAATGTCCCACCACATCAGATCCACTGCCAGAGCAACTCCATTGTTGAGATATTCAAAGTATGCCTTCTGCTCAGATGCACCCTCATCTGCAGACAACACATGCCTTTCTGCTACCTGTACTGTCTCCACTGTCATTTTTCTAAAACATTTATCATGGAATCAGTAAACCACCTTAACCAATGGTTCAGAAGGAGTCTATCTTTGAAAAATGTTAAAATAAGAATATCATTCTTTGAGGGTCTCTTGAGGAGATTTAAGGGCTTGTCTAATAACAGGTACTTAAGATGTTATAAGCTGTTTTTCTGCAGCTTCCCCACTCTCTGAGTCCACCAGATGCCATTAGAATTGACCAATTTTTTTTTGTGATGTCTGAGGGCTAGACTGTGCCCATCTAACCCAGCCACATAGGGTCATAGGAAGGAATAGGAGCACCCTTTCCCTTTCCACAACCTAAGTTATGAGTCCTCAAAATTATACTGGGGGAAGCAAAGGGGCCATTACCAAGTTTCTATTCTATACAAGGAACTCTTCTAAAAAGGGGTGGGGAGAAGACACACCCATTGCTCCACCCCTCCATATGCCAGCCAACATGCTGCACCTTATAAAGGGAGTGTTGTAAATTATCCTTTTTTGATTCAACTGGGAACTACAGGGAGTTGTGCTCCCTCGAGGTATTGCCACTCCACATGGTAAGGCTGCACCTCCAAAGCTTGATATAGGCTTGTGGGAGAAGAAAGGAAGGTGTCATGGCTTGAGCTCTTGCACAAGTAGGGGATTTTGCAAGCCAATGACAAAGAACCTGTTGTATGTGAATCAAATGGGTATGTGGCAGGCACATGGTGGAAGTGGCTGGAACCTTTCCTTGTACTCCTGATTTATGAAGCACCTATATATTTGAGTGAATCTCTGAAAATATCTAGGATCATGGAGAGAGAGAGACAGAGAAAAAAATAATCCCAACTGTGCCTGCAAATACTGGCTTTGATCCTAATAGCCAGTTAACAAGCCTCAAATGGTTTGGAAGTTTCAGTAGAATAAAAACTTAGAGGATCATATGTGATCCTAAAACACAGCCAAACTTTTGGGTCTGTATCTTTGGGCCAAAAGTCTTGCCACAGGTCTACTCATTGGGGTATGGTGCCCCATTTGGGTGATTCTGGGGATTCGCTCTGCCCACAGCAGCATCCCCTTCCTTCTCTTCTGCCATCTGCAACTCTCCTCCTGCTCACCAAATCTCAGCAAAGTAGCTTTGTGATTCAGCCCTCTGTCCAGGTCCCATTGTGATTCCCCTTCTGTGGGACAGTCCTTCAAAGTCTTTCTGTGCAAGCAGCATCAGGCAATCCTCACACCCACCACCCTGACCCTGTCTCTCCTGCAGTGACCAAGCAGTCTTCTAGTCCAATGTCCCAAACAGTACCACTGCAGTTCACTGCCCCAACCAGTTAGTAGGGGAACCCAGGCCCACTGTCTACTCTGGTTTCCAGTC
The DNA here is from genome assembly GCF_007399415.2 of Gopherus evgoodei. Taxonomy (NCBI): domain Eukaryota; kingdom Metazoa; phylum Chordata; order Testudines; family Testudinidae; genus Gopherus; species Gopherus evgoodei. Next base: position 11,705,175 of record NC_044331.1, read on the forward strand.
CAGGGTCCTGTAGCAAGTGGTGACGGTCTGTGGCTGCACCCAGCTCACTCTGCTAGCCCCTGGACTACATCCTACTATGTTTCTCCAGTCCACCTAGTCAGACCCCTCTTTCTCATGCCTGCTAGGTTTCAGGGATTCCTATCCACCTTCCTTCTCCCTTACTCCAGAAAGAGACTACGGGCTTTCCTCCCCTCCTTCATCATCAGCTTCCTGGCTTTATAGGAGCTCCTGCCTGTTTCCTCAGCGGTGAGCTTTTTTCTAATCAAGGCTCTCCAAACAGCCTAAATCTCCCTCCTTCGCTGTTTAATTGGCTGAATGGGCCTGCCTTGCCTTATTCAGTTCTCTCAGGGCTGGTGTGGGGAGTACACACCACCACAAGTCCCCAAGGAGGGATCTGGAAATCAAATGGGAGAGGATCGGAACACTTAGCATGGACCCAGCACTTCTTATCTTCAAAGCATTTTACCTCATTTTTTAAAAAAGATTCTTCTTTTTTTTCCCCCAAGTATCAAAATGAAAACAGAAACCCAGTTTGGTTCAAGTTCTGGACTGACATTAGGCTCCTGTTTCATTCTATCTGTGCTGCTTTGCCCACCTAACACGTCCTTGGCATGAAGTTGAAATATCACTTTGTACTGCAGACACAAGCTGAAAGGGGATGTGGATCATTGGAAGGATCATACTGCACAATTAAGATCTCAGTGATTTGAATAAGCATGATTCAAACTGGATCTCCTTCATGTGTTTCCAAGTGGCAGGCTTTGCTTTATTACATTATGCATTATCTCTTTAAACGTACCCACCAGGGCCCCTATCCTTCAGTCTTGACTCACTCTGGGCTCAGAGAGAACTCTTATTGATATTAATGAAGCGTGCGAGCATAGGAGAAGATGCATAATAAACAAGACGGAGAGATACTTCAGCAGCACTACAGGGGAGCACATTTGGGGGTGGTTTGGGTTTTTGCAAAATCTCACTGGTTGAGTTTAGCAGCGGAAGTGTTGCAAGGGTTCGCAAAGTCTTGCCAGTCAACTTTTAGTTTTGCCACACCAAAATTGAGGGTGATTGGAATTTGGGCCCCATTTTATATGAACCCTCTAATTTCCCGTCTCTTGACAGCCATCTCCATTTTTCCTTCAACAGAGAACTAACTTTAGAGTGGAGCATTCTTATCCTGTTAAATGTGAGCAGCAGCAAGTAAACAGATGGCATTCAACCCCATGCAAATATTTTTTGGGGGGTGAGGGTAATTGTTTTTTTGTTGCGAGCAGAGCTAGCTTTAATAATAGAAAGAAAGAAAAAAAGAAAGAAAGAAAGAAAGAAAGAAAGAAAGAAAGAAAGAAAGAAAGCCTCAGTTGTCTCGGCAGCTGATCAACAAAGGAGCAGTCGTGAGCTGTAACCTCTTGGAGCTGCAGTCTGGAACATGACACATGTCAGGCTATGATAAATGGTGCGGAGTGTGTGCAATTTCAAGCGCAATGCCCTTGAGATGCGCAGGACCCCAATCGCAAATGTTATTGTTAAATTAAACCTTAAAGGAAGGATTGGGAAGGGGAGGGGTGGGTGTATATATAGATATATAAAAAAAATAAGAAATACACAGTAGAAAGGAAAAAGACAAGGTGAAGAGAGAAAACTTTCTGATTTTCCTTTAATTGAATTGAGACCCTCCTTGGTCAGTCTGGCTGGGATATAGGAGATCTCGGTTCAGGATCCCCGCTCCTATGGTATTTCGTTAGCTGTGATCGGTAACAAATTGGTCATTAGAGATCAGCCAAAGCAGGTTGGCTTAAGTTTGGCAAAAATGGCACTGTAATTGTTTCGTTTTCCCACCTCCAAAGCTGGGATGATGCGCAAAGTCCCGGTGTCATTTTATCCAGATCCCTCCATTTCAGAGAGTTTTGATAAATGGCTCTGGGATCCACTCATCACTTGAGGGTGGCGTGGGAGTGCTTCTTCTTTCATGTTGGGCCAAACTTTAGTGTTTAACCTCTGCACTGAGAAGGGCACAACACATCTGACTAGAACACGGCATGGGGAACTCAGGGAGATGTTGTGCATCACAAATCCACAATCTCTCCCTGCAGAGTTAGCCCAAGGGACGGGGGAACAGTACAGCTGTGTGTGGTGCCCTGCTCGTCCAGTGCCAGTGCCTCCACTCCTTTGGTAGCTCAAGCACTGATACCAGGAGTAGTGGCAATGAAGAAATATTATTTAAGCAGGATGCTGATGGCAATAGTGTGAGTGGTGAAACGGTGAGTGAGGAGGGGATGCAGCAAAAGCCTGCTAGTTGGGGAAGCAATGCGGGTGATTGAAGAAAGGAACCTCCCCGTAGGTATTTCTAGCACTGCCTCTCTGAGCAGCCTGGTGACACAGACTACAGTGTCATTTTGCACAGGGCAGCCTCTTCCTCCCAGTGCAGCCAACTCATGGCCCTGCTCCCTCGCTGATAATCTCTCTCTTTGGGCTCTTATCACATTTCCATCCCTACGGCATCTATGCCATCCCCGCCCCCTCTGGAGCACTGTGCACCTCCAGTGGTGCACTGTGATACTGCAATTGAGCCAGGCCTTTCTGGAGGGAAGGCTTCTGGGCCCTTTTGGCTCCAGCATTCGGGTAAGAACCTGTCATGATCTGTTATTTCCTCCTTCCCTTCCTCTGGTCTTTCTATTGCATAGCTTTTCACGGCAAAGTCTCATTCTTCCATTTACATTCACAAAACTTTCTGATCCTGGCTCAGATTGCTCAAAATCTTTCCTTTCCCTCCACCCTCCCTGCCCCGCACCCCACTTAAGTGTAATTAGCATAAGTAATACAGAGAAATTCAGGTGGAATGGAATTATGCAGAGGAGGGGAAAAGACATTGAAAGGGGTGAGCTGCGGGGGCTGGAAATTGTTCACAGGGAAATGCTCGCAAGACCAGCATGATAGAAGAAAAGAAAGATGTAAATGGGCAATACCAAACATCAACTAGAGAGGGAGATGGGGAAAGACTTTACTTTCTTTGTGTATTTTTGCTTTATGGTTTAAAGTCTAACAAAGGACAGCACCACAAGGGGTTAATTTAGAGGAGCGGTTCTCAGATTGTGAGTCAAGACCCCAAAGTGGATGAGGTTTCTAGGACTGGCATTAGACTTGCTGAGGCCCAGGGCCAAAACCGAAGCCTGAGCCCCACTGCTTGGGCCAAAGCTGAAGCCTGAGCCACACCACCTGGGGTTGAAGCCTGAGGGCTTGGACTACTCAGATGTCCAGAAATCATCAGCGCACTATAGCATGGTCTAGCTATCTCCCAGATTTTCTCTGGCCTACCCAGAATGCCTAGAACATGGAAGAATAGGTGGCATAGAGCTGACCATACCGGCTCTATAAAACCTGTGAATTCCTATCTTAGGAAAACCCATCTTCCTATCTCCATCCCCTTTGTGCCACCAGAACCCAAGGCTAGGATCTGGCCCAATATTTAGGAAATGCTTTGAGCAAGAAAAGCACTAGCTACAGAAAAAAACAAATGCTGTTGTTTTTAAAGGGTATCTTATTAACATGCTGCAGCTTGTTTTGTACTTTTGGGTTGCCGTTGCCTAATGTCCAGGCAAAGTTAAGTCCTTTTCAGTCCTTTGGACAATTTCCCCTATGATTCTTGTTATTAAAGAAAATAGACACTAAGCTGAAAGGACCTTTATCGTAACTATAAATAATTCAATGCAGATGGATTTATGAAAAACAATGGGCAGATTTTGAGAGAGAGAGAGAGGGGAATGCTGTAGGGTTTGGATGAAGGGAAAAAACAGAACAGAAATGACAGAATCTGTTGAGGAAAACAGAAGCAAGAAGCTAACTGAAGAGAAAGTAAAGAGGAAGACAGTAATAGGGGGGAAATGGGAAAGCAAAGCAAACCTCTCAGGGATGAATCCGAAGCCTTGCACAGCTTATGTGCTTGGGTTACATGCTCTGGTTCTCCATGAAGAAAGAAATCTCCCCCCAGGTCATAGGACAGTTCCAGAAATACCCTGCAGCTGTCTCCCAAGGCTGATGTGCAGTATCCTCTCATGGGACAAATGGAAGGTGGTTGAATATAGTCCTGTACCACCCACCTTGTCCCTGTCCTAAACCCTCTGATATATAATAAAGCAAATGACACCTCCCCCCAACGTAATACAAGTCTCCAATTCTTAACTCTTCTATAGGAAAATCACACTGGCCCCTCAGTGTTCAGGGTCCAATACAGTTGGTAAGGTCCCACACCCAGCAGTTGGATTCAGTCTAGGAGTGCACCTTTACATTACTAAAGCCTAGACTTGAACTCAATAGGCAGCATCTAATCGGCACTTACTGCCTTTCATCTTGAACAAGCCCTTTAGGAAATACATATATTTTGGGGAGATGTGCGGTCTAATGTTTAAGAGGAAGCTGGAGATACAAGTTCTATGCATCTGATAAAGTGGGTTTTTTACCCACGAAAGCTTATGTCCAAATAAATCTGCTAGTCTTTAAGGTGCCACCGGACTCCTTGTTGTTTTTAAGTTCTATCCCCATCACCACCATCAATTCACTGTGAAACCTCAGGGAAGGTCATTCCTTACTGAATCAACAAAACCAGACTTGGCTTTCTTTGGATGTCTCACATGTAAGTACTGACCATGGCTGAAGTTACCAATGAGATCTAACAAAATGCCAATCCAAGGAAATATGACTTGTCTCTCCCGGGTAAACTGGGAAGAGAGTTTTGTCCTAGCATCTCTTTTATGTGTTCGTACAACAACCACCACAATGTGGGCCCAATCCTGAAGTTGTTACAGGAGTGCTCTGTGTCTGAAGATATGTAAATAGTTAATAAATAAGGTGACAGTAGATGGCACCCCAATTATATAGCATAGTTCTTGGGTTTTACAGGACAAATAAAACATGTTCTGCACTGCAAACAGCCTCTTTTGTGCAGCTTTTTGCATAGAACTCTGTACTAAACCTATTAAACCATCAGGACCTCTGCTCAGCTGGATGTGACTAGGCCAGCCTAGCTGTATAAAACTCAGCAGTAGTACTTTGCTGATTTATCAAACATGGATTAATCAAATCCCTCACACAGTTAGGCTTGCCCAGGTAGTCACAGAGAAGAATTTTCTTAGGATATTCATTTTGGGCTGATGCCAATGGACGCTGAGCTTTTCTGGAAATCTGGCCCCTGAAGGATGGACTCTGACATATGATACAATATGTTGTCTAAGCGCAAACACTTCAGTTGATTAATACAGGCAAAAGAAACTGCATGTTGAATGCAACGTTGTGTCAGATGGCAGTGGTGGAATGTCAGCGGTATTCACAAAAGCAGTCTGGAAAGTCTGTGGCTGCTCTCAGTTTCCGATCTGTCCTTTTTCTCTGACTTCTTCCCTCTATCTTTTCAAGAATATTTTCCCCCAAAGGCTCCCCCTCTGCCCGCCCTCTCTCTTTTTTTTCTGGAGTTTACAACAAATGTGAAATCCAGGACACAGCACCTGCAGTCCTTGGAAGAAGTAGCCTCTTCATCATTTAAACTACAGCTTGGGGGACCAGTGTTATTTCTTACACTTTTAAAGCCCTGAAAGCAAAGGAAACAGTTTAAATGCTGCTAGTTCTGAAATGTACATCTGTAATCCAGAAGACATTTTAAAACTACCCCAAAGACCCACAAGGACCTGGAACTAAATCTAACCTAAACAAAAATATTATGGGCATTTTTTGTAGTTCAGTCTGAATTTAAAGAGTAAAGGAGATTCGTTAGGAGTGTTGTTTCAAGGGTGGGAGTGGGAGGCAAAGCTGATCGGAGCAAAAGAAAATACCTTTACTCCTACTTTCTGGTTGAATGTCTTCTCCATTGCCCATTTCTCTGCTTACAGCACCTTGACTGTTCCCCAGCACTCCAGCACCCATTTATTTTCCACCCACAGCCTACCTACCTGAAGCTGCATTAATACAGGGCCATTTCAGCAAGCAAGAAACATCAGGCTTTGGGGACATAGAAGGGAAAACTAGCCTCAGAGGACAGTGAAGATGGAAAACAAGCCTGTTCTGAAGTAGGGAGGACTTGATACCTTGGTGAGGAAACGAGTGATAAGGAAGATGGGGATAGTATGAGGAGAGTGGGGGCTAGTTATTCCAAGAGGCTGGCTTTTGCGCTGTATGATTCTCATGTATTTTAGTTTTGTTACGAGAAAGATGCTCAGAGAGTTACTAAATGGAGTTCCATGTATTACTGGAGGAGATTTCTGGCATTCTAGTACCTGTGTAACCTCAGCTTCTTCAAATTATATCCATATAGCACCTCTGAAAATACGTTATCTTCTATGACTTTGCTAGATCCCAAGCAATTACACCTTTGCTAACAATTCTATTCATGATGCACAAGAAGGAATAAGAACCCAGTTGCTATTTCTTAGCTGTATTGGTTCTGAATAGATGAGAAGCATCAACAGCCCTAGGAATTTGCTTTGGTCACTGAAGTTAGCAAATATGGTTGAACATACACAGGGTATCTGCTGAGTAGGAGGGAGCCATTGTTACACAGTCACTGTCCAGAGTAGAATTTCACTTTAAAGGCATGCATATGGCATCTATTGTTACAGCAACTGAGTGCACAGTAAATGGACACTGAGAAGACTATTCATGAGAGGCAGAGAAGCTACAGCTTTGGGTCTGGTCAGAAGTCTATGAAGGGCACCTGAGTCCATCTCTCCTAGCCAATCAGAACACTTTTGGGGATGGCCTATGAAAGGGAGCTATATAATGTGAGCAGGAGGGGCAGAAGAATGAGAGGAAGTTCTCCAGCCTGAAGGGAAGAGAACAACCCAGCATGGGGTGTGGGAGGCTTGACTTACATCTGTAAATAATGGAGAAACAAAAGTAGAAGCCCAGGGAGAAATCATACTCCTCTCCTTCTGCTTAGCCAGGCACTGTTGGAAGAATGCATTGCTCTTCTGCTAAATATTGCTTCATTCCCACTAAGTGCAATTGTCTCCCAATGGGAAAAGAATGGGAAACTTACTTTGTTTTATCTGTGTGATGTGGAGATAACAGTACAGAACTGGTCAGAAAAGCAAAGATGAAATTCTATCTAAATTGGATTATGGGTGCATTTATTTTTACTTAGGGAAGGTTTTGAACTGATTTCCCCTTTACTTGCTATGCACAAAAAATGTTGAGAATTGAACAGTTATGTTAATAAGAAAAAGAAATCCAAGAAATTCTTGAAAAATAATTGGACTGAAACATCTCACCATCTCCAAGTAAGATTAGCTTTAAATCTTCTTAAGGACCAATAGAGGCTTTTGCCACAAAAAGTTATTTCATCAGATTGACACTGCATATTCAATACTCAATCTGCTGACTTAATTCAATGAGCTTTGGTTAAAAGGGGCAGTTTTCCCTGGATATGTATTAATGACAGTACATTTAGTTTGAAATTAGAATTCAACAATCAATAAAAAATACAGAATATTAAGTGTTCCTCCAAACCCCATTCAAATCATATTCAAATGAGTTAAACGGAGAATGTCAAGTCACCAGGCCCAAAATACAACCTGTTCATTCCCCCATTACAGAACCGGACAAGAAAATGACAGCTTTAACTTTAGCAAACTTTGAGGGAAAATAATTTCTGTCCCAAACAAAGTAAGGGCTTGCTTACATGGAGCAGCAGTTTGGTCTATGTGGGTATGAACTCTAGATATCTGCCCTATGTAGACCTTGCAGGTGCTAACTAAAAAAAAATATCAGGATTACTTTAATGCCAACTTCGTACACCTTAGTCCTCACCAGCAGGGTCCACACAGGGCAATATGAGTGCAACATTTTAGAGCATGCTACAATTCACAACCCTGTAGCTTGGACCATGGTGCCATGTAGACAATCTCTAGGTCAGCAATCTTGTTGAACTAATCAGAGAAAATAGCGATAAATGTAGGCCTTCCTCCTGTTTGTAAATTATCCATGTACAGACTTTGAATTTTATGACTTTACACAGAAATATATCTGCAGACCAGTTGTTCAGGACCTGTTTGTATATGTGACTTAAGTGAGCAATCAGGCACCATGAACAGTCAATCACAAATGGTCTAAGACATAGTCAAAGCAATGTGCAATACCAGTACCGATTATTCCCTCTTTCTATGAGTTCCGCTATGCTGGCCTGTGCAACAAAAAGGTGGAACCAATGTCTCCACGCCTTCCCCAACACAGTATGGAATGAAGAATAAGGTGATTCCTTTGTCTCATTACTTGTACTACACGGGACAATCCTTGCTCACAATTAGCAAGAAAATATTTTATTACCTGTGAGATATTTTATTCCAAGTGCATAGGGAACGGCTGGATAAAATCTCTCATGGATGGATTATGGTGGTCAATTGTTTCTTTTTGTTCTTTAGTTTTTTCCCCAACAAAGAAAAACTTTTTTTCCCCCCATGTGCATTGGTGTTTTAGAAAAAAAAAATCCCCTTCAGCCAACATTCCCTTCTGAGTCTGGGAACCTCTATTGTCTTTTCTCCAGTAATAAATGATAATAATTAAAGGCAAATACACAATAATTAGTCACACTAGATTTATCCATCTGGCATACCTGTATCACATCACTGTGTCTTTGAAACAGATGACAAGCACCATATTGCACAACATCCTGCTAATGGGACTGAGCAGAGAATGGAAAGGCAAAGGGGTTATGGAAAAAAAAAAGGTCAGCAAGAGGGAATAAGAACATCATATACATTAAAAAAAAAAGAAAAGGATGGTAACTGACCATCAAGTTATATATCACTCGTCAGCAGATGTGCTTCTCATTGGGGCTTTTGAGTGTATGGAAATGGACAGTACCCAGCACAGATTTATTTGTCCCTGAACTGATGATCGCTTCCTGGACGATTTTAGTTATGAGTTTAGAAGTATGTAGGGTAGCTAGATATTTTGGTATCAGATGTTATAATACATTCATACTGGATCTTTGGTTACGTGCAACGTTTGGGTTCCTCTCAGAGCACAGTGCATTATGGACCAAATGACCATCTTCAATGATGGTTTTTTCCCTTCAACTCAAAGGAATCAAAACTGCTTCCTATGTCCTAACTGACAGGTATTCAGATGTCTCCTATTGAACTTGTGCTTTTCAGAGAACTGTAAGTAAGTGCTGGGCAGAGTCTCTAGTTTCAGGCATTTTTAGCAGCCTTCTCAATGTCCCTTGGGATTTGTGGGTGGAAGGCAGATCTGGGCTAATACTACCAAGAGTTTTCAACAAAAACGTACTTCATTTTTTTGAAGTGACAACTTCATTCCTGATCACACCCCGTTGTTATTTGCTTTCTGTGGACACGGATATTTAATAATAATTCTTAGCTTATAAGTAGCTCTCCAAGCACTTTACAAAGAAGGGTCAGTATCATTGTTATCATTTTACGGATGGGGTAACTGGGGCAAAGACAGATTAAGTGATTTCCCCAAGGTTATCCAGCAGGCCAGTAGCACAGGTAGGAATAAAACCAGGTCTCCCAAGTTCCACTCCAATGCTCTATCTGCTATGAATATTCAGAGAGTGAATGCATTCAGAGAGTCAGATGCATTCTGATTTTCAGATTAGCCCCCCTCCCCAAGTGCTTCCTCTCTCATCTAAGGAGGGAGCAAAAACCAATCCCCATTGATAGTTGATTTACATTTTGCATTGCGGTAGTGCCTAAGAGCCTCAGTCATCACTGGGCTAGGTGCTGCACAAATGCAGAACAAACAACGGTCTCTGCCCCAAAGAGTTTACAATCTAAGTATAAGAAAACAACAGGCTAATTTTGTCCAGCTACAACTAACCCATTTCTTGAATTTTGCATAGCTGAAAACTGTTCGCAAGTTAGAAAGTTTGCAAAATATGCATCAAATATTCTAATGAGATAAACATCAGAATAGTGGCAATTCACATCCACTTTACCCTTGCTTCATGTGAATGCAAATGATCACCCTAGGTGCAAGGAAGAATCAAGCCCAACAAACACAAAGTAGATTAACATATTGCTATTTTGTTTCCTTTTTGTAAGAATCCTTACCTGCTCAGTTTATAGGGAACGTCCTTATTTTTTTCTCCACAGTGAAAAGAATTTTTCTGTAGATGCTGTATCAAGTAGTGTCGCAGGCAACAGCTGAAGTATGTTTGAAGTGAATCTTGGCAGATGGTACGTGCTTTGTTGGATATCCAGGCTAAAGGAAAAAACCATGAGTGTTAGTAAGCTTACCTGCTCTTTAATACAATGCTGTGTGGGATTTTTTTCCTTGAGACATCCAGGATTCCATGAATGGATTAATTACTATTATCATTATTTGTTTGTTTACTTGCAGTGCCAACAATGGGCTAGGCACTGTCAAAGCACATAGGAAGATAGCAAAATAATCAAAAATCTATTCTGCAATTCTGTACCAGTAAGACAAGGGCTGTGGTTGCTGCTTGAAAGGCAAAACAAAATCCCACATTTTACATCAGTTACTGAAGTCTAAATTAAGACCATATTGACATATACATTAATCACGTGTTTGATTGGAAAAGAAATTCTTCACTTCTTCAAGAAAAGCACATCTAGTATTAATGTTATGGATAGGCACTTTGCTCCACCCCAGAAGCCACTGCATTTCAGTGGTGGGTGTGTGATCCCCACTGCATATATTGCATAGTATATAGTCTCCATTCCTGCTCCCACTGATATCCACAAATGTTTTGCCATTGAATTAAATTAGATTAAAATACATTTGTAAAGAAATTGTGGATCCTTTAAGACTGATTGTCACCATATAAATCCAAGCTATGAATTAGTTATTAATTAATCCTGTGTAAATTAATTGGGAACAGCTTTTTAAAGTATTTCATATAACTTGTTTTTTGAACAAAGAGAGTCTTTTTTCTTGTTTATTTCTTTCTTCTCATGGACAGTCTCCAGTAATAATTTTCATGGCTCTTATTGAAGCTGCTCATTGTTCCATTGACACATAATTAAAGGGCACTTCCATATGAAATTAATGTATTGTTTTTATTTAATCTTTATTGTAATTACTGTACAAGGGCTGTGCTGTCTATATGCCACTCCATATACTGTCATCTCCCTTCCCTAAAGGAAATAGCTACACATTCTCTCCTGGATAAGCTTCTAATCTACTCAAGTGATACATTTGCCCTTTAACCTATCAACAGTAATATTAGCTTGTAGTGCCAGCATCTTTCATGAAAAAAAAAAAGAGATGCTCAGGAAGCCCAGGTTGCCTGTTGTTTTCGTCCACTCAGAACTGGATGTTGCTGTACTGAACTTCCAGGTCATACGCACCTTAGGTGAATCCTCAAGACTTTTCTAGCTTATTAATATTGTTTCAACGAATGTTCTGACTAATATAAGAAAACCTTCTTGCAAAGTAACTGAAACTTAAGCATCTTCATAGACTCCACATGGAAGGCTAACCATGTAAATCAGATAGAAACACAACTATGTGGCATCATTTTGTGTACTTTGTTTTAATCACTTTCCTGGAATCCCAAAGTTATAAACACATCAAAGTCTGTACAGGAGCTTTTCTTTTCATGCATTGCAATTCATCTTCTAGCAGGTGGTCTTCAAGGAGATAAAAGTCTTCTTACAAAACTAGTTCTAGCAAACTAAAGACATCATGAGTTTCCGTCAAAGGAAAGAGATGAGGTTTAAGCTGACTTTGGTCTCCCTGAAAACTTCTTGTCAGAGTCATAGTAATTGGTAAACTAGTCAGAACAACGAAACAAAAATAGTTAATTCATAAAACACAATTCATATGAATTAAACTTTCATGATGATTTATTTCACAGAGAAGATATACAATAGATGTGGTTCTGAGATGGAACCCAGCTAACCCTAGCCCACTCCATAAACTTTCCTAAAGTTCAGATATGGCTTCTAAACTCAATTAATCTGAAACACGCCAAAATTTGGACTAAACTTCACGGCTGTGGCCCATCTTCAGGCTGAGTCAGACTACATTTGAGTTGTATGTCATCTACAGTAGATCTAGGATCTTGTTTAAATGAATATTGTGCAATTCCCTTTCATGTAGGGACATAACATTTAACACATTTTTCAGACTCGTTGATTAAAGTACAAGGAACTCCAATGACTCATAAATCTTTATGGTGCCTGCAGCACATATTATAATCCAGGACCTTTCCAGAAATTCTCTAGTCAATTTTTTGCCAAGTATATATTTTATGCAATTTATAACTCACTTTTTCCTTGTATCTGATCTTATTGTGTTCTTCATGGTGTCCCACAGGACTGCATTCTGGCCCTCGTGCTTCTGAGTGTCTGCATTGGCTTCCCTTTTTCAACCAGCATGAGGAGTGAAATTATCATTGCTACACTACATCAATATCACTCAGATCTGCTTTGATTTACTAGCAGATTGATCCCAGTGGTCTAGCAGTGCTCTCTTGCCCAGCAGATGTGCAGATCTGGTTGTTGTCTCAAAAGTAATGGTGTAAACACCACTGGCAGAGTCTGTCAGAATTGCTGGAATTACCATACTGGATCAGACCCATTGTCCATCTAACCCAAGGTCTGGCTGTGGCCAGCATCAGATGAAGCTGCAAGAAATTCCAGGCAGGTGCGGGATGATCTCCCCATCCCCTCTCCATGAAGATCTGATCCAAATCCTTAGTAATTAGATGTTGGTTTAAATCATGAAGCATGATATATTATAGACATTCAAAAACTTTCATAAGAATTAACTATAACAACTCTTGCTATTCTTGTTATCCATATTAATGTCCAATTTTATAAATCTCACTAAATTCTTGGCTCTATAAAATCCTGTGGCAATGAGTTCCACAGTTTTAAACAAAGGCTGTCTTCTACTGAAATTACTAGGCTTGTCAATGAATTTAAAAAATTAATCGCAGTTAATTGCATGATTAAAAATTTAATCGTGATTAATTGCACTGTTAAATAATAATCAAATACATTTATTTAAAATTTTTTGGATGTTTTCCACATTTTCAAATATGTTGATTTCAGTTACAACACAAAATACAAAGTCTACAGTGCTCAGTTTATATTTATTTTTATTACAAATATTTGCATTGTAAAAACCAAAAGAAATACTATTTTTAAGTTTACCTAATATAAGTACTGTAGTGCAATCTCTTTATCATGAAAGTGAACTTGCAAATGTAGCATTATATACAAAAAAACCCCCTGCATTCAAAAATTAAACAACGTAAAACTTTAGAGCTTACAAGTCCAATCAGTCCTACTTCTTGTTCAGCCAATCACTCAGACAAACAAGTTTGTTTACATTAGCAGAAGATAATGCTGCCTGCTTCTTGTTTACAATGTCCTCTGAAAGTGAGAACAGGTGTTTGCATGGCACTGTTGTAGTCAGTGTCACAAGATATTTACATGCCAGATGCACTAAAAATTCATATGTCCTTTGAGGCTTCAACCACCATTCCAGATGATATGCATCCATGCAAAGCAGAGAGGACCAACACATGTTCATTTTCATCATCTGAGTCATATGCCACCAGCAGAAGGTTGATTTTCTTTTTTGGTGGTTTAGGTTCTGTCAAGTGCAGTAACTATGTTTAGAAATTTCACATTGGTATATTCTTTGCATATTGTCAGACTTGTAGTGAAACTGTTCTTAAAATGAACAACATGTGGTGGGTCATCATCCAAGACTGCTATAACATGAAATATATGGCAAAATGTGGGTAAAACAGAGTAGGGGACATACAATTCTCCCCCAAGGAGTTCAGTCACAAATTTAATTAACACATTATCTTTGTAACGAGTGTCATCAGCATGGAAGCATATCCTCTGGAACGATGGCTGAAGTATGAAGAGGCATATGAATCTTTAGCGCATCTGGCACATACATAGCTTGTGATGCCAGCTACAACAGTGCCATGTAAATGCCTGTTCTCACTTTCAGGTGACATTGTAATTAAGAAGTGGGCAGCACTATCTTCTGTAAATGTAAACAAACTTGTTACTCTTAGTGACTGGCTGAACAAGAAGTAGGACTGAATGGACTTGTAGGCTCTCAAGTTTGACATTGTTTTGTTTTTTAGTGCAGTTATGTAACAAAAAAACCTAAATTTGTAAGTTACACTTTCACGATAAAGAGATTGTCCTACAGTACTTGCATGAGGTGAATTGAAAAATAATATTTCTTTTGTTTATCATTTTTACAGTGCAAACATTTGTAATAAAAATAATATAAAGTGAGCACTGTACATTTTGTATTCTGTGTTGTAATTGAAATCAACATATTTGAAAATGTAGAAAAACATCCAAAAATATTTAATACATTTAAATTGGTATTCTATTGTTTAAAGTGTGATTAATTACGATTAATTCTTGAGTTACTCATGTGAGTTAACTATGATTAATCAACAGCCCTAGAAATTACCTGTGTCATTTTTTACTCCCAGACACACAATTCACAACATATAGCTAAGAATGAGCAAAAAGTTTTGCAAACAATAAGAACTGACATGAAATCTTGCCCACAACCCAGAAAGAACTTGTTTCATGTTCTAATACACTTTTTAGTTTTTCTTGTACCGCTGCACAGTTTAATGCTACCACTGCTGGAATGGTGTGTTTATTTCTGGGGTCCATACTTCAAGAAGGATGTTGAAAAATTGGAGGGGGTTCAGAGAAGAGCCACGGGAATGATAAATAGTTTGGAAAACGTGCGTTATAGTGCAAGACTCAAGAAACTCAATTTATTTAGTTTATCAAAGAGAAGATTAAGGGGTGATTTGATCACAGTCTATATGTACCTACATTGGGAACAGAAATGTGATAATGGACTCTCCATTCTAGCAGTGGTTGGAAGTTGAAACTAGAGAAATTCAGACTAGAAATAAAGTGCACATTTATAACAGAGGATAATTAATCATCGGAACAACTTACCAGGGGTTGTGGTGAATTCTATATCACTGGACATTTTAAAATTAAGTTTGGATGTTTTTCTAAAAGCGATGTTCTAGTTGAGCCACATCTATTGGACTGGAAGCAGGAATTAATTCAGGGAAGTCCTGTGGCCTGTGTTATTCAGTAGGTCAGACTAGATGATCACAATGGTTCCTTCTGGCCTTAAAATCTATTCATCTATGAATTTAAGAGGCGGTTTAGAACCAGAAATAAAAACATACAGAAGAAAAAATAAACATCCTCCCAAACCCCATGAAAAAGCATATTTTCATAATTTCAAGCCTAATTCTGTTTATCTGAGAGGTTCAGGTAAGGTCTAGAGAAGCATCTGAACTCTAGGATGCTCTTCCAATGCAAACATTGAAACCTTTAAGGGCTCACTAATCTACGCAGAGTATAACCCTTTTTTTATAATTCAGGCATTGGCATCAGGTTGAATTTCATGCTGTGTTTAAATCTGAACTATATTGTGTTTTTATAGTAATAGAAGACATAGGCCTTTCTCAACAGACTAAACCAGTGTTTCCCAAACTTGGGACACCGCTTGTGTAGGGAAAGGCCAGGCCGGGTCGGATTGTTTATCTGCCTCATCCTCAGGTCCAGTCGATGGCAGCTCCCATTGGCCGTGATTCACTACTACAGGCCAATGGGAGCTGCTGGAAGAGGTGGCCAGCATGTCCCTCAGCCCATGCCGCTTCCAGCAGTTCACATTGGCCTGGAATAGTGAACTGCGGCCAGTGGGAGCTTTGATCGGCTGGACCTGTGGACACAGCAGGTATACAAACCAGCCCGGGCTGTCAGGGGCTTTCCCTATACAAGCGGCGTCCCAAGTTTGGGAAACACTCGAATAAATGATTCCATTGTGTTTTTTTATTCAGTCCTGCTCTAAGACCATGGGAAGAGGCCTTTTCACAATAAACCATATTGTAATGAATTAATAAATAATTCTTTGCGTTGAGATCCTTGGATGAAAGGTGCTATAGAAGTGCACTTTAGAAACATTTAATAATGTTACGTTTAAGCACAGGCCTATGAAGTAGGCATATCTATACTACAGTGAGGAGTTGAACTATAGCAACCTGCCCAAAGTTACACAGTAGCACCAGGAATAACACCTACACACGCTGATTCCCATTCTCCTGCTCTAAATAACAAGAGACATTTTTAGCGGCTTCTCTTTAGTAAAGAGGTGCATGGTATTTAGCACTCTCTCTTGTGCGCCTGAGAAACAACTCTTAATAACTGTATTTTTATTTATTATTTTTATCATGGTAGCACCTACATGCTCAGCTGGGTTGGGATCCCATCATGCTAAGTACTGTATATAGATAGCATAAAAGACATTCTATGCCGGAAACTGTTTCCAATCTCCATATAATACAAGACTTAATGGATAGGTGGAGCAAACTGAGTTTCTGGAGGATAATGTGTGAATACTACAAGAATGTCTTTTTGTAGACTAGCTGTGGGCACAATAGGAGGGTTTGTTTCGTTTTTGTTGTGGCAATAGTCTCGGTATGTCTCATACCTAGCTATTATCAAGCATAGCTTCTTGTGCAGGGGTATGAAATTGGAGCATGATTTCAGCTTCTTCTTTTGCCAGAAGCTGGGAATGGAAATAGGGGATGGATCACTTGGGGATTTTCTGTTCATTCCCTCTGGCGCACGTGGCCCTGGCCACAGTCGGAAGACAGGGATACTGGGGTACATGGACCTTTGGTCTGACCCAGTATGGCTGTTCTTATATAAGGGTCTGTGTTGATGTGCAATTCCTACTTGGGCTTGCTTGTTCTGCTGCTTTAGTTCTCCATTATTTCAGGGTTTTATTTCCTCATAGGCTGGCTATTTTGTGGATAATATTACTGGATTCCAATCACATGTCAGCATGGAGAATAGAGGTCAATTTCACTCCTAGGTATCGATTTAATACTTAATACACTCCCTCCTGGGACCTGGCCTAGCAGAGGTTCTTTTTGGCGTTTTGCATAGCTAACTCCCATGATGCCAGTGGTTCTGAAGCTTTGGCTGCTGCTTGTTCAGGGAAAGCCCCTGGCAGGCCGAGCCGGTTTGTTTATCTACTGTTTATCTGTCCACCGATTCAGCTGATCGCAGCTCCCATCGGCTGCAGTTTGCCACTCCAGGCCAATGGGGGCTACAGGAAGGGCGGCCAGTCTGTCCCTTTGCCCGCGCCACTTCCAGCAGCCTCCATTGGCCTGGAGCAGCGAAGCACGGCCAGTGGGAGCCGCAATCTGTCGGATCTGTGGACGTGGCAGGAAAATATACTGGCCCAGCCCACCAGGAGCTTTCCCTGAACAAGTGGCGGCCCTAGTTTGAAAACCACTGTTCTATACCATACTGTTTCACATAAACATGCTGTGTTCCTTTCTTTTTGCCATATACTCTTGCAGTCCTACATCAAGGTCTGATCTCAGACAAACAAACTGAATGTCTCAGTGCTTTAAATTAGAAGGAAGACTTGCATCTCAGCCCACTGTAACTGCAGATCCACGCCCTGCAGGACAGGAAAAAAACATCCACCCCAACAGATACCATGCACAGCGAAAGAAACTTCATTTCCATTATCACCTCCCTTCATCCACTTAAAACACATCGCTGCAGGGGTTGTCATGGTGATGCAGGTTTGACCTCTCACTTTTTACTCTTCCAGGATCTAAAAGGTAAAAATGAGGTATTCTGTCTCAAATGGAAATCAACCTCCCTCCATTAAAATGACATTCAGTCGCTTTTGCCCTTCGTCAAACCTAATGCTCTGTGGCCAAGATTAAAATTAATTAATTAATTAAATAAATTAAAACAGCCCAGAGTGCAGAGAAACAGAGAAGGCTTGATTCAAGAGCAGTACCAGGATTGTGCCTGACAGTAAAGGCCCCTGTCAAAGTTTCCCAAAAATCCAGTTACCATGCCCTGTGCTTCCCCTCTTTCCCTGTCTGCAGTGAGTGGTTGGTTGGCTGGTTGGTTTGGTTGGTCTGGTTTGGGGTTTGTGTGGGTGGAGGCTCTAGGGCAAGAAATCAAACTATTGATTGAACTGCACAGCAGCCTCAGAAGCCATTATTAGCATCCTGCCATATGCAAGACTGTAAAGGGTAAATTCATTTATGTATATTTATATTCTCGAGACGTGGGTTTCAGCAAACCAGCTGTTTTGGCAGATTGGCAGAAGCAGGCTGACACACATACTCTCCTAGTCTCTGGATCGAGGCAGTCAACTGAGCAGAGGTGTTTATGTGGATGTTTGTGGTGGTCTCTGATTTTTGTGCTTGAGAAGCTGTCCTCCTCTGTCTGCCAGTTTAGGAGTCTAGCCCTCTGCTTTGATAATCATTGCCTTTACCCTCCTCCATCTCCTTTTCCCCACCAGTTTGACATAGCAACAGGCCGCGATCACCCAAGGAGTCAATGTGATTGCAAAGTAGTTTTGTTTAGATTCAGGATGGGCCAGTTGCACAGAAAACCTCTGATGCAAATTCCCTAGCTCACGGTAGACGTACGTCAAACCTACTTCTGCATATGAATTCCCCATAATTACAAGCTAGGGGAGAGCTACTGATTTGTCATGACTGAGCTAGATTGAGCAGGGGTATGTGTTAATTAAAAAAAAAAATTTGCAGAGTTAATACTAAAACAGGCATAGACAGGTCCAGCTATTGCATCTCAGTGAAAAGAAAGCCTAGGCCAGGAAAAGGGCTAGTTCTGTGACCAACAACAAAGTCCCAGTGTAGTAATTTCGTCTGACCCTAAAACTACACATCTCACCCTCGTTTCTCCTGCCTGTGCAAGGGGAGAAATAGCAGCTCCTTGGTATCTGCTCTCCCTCAGTCGCAGACCATCAGTCTGGGCAGCCTAAGCAGAGCAAGGACTTTGGTTTATCTTTATGAAGTTTCCTTTAGAAACAAAGCCAGTCCCTACCACAATACGGCGATGATTTGGTTTCCCCATCTGACAGTTGCAATGCTAAGAAAGGCATAGAACCCTCATAATGCATATGACTGTGCTATACTGTTCATGAAGGAAGGACAGTGAATTGCTTCCTGACCCCACTGGTTGTCAGTTTATACCCTGAACTATTAAGATTGATAACATGAACAGTGATCTACCAAGTGCATCCTGTGGACCTGCGTTCCACAAGTTAATTATACCTGAAATAGTAAAGCATTCCCCTTGTTTGATATAAACAACCCCAAATGTTTGGTTTTGGAGTAGCTGTTTTTCTATGCATGTGACCCAATGTTAGACTGCTGTAGAAGGCAGAAGGGGGTCAAATTAGATGTAATTCACTTGTCTAATGCTTGCGGGGGGAAGGGGGCATTTTCTAAGTTTAGGCTCTAGGGTAGGTGTGGTCAAACTGCAGCTCTTTACAATTGAAGTGCAGCTCACTGAGTCTCCCCCTTCCCCCCTTCCATTATCTATCTATTAGATGGGGGAGGGGGGAGCTTGGGGCTTCTGCCCTGCGGCAGGATGTTAGTGCTAGGGGGTTCTGCCTTCTGCCCAGTGAGGAGGGGTTCTCGAGGCCTCAGCATTGAAATGCACCTGCCAGGGCTCAGGGCCCCAGAATGAGCAGGGCTGAAGGCCTGGCAAACATTCCCCGGCTCTTGAGCTTCTGAAGATTGTCATACGCAGCTTGGAGGACCAGTAAGTTTGGCTGCCCCTGCTCTAGAGGAAAGATTAATCCCTGGAGTACCTCTATGGCTTTCATTTCAGTTACACGAGGAATCAATCTGGCCCTTTTTGCACACACTATTGGGGGGAAGGGGGACATAGCAGCCCAGTACCATTGGTGCCTATTGTATGTTTGGAAATTCAACAGCTGATGTGCATTTGGAAGCTGCTGACTCATCTGTAGTTATGATCCTAAATTCATACCTCAAATGCATTTCTAACTCTTTCTGTCTCTGTCATCCTGCATTTTCCACAATCTCAAAGATCCAAGTGTTATTAAATTAAATAACCAATGACATTCCATGGTTACAGTACAGACTATAACTACTAAAGCCATATGAAAACCCCTTGAATACATCCCTCCACCCCAGGAGAAACATTTTGCTTTTCACATTTAATTGTACTAGTTATCATCTATTCCTACTCATTGGGCATTAAAATACACCCTGTTTAAGCTTTGATGTACTTCTCACTGGAGTAGAGCCTGGATCTAAAATAGCACATATTTTACAAAGTGAGGTAATGTAAAATATGTCTTCCAAACCCCTTCTCCGTATTAGCTCTCTCCAGGGCTTTATCCAGAGAATCCTCTTTCTTTATAGTTCCATCATTTAAGTGTTTGCTTATTAGCAGAATGTACTTGTCAGTAACTGTCTCCCCACCAACTCCATCCCTGCTCCTTAAATGCCCAACTCTGCAGCATGGCTCCAGAGAACTTCTGCCAAAGACATTTCAACATCAGCCAATCAGCATTCTCCAGGGCTGGCAGGTCATTTTTAGGGCCTAATCAACATTCTGCACAGCCAATAGGTCACATTCGGTGCCAGTCAGAATTGGCCAAAGGTGCTGGGGTCACGTTCAGCAACACTACTTTCCAAAGATGGTACCCCTGAGAATGAAAGAAAAACTTGGCAAGTGGGCAGGTTAGTGCCGCAAACATGTAGATTGCCCAGCACATAGTCTTCCCAGTACTTCTATTTGTGGAATATGGATGGATGATTATTGGAGGCTTGGAACTATAGCCAGTCATTGCTTTGCAGAGCAAATCCTTGCAATTTGCCCTATGGGACTGCAGATAGCAGACTATATTTATGTGTCTAATAAAAACCCCAACTGCATAAAAGATACGTTATAAATTAGTTCTATAGAAATAGCCCCAAATATTTTAACATCGTTATAAAAAATAACATCCAAAAGAAAACATGTAGGACACCATATTGAGTATAGACGTCTAACCTCAGTGGTCTAATACCAGCTGTATTTAAAGTATAGGTATATGAACTGGAGCTATTTTGTGGCTGCTTATGTCTTCAAGAAGACAATATTTATTTCCCAACTGACTGGGCGGGGAGGGGACAGAGTGGAGGGAGGGAAAGGAGAGGACAGCTTGAGGGTAAGGTACAGGTCAGGGAAAAGGTAACTTGAGACCTAATCAGAACTCTACCACATATTTCCTTTGTGATCTCAGGCAAAATATTTAATCTCAGAGTGCCTCAGTTTCCTCCTTCATAAAACAAAGATAATAATACTGACTTCTCTGGGTGCTGAGAGATTAAACCCATGTTTGTGAAATGCTTTGAGATCCTCCAGTAGAAAGCATGAGAGACATAAAAATTGTAAATAAATCTTTGTTATTCACAGCAGTTTAATTTTGGACATACACTCTGTGATTGACCTTGGCCTATCAATTCTTGTACTGTTTTAACATGTGCCTAGAAATGACAATGACAGATACACTTTAAAATTTGAAAAACTGAGCCTACATCTGATTTGAAAACATTTTAATTCTGACCCCAAGATTATTCATATTCAGTTATGATTACAGTATTTTTAAATTCTTCTTTTAACCTCACCTATTCTTTACAGTGAATGAAATGTAATGATTCATTTACAACAAGGACATGCTCTAGAGTTTTGTTCTGGATAATGAAATGCCAGAGAGGGCTAGATCATGCATTTCTTGGAAACCCCAAACGTCTAGTAATTGTGTGTAATGCAGGATCAGACCCAGAAAAGTTGTGCTTTCAGTTCAAATTTTGCTGGACTTTAATGACCCAAAAGTAAGTTTTATCAGCCAAAGAGGAAAAAAAAGAGACCAGTTTTAAAAGGACAAAGATTAGCTTTCTATTTCGGGTTGGAACGTTTTCTCTAAGTGTTTCTTTTAGAGGAACTTAAAAATAATAGGTCAACAATTACTAACTCTACACTGAGAACTTCCCTCCCCAGTCATTGAAAATCATCCTATTTTTTTCCCTGGAATCTATGAGCTAGTGAAAAAAAAGTGTCATTTTTCTTTAAAACAGTCAGCACGAAAAACAACAACAGTCAAAAAAAGACGGTTGAGGTTACATCGCAGAAGGGAAATAGAAACACCAAGAACTTTTTGAAGGTAATACACAGATTCTGGGAAAGACTGATTAACATATAAAACAGAAACCACTTGAAACTTGTATGTATGTATATAGGACTCTTTTCCTCTACTGAGGCAGGAAAGTTTTAAATCTACTCCTACTCTCCCACTCCTACAAAGAACTTTTAGAAGGCAAAAAATATTGCTAAGGTTTGGGGTTTTTTTTAATTCTTCAGGTAGTCTAAGTGTTCTTTCACACAGTTAAAGGAACTGTTAATTCCAATCATTGCATAGCTTCTTGAGAGCTTCCTATCACAGTGCAATTTAGTTTGTTTCTGTATCATGTAACTTAACTGCCCTCCACTGGATGTAAAAGGCAAATACAAGTTTTGCATTGAAGTATAAATGCACAGCCCAATTCTGTCCATACTGCAGCCCACAGGTTAATATTCTGAACAAATGAAATCGTCTGCTGAAGAATAAGAGAGAATGTTCATCAAAGTGATCATAATGTTGACTTTCTTTTCCTAGCCATGCAGCCTTTCCATCCTGTGTTCACTTTAGTGGCGTTTGGACAAATAAAACTATTGTCAGTAAAACAAATGTTACTCAGAGTGAGCATTTTTATGGTGATATTGGGATGCTAAGTGCTCTGACTTATACAAGCAAGCAATCAGTAACCACTTTTCAAGGGCTTAGTTATGACCATTTTCTCAGAAAGTCAGAGATAGAAGGTGCGAGTCATCTTGTTCTTCCGTCAGTCATTGCTGACTGATATATTCTTAGGAGCAGCAGGAGACATTTTAGAGCTTCCAAGAATCTTGCCCTTCTGCTCAATGGCTTTTGTGCCATGACTTTGAGAAATCTTTTGAGTTGTTCATTACCAATTTAACAACCTGTCCAGACCCAAGCTGAGAGATTCTCCTGAAACAGTTGGTTATATCACTTAAACCCAGTCAGAGAGCTGCCATTCAAAGCACTGGTTTTGCTTTTTAAGGAGTCACTAGATAGCATGGTGATGTGTGTGGTATAAGATGCCATACAGAAGAGAATCAACAGCACCTGAACTCATATCTTGGTAGGTACACAGGTTGATGAAGGACTTTTCAGCTATTCCCCGTCCCCCTTCCTCCCTCCACCCCCAGTATCTCTGTCACCTCTAACTCTTGCTATGCATCCTGTCCCCAGGTTAGCATTCACGCCTTCCCCAAGATGCATTTTGGGTGGGCTTCCGCTCCGTGGGGCACAGAGTGAGCCCGCTTAGCCTTTCCAGTTGGTGGTTTCCTTTAGACACAGTGGCTCTGAACTGAAGACTGTCGTGTTCAATAAGGTTTAAGATCCCAGTTGCCTCAAGATCTGGCTTTTCGTTTCTGGTGCAGTCCTTGATGGCTCAGATACGCGACTCTTGTCTGATTGTCGTTCTCCATCAGAATCAAGGAGACAGCTAGTGGAACGTTGGGTAGAAATATCTGTACTGCAGTCCCTGAGTCACAGGCAGCTGATATCTGAGTTTCCTGGTCTGAGCCAAACCTTTGCAGTTCTTGCTCAGGAAAAACCCAACTGACCTCTAGGTTTATTTTGCCCAGATAAGGACTTCAGGATTTGACCTTTAGAACCTTAAACCAAGTGCTAAATTGATTTAATTCCCATTTTAAATTAAAGGTTTTGCCTTGAGGAACAATGACTCTCAGAGCAATGTTGGATTTCAGGGTGGGAGGAGTGATACCTGTTTTCTGCTTTATTTTCAAGTAACTTCCGTCCTCATCAATTTTGTGTTGTCAATATTCAGTATCCACATTCTAACTGCAATAATGAAAAGAATGTTCAATTATTTGGGGGGGGTGTGGGGGTATGTGAGTCTTTCCTCCTCCCGCTCTACAGTCTGCAAACAGCATTCATCTTAACTTCATAACTTTTTTTTTGGTAAATTATGGAGCATTACATATTGTGAGGCCATAATGCCAGCTGATGTAATGTGTAATAAATTTGAAATAACCAAACATTTATCATTTATTTTTCTCCTGATGTGACAACATGGAACATAAATTTAAAAGAAAGTTGCTTTAAAAGATAAAAAGCAAAGTGGAAGAAAAAGAAAAGAAAGAGAAAAAGAGAATGTTCTAGATACCATAAATTAATCTGTCCAATTAATAACCTGTCTGGCCATTTTCCTCATTCACGACTGTGGTACCCTCTATTTTAAAACATCTTGTTATTGAACAGTGCATCAAAGCAGGTAAAGAAATATTAGGCAATGTCACAAATGATAGCTCCAAACTATATGTTTATGAAGAGTGTGCACCTGAGTTACTGGGCTAGCAAAGGTTGCTGCCACAGACTTAATTCCCGAACATCTTCGTGAGAGAGCCATGCCAGCGACATACGCCTCTCATCAGATGGTCAGAGAGCAGCAACAGTTTGGGCTGAAGGCACAGCTGTTTGCTGTTCTTTGCAGGAGAAAACCTACTGAGTCATGACAGTCAGTGGGTCAAAAATCAATAACATATGAAGAAAATTTTCCACAGTAACAATTATTCCCTCTTATAACAAGGACTAATGGCAGAGATATACTTTATAATAAGGATCACTTTCCAACAGGAATCAAATCTTAGCACTATTATGTAATTGCTACATTACAATAAGTATATCTATTATTATATTGTAAAACATGGTAGAAGACCACTTACGTGGTCATGAGAACCAGCCCATAAACTGCTATATTTCAAAAGCCACATGATTGAGAGGCGAGAACCTCAGCTGGTGTAAATTGTCATCATTCCATACACTTCAGTTGAACCATGACAATTTACTCAAGCTGAGGATCTGACTCCAAACCCTTTGGTGCTAGTTTGAATTTGCAACCTTTTTTCCACTGATGATGGTTTCTTACAGGTAATAAAAATTAGTCCAATCATGGAATGCAAAAGTTAAAATAGGACGGTTGCCTGGAATGCATTACCCATAAGGTGATCAGAGTCTAAGGCAGCTGAGTGGCCTCTTTCCGGTTTTCCAATTGCAAGACTGTTCTGTGTTTTTTATATATATTCAACAAAGAAAAAAAGGGTTCTGAAGCAGAAGGGTGAACTTACCCTTTAAGCTCTTGGTGTCTGTTTCTGTGCTTTTTGATTAAAGTTTACACCAGAAACTCAAATAGAAAAAAAAAAATCCATATGAACAATTCCCATCAGAAATGATGTAAAGTTCAATGTCTTGTCTCTGGCAAGAGATGAACTCAATTTTCACAAGCAAGACAAGTTACAGTTGCAATATAGTGTCTGATGCAATCACTGCAGTTGTGTATAACAGGGACATCTACTGGCAGAGAGAACAGAGCTAGGCCTTTACTTTACTGGGAGAAAGGGTTCTGTCATTGTATTAAAGATCATCGGTTTCAATTACAGCAGAGGGGGTGTTACTAAATTTGATGAGACATATATGTGTATATGAGAGACTGACCCATCCTTAGGGTTCAGTTAGGCCTCTGCATGGTACAGCATGGGCTTAGGTGCACTGCCTGAGCAATATTGGCCGGAGTTGTTATTCCTGATGCATAAGCACTATTGCTTCTGAAGGTTATGGGGGAGAAGGGTGAGGACTGGTTTTGAAACACATTTTATAAAGGTATTCCAGGTACTCTCTGTAGCCCTTTTTGACTGATGCAGTCAAGTCCACGGAGGAAGGAAACCGTAGCCACATATCTCACCCACCTCAACATACCCTCTCTGAGGTCACTAGTGCTGCAGAAAGATATAGCTGGTCCTCTGTTCCCCCATGCCCTTGTACACCCCATGCAACCATGCAGGAAGTAGGAGTTCCCCCTGTACCGTCTCCTCCTTTTAGCAAAGCCATGCAAAGGATGGCGTGTTTGACCCCTAGTGGGTACACGACTGAGCGTAGACAAAGAATAGATTCCATCTATCCAAATCAGTAAGAACTGTCCCCACCCTGAAACTGTAAATAAACGTCCTTACAGCTCTGGACCACCCTGGGAAACAGAATTCCTGAAAGTCTTCGGGGCCAGGTTTGATTCAGGTTGGATAATCACTGAGAAGTTTGAATTTATCTCTGCTTCTGAAGGTGGAAATCGGGCTTCTTGTTTCTATGATCCATGCAGGAGCTGACTTTCTTCCCTCATGTCTGTTTTGCCCACCACCTCCAGCTTCCCAGTTAACATTCACTGACCATTTATTCTTAGAACTTGAGTCCTATTTTCAAACTCAAGACACTGACTTCATTTCAAAATCAGGCAAAATGAGATTGTCCATCCCTAGTAGCCATTTAATTAGTGTCTGTCGGAAAATGTACAAGTCTCAGATATTTTAAGAAATAGCTCTGAAAAGCCTAATCAGTCACGGATCAAGCTATGCTCTTCTCCCTTAGTGCACATGCTGTCTGTTGATGTTACTATGCCTCCTTGTTTCTGTCTAGCAGGTAGGTCTCCAGTGAGCAGCTCGTTCCTTACTATTCTAACTTGTATTTGATCATATTCACAACCAGATTAAAGTCAGATCCCTTACATACATGGATACAAGCCTCAGCGTAGCTGGGTCTGCATCAGCTAGGGACTTCCCCTCTGCCATGGGACTTTCCCAGGAGCTAGAACTAGCTGTTTTAAGGCCCCTTTATACCTGTAGAGTTGGTATAAATGGGCCTTGAAGCAACTGTGAATCAGGCCTTCTGTCTTCAACTGCTAAAAACTGAAGCTCCCTCTATTTAATGCCTCTGGTCTCTGCATAAACAGAAGTGGGACCAACCTGCAATATTCAAAATCAGGTTTGGGCCTGGATTTCAAAACTGTCCAAAGTTGGAGGGTGTTTGTATTTGGGGTTCTGACTGATCCATAGAGAGAGGCCCTAACTGTGAACTGTGGCTCTGGGTTCTAAAACCCCATCCCCATGCAAAGGTTATGAGTGTTGGGTTTGGATTTTTTGAAACTGGCAACAGAAGCACTGGACAAGCCAAGATCAGCAGCTACCTGAAGGCAAAAAGCAGGAGGTCACAAGTAATAAGCAGGGGTTCCAGTGAGACCACTTATGTCAGAAAGGAACTGCTACCTCTATGGCCCTCCCAGGAGGAGGGTTGGGAATTCAAGAGGAGAGGGTAACTGGGGAGAGATAAGGGAAGTTTTGAAATGGAGAAACTGAGTTATGGGGTTAGAAAGAGCCTGTTCAACACTAAGTGAGCGGTTGGAGGTTGCAATGAGAGGAACTGAGGCAAGGTTGGGATGCTGGATTAGGAAGGAGAGTTGGAAAGGGTCTGGGATGGTGGTGATTTTTGATGGGTGCAAAGGTGCCAAGGTACCGTTGTGACTGGCAACCTATAAATACCTCAGACAGACATGTAGATTAATCTTAGTCCTGCTTCATCGTCATCCACCCCTGATCTGTAAGAATGTGTTTTCTGGTTGTTCTGTGAAATCAGAGTCTTAGGGTGTTTGTGAAGATAACTACCAAAATTCCATATGACACTATTCCAGCAAGCAACATTTTTTAAAGGAATAGTATTTCCAATGACTTTAGCACTTCCGAGGCTAGAGGCAGCAGTGAAGGTTAGGCTTACAAAAGAGATTAATAAATCCTTTAAAATGAAATATTTCATTTAAAATATTTCTGCTGTAGATCTATTGATTTTTCTCCAGATTTTTCACTCATTACTGCAGCACTGTTTGCTTATCATTTTAAATGTTTATATCATGCTTTTTTATATCAGACACATATACTATGCTAGTGAAATACACAAGGAATAAAGTCCCACAGTTATAACTAAGATGCTGTGAAAAGACAGTCTTAAGAAACTGTACAGTACAGGTAGACATGTCTACAAAACAAACGAGAAATCAGTGAGTTATAATATACTATGATGGAGGAAAAAATAAATATGAGACATAATTCAGTACGGAAAGACATTTGAGGATCATACCTTGTGAAAAAAATGTGATGCTCTTGAGAACAAGATACCTCATTCGTGCCCAATATGTCTTATGTATAGAACTAGGCAATAATGTTCAAGGTAGCGAGCTATTGCAAGATCTCCCAGTTCATCTGAAGATTGCTTGATAGCAATAATAACAAACCTCTGGACAAAGAGTGTCTTGTACAGGTAGGGTAGGGATACAGACTCAAATCAACAAGCACGTACAAATATATATAGATTGCTATATGAAGTAGAGGCATGATATGTGTCCTAGGTATTCTACAGGCTACCTTTCTTTCTGTGCTTTGTTCTAACAATTAAGATCAGCTGGGGAACTCAAGATGACAATCTCCCTCTTTCTCCACATGAGCGATAATGGACATAGACAAGCTAGACAGACAGTGTCTTAGTTTGTTTATCTGGGGTCAGGACATTCTCAGTGGCGAGCCTTTGACTCTGGAATTTGCTCCTCATCCTGATTTGATAGAGCTGAAATGTGAAGAGTCATCAGATGCCACAAAAAAAATTTTTTTTAAATCTCAAAACTGGTAGCTTTCTGCAAAAAAAGTTTCAAGGGTTTTTGTTGTTGATGTTATTGCTTTAAAAGGCCATTTTTCATCTAAAAGAGTTTCAAACAAGATATGTTGGCCAGCACTAATTAATATGCATACACATATTAATTTCATTGTCAAAAAGGTCCACTATATTCTTGTGGATTTACATTTTTTTACGTGTAAAATTTCCTTTAAGATATTTTAATAATTTACTCAGGGCTTGTCTACACATGCAGCGCTGCAGCTGCACTTAGCAAAGACACTACCTAGTACAATGTGAAAGCATCTTCCATCGGCATAGGTACTCCACCTCCCAGAGAGGTGGTAGCTATGACGACGGGAGAAGCCCTTCCTTCCTCATAGCACTGTCTACACCAGGAGTTAGGTCAGTATAAGTATGTCACTGAGCAACATAGTAGGTAGTGTAGACCAAGCTGGGAGTGTAGATTTATGTGTAGACCAGTGGTTCCCAAACTTGTTCTGCTGCTTGTGCAGGTAAAGCCCCTGGCGGGCCGGGGCGGTTTGTTTACCTGACACATCTGCAGGTTCAGCCAATTGTTGCTCCTGGTGGCCATGATTCACTGCTCCAGGACAATGGGAGCTGCTGGAAGCGGCGCAGGCCAAGGGACATACTGGCCAGGGGCTTTCCCTGCATAAGCAGTGGAAGAAGTTTGGGAATCACTGGTGTAAACATATGTTTGGAGTGTAGACCAAGCCTCAGCCACCACATACTACACTGTTTATTTCAGCTACCAACACAGCTGTCCTTAGATGCAGTTGAAGGGAAGAGGCACTTCACTGAGGCCTATTTTATACCTAAACCAAAGGTTGACCTAGGTACCTCACGCAGGAGCACTCTTCTGTCAGCATAGTTGCACCTATGCTGTGGGTTTTTTCAGCATAGCTATGTCAGCTATCAAGTGTGATTTTTAATGCCTCGCTGACATAGCTATATTCCATCATTACTTTGTAGTATAGACCAGGCCTCAGGTGTGCTGGTCAGATGCTAATCTTAGGGCCAAATTCTCAGCACAGCTCCATCGAATTAAAAGAAAATACACTTACTTACGCCAGCTGAGAAACTGAGGTGAAATCCTGGCCTCATTGAAGTCTGTACGAATTTTGCCGTAGGCTTCAGTGGGCCGGAATTTCTCTCCAGCTTTTAATATATTGTGTAACAACAGTTTATTGTGTGCTTTCCATGTAACAGACTTTAATGGACTGTTTGTCCGTGTTCCTCTGCTCTAGCCAACAGACCATCCTGATATCTTGGGCTTCAGTATTTGTAACAACTGTTGGCAGAGGGTATCTTGACCAATGTGAAACTGTCAAGTGTTTCCTTTCAGTAAATAAAATCTAAGGGAGCTGCAAACTATTGAGGAAGACATTAGTCTAGAGTATACAGCAAGGTCCAAAAGGCCGATATTTTAAAAGGTACAAAGGGGCCATATTGCTACACCATTTCAATATCCCTGCAGTGTTTGACATAGAGCAGGTATCAGCAAACTTTGGGGGCTATGGGATGTGCTGGCCGCCACTTCCCACAGCCTCCATTGGCCTGGAGCAGCGAACCGCAACCAGTGGGAGTCGCGATCAGCCAAACTTGTGGATGCGGCAAGTAAACAAACCAGCAAGGAGTGCCAGAGGGATTACCCTGGCAAGCCATGTGCCAAAGGTTGTCGATCCCTGCCATAGAGGTTATGCATTATACATAGACAGTGGCATTGTCAGAAAACATTTAGAAGCCAAAGTATAGCTGAGTAGTAGCCTCAGCCGATGTAAATGCTCTGCATATCACCTGACGACACACATTGAAATTCCTTGGCACTCACAAATGTCCTTGCAGACGACGCACAGAAGTAATACATATTCTAATATTGCCAACTCTTGCAATTTTATTGTAAGTCCTGCAATATTAGGGGTAGATCCTCTTAGCTGGTGCAAGTCGTCATATCTCAACTAAAGTCAATGGAGCTATGCCAATTTACATCAGCTGAGGATCTGCCTCTAAGTTTTTTATGTAAAGCCTCAACTGCTGGAGTCATGAGATTATCAGAGCATCTCAGCTGTCATGTGTTTTCTTTTAAAATGTACATTTCTAACTCTTGTGGTTGAGCTTGAAAACATGGCTCGAATGTAGCCAAAAAGCCCAAAAGGAGATGAGGGAAATAACAATTACCCCAACTTTTTAAAAATCTTCTATTTTGTTTTGTTTTCTTAAATGCTTGGGATGGCAATATATTGATACTAGCTCATTTCCCCGTTGTATTCCACGTATATCAGTTTGCCACTCTTGTGACTGATGAACGAGCAGGGGCGTATGCATATGGGTTTGCATGGGCAGAGTGCATATGCACAAGAATACAGGGAGTAAAGAGACAGCTCAGAGCCACTTTTGCCATCAGTCACTGCCCCAGTGCATCTTACCAGCAGCATGCAAAGAGAATTTTCTACATGAGCTTGGAGTAATTATAGACAATGCTTTGCACTTCTGTGGGGTTATAGAGCCAAAGATCTCTAAACGCTTCCCATTTAATGAATCCTCACTACACACCTCTGAAACTGAGGCACAAAGGTGAAGCGACTTGCCTACAGCTGCTCATAAAAGAGGAGAGAATAAAACTCAGGAGTCCTGACTCCCAGTCTACAACCCCTGGTCCTTTATATGTAAAGGCATAATTATTTCATTAGAGACTGTTGGAGGCGTTTATTTGTCTTAGAAAACACTCTAAGTGCTCAGATAGCAGGTTATACCTGGAATTTAAAGGCTATTTGGACATTTGATTTCATGATTCATTTACAGTGATCTGAAATGTTGCTTTGATGCACCCACTTTGCATCCAACGACTGCACAGTGAGTGGAATTATATTCAGCATGTCACACTCCAGTGGACAGAGATGGTTTGTAAAGCCTGATAAGCCTTGCCAGGGTTTGCAACTTTGTATGAACTTCAGAGATAAATGCTGCATTCATGAAATGCCAAATATGGTTGGAATGCTGGTTCAAATGTGACAAAGATTAGGGTTAATGTATTGGCTTGTAGGTATGCTCTGCAGTAAATTACAGCCATTATATGCATACTTTTACTCTGAAAAATGTTTTATATCTAGCAATAATTCCTGTAGTACAGTAAGCAAGCATCTAATAGAGCTAATGGCTTGGATTTAAATTAATGAAGCATGCATGATGTGACTAGGATTCTATATGGCCATTTCTGGGCGTATTTGTCAATATTTGCTTGAGATTTTTGCACACACTGCACCTGCTACTGCTAGAGTAGCAGGTTCATGAACACATCCAACAAGGGATAAAGAGTACAAAAAGTTTTAATCTCTCTAAATTTTAACAAAGAAATTACAATTCAGTTTATTGGCTAATTCACAAATTGCAAAACCATTAGTTTTTAGTGATTACATGTAATTTCTAGAACTCTGTCCTGTATGCAGACAAAAGGAAACTTTGATGATTATAAAGTGCTGGGTTTCTTTACAATTATTTGCATGACTGAGCTGAATGAAAGTTTTGCTCTTGGTAATAAATATTGGAATAACTGTGAATGGGAATGTGATGCATATTTGTTTGAGAGACAGTGTTGTCTTGCACTTAGAATTGGGGATCCCAGGGACAAGATTCCTGGGTTCTATTCTCTGCTTCAGTTACAGAGTGATTTTAAGCAAGTCCTAAAGTCTCTGGAACTCATCTTACGGAACTGTAAAACTGGGGCAATACCTACCTATTTTAAATGGGTACAATAAATGCTAATTAATGTTTGATTAAACACAAAGCTCTTTGGACTATTTAAGATGAAACTAGGTTATTAATAATCATGAATGTATTACTATTCTTAACATTTAACATAAACAAAAAAAAACCCCACAACTTGACAATGGGATATGGAAGTTTCTAAGGAATTGGATCCAATTTGACCCAGGGAGATAATGATACCATCTAATGGGGGTTGAGTGATCTACATGAAATGAGCTGGTGGCGCTCCTATTCCTTTACTATACGAAGCTCGGTTCATTGCAAAACCACTACTGCAACTAGTACCAGCTGGCCCCATCAAAGGCTATTATCAGCAGAGAGGCCAAAGACTGAATGGGTCAAGGGCCACGGAAATAGATCCAACTGGATTAAAGTACATTATTACGGTGTAGAAGGAGCTTGCACCACCGATGTCCGTGATATACCTGTCTGTAGAGGAACTTCCATCTCCAGAGCTGTCAGGCTGGCAACTTTCACCAGCACTCAACTAACTAGAAGAGAAAAAAACTGAGAGAGAATGCAAAGACCCACCACTTTCAGGGGGAGTAGACACCAGCAGTCCCTGCATCGCGGAGAGCTCTGGAAGACTGTTGTGAGTAGCAGCTGAGCAGCCATGCAAGAGGAGGGGAGCTTCCTGCTTTCCCCTCCACTCCTTCATGATCACAAACAGGCCAGTGTTTCCTCCCTAGAGCTGGCTGAATATTGCAGTAAAAACAATATTGAACATCACTTTGAGTAATAAACTGAGTGCCAGGCAAGTTCAAAACAACACAGCACCCCGTTCCACTCTCGCAACCCCCCCTACAGACAGACTCAGCACGCCAGCCTTGACCCATTAAACAAATCAGTCAATAAACCCATCAGTCAATGTGGGGCCTTCAGTTCATGGAAATTGTCCGGCGATGGTGTTGTATTACTAAACGTCTGTGTAAATAGCAGCACTTTGATTGACTCGTCATCTCTTACAAACTGCATGGGGAAATAAAAGCTACGGGACAGTGGTTGTAACCATGAGGTGTAGTTACATGGAAAACTTTTTTTGCTCGATGCCTTCAGTGAAAACTACACCAGGTTTTCCAACATATGGTTATATAGTATTGTGGCCTGCGCAAGCTCTGTGTTTGAAAGACCCCCTACCTTACTGGCTGGGAATCCAGGATGTGAAGTGTGTGAAATTCACAGCTTGTTCCTTTCCTAATTTGTGAGCACAGTCCAATAGACACTTAAGCCCTAGCATTCCCATCCACAAGAAATTACAGGTGGACAAATCTTGGCACAACTGTAGGCATATAAGCCATGCAGTCTTCAAAAATTCAAGCCCTTGATCTTAATTTGGGGACACCTGGCCTATAAAAATATGAAGCTTAGAATCTTGCAGCTATGTAGCTCTTGGGTGAATGACCCATGTTACTAGAGCTGGAAAAATTTGTTTTGGCAAATAGTTCGCTGAAGAATGTAGTTTCCGGTGGACCAGAACAGTTTGTGAATGTGGGTCAAATTCAGTGACTCGTGTTGACCAGGAAAAAGAATGGGGGGAAAATGCCCAAAAAATCTCTTTCATTTTGACATTTTTTAAATGAAAAAATTAAACTTTTCATTTAGAAATGTTCATTTCAAAATTTAGGTAGATTTAAAGTTTAAAAACACCAACTTTTTATTTTAAACCTTTGTTCATCCCAAATTTATTTATTGTTTCTGCAGGAAAAAACAGAAAGGAATTCATCTCAGATTGACCCCAAACATTTTTTTTTCATCTTTTTCAGTTTGACCACTGAACCGAATAATTGATTATTTGCCCAGCTCTATTTATCACCTTGGGATTACCCAAATGCATCCCAATTAAGCAGCTTTCCCCCTCCGGCCCCCGCTATTGTCCCTATCAAGCAGCATTTATTGCCATTCACTATTCAACTAAAGTTCTAGAGGATTTGAAAATAAAGGGTCCATCCTATGTCAGTGGAATATGGTGGATTCGGTGGCGTATTAGAGACACTTGGATGCAGTGATGTGGCCTGATCATGTTCTAAGCAGTTATGTTTCCTGTTTTTTGGAAAAGACACTGTATGTTACTGATCTAAACTATGTACAGTGTGGCTAGATACCACAGTGATGGGAGCCTTATAAATATGCGCAATAATAATAAGAGAAGCAGCACTATAAAGCTCCAAAGATATCCATAGCCCTTAATGGTACTTTTTTATGTTTCCATGTATAATACTGTAATAACTTTTTGCTAACATGAAACAGATATTTGAGACTTTTATAATGTAGAAGTCAGCACCACCAAGGGCTTAATTGTATAATGAAATCTTCAAAGCCCTCACATTAGATCATTGATGCTTAGTGGAAAAGGCATTACCTAGCAACAGTCACTAACAAATTGCAGGAAAAAATAATAGAGATTATATATTACGTCACTCTACTGAGTCAAAATTGATAGCAAGATGTGTTTGCCCTTTCGGTTTGTGCAGGGAAGCTATTGTTTACAGACGTAGAGTAGAACTGATGAACTTCAGAGAGAACAAGCCTTCTGATCTTTCATTAAAAAAAGTAATCTTTAAAAGATGTCAAAAAGATCGGGATAGACACACACTAATCTGTCCAGAGATATCAGGGTATTAAGGTGCAGTTATGATTAGAGGAAACATAAGGCCTCTTCTTTCTCTGAAGAACTGCTCCCTGCGTATCATCAAGTCATGCGTGTTTAGTTAGAAGGAAGCGCCACTGGTTGGGGTGCTATTGGAGTTCAATTTCCTGCTCTGCCCCAGACTGCACGTGCGACATTGGACAAGTCACTTAGGCCCAGTGCCTCAAAGGTTCTTATCTGGCCCCTATTATCACAGTATCTGAGCACCACAGTAATTTTAATATATTTGCCCTCCCTACAACTCTGCGGAATACAGAAATATTTCCCCCCATTTTACAATTGGGTAACTGAGCCACAGCTCCTCAGAGGGATCCAGGCACTTAACTCTCATAGCTTTCAATAGAACAGTGTTTCCCAAACTCAGGACGCCGCTTGTGTAGGGAAAGCCCCTGGTGGGCCAGGCCGGTTTGTTTACCTGCCACGCCCGCAGGTCTGGCTGATTGCAGCTCCCACTGGCCGCAGTTTGCTGCTCCAGCCCAATGGGGGCTACAGGAAGCGGCACAGGCCGAGGGACGTCCTGGTCACCACTTCCAGCATTGGCCTGGAACGGCAAACCTCAGCCAGTAGGAGCCACAATTGGCCAAACCTGTGGACGTGACAGGTAAACAAACTTTTAGGCTTTCCCTACACAAGTGGCATCCCAAGTTTGGGAAACACTGCAATAGAAGTTAGAAGCCTAAATATCTTTGAGGAGCCTGGGCCATAGTGACTAAGGAGTCTACATACATTTGAAAATCTCAGCCCAATTCCTACTGAAGAATTGGACCTTAGTGTCTTTGGTTTAGATTCACAAAGAGACTTCAGCAGTTGCAACACTTAATTTGTATATGACTTGCCACCCAGTGGTAATGGGGGCCAACCCAGGAACCAAACCCTGCTACAAACCCCGGTACCAACTCTGCCCACATATCTATTCAAGGGACACCATCATAGGACCTAACCACATCAGCCACACCATCTGGTTCACCTGCACATCTACCAATGTGATACATACCCTCATACATACATGTGATACATGTTCCAGCAATGCCTCTCTCCTATGTACATTGGCCAAAATGGAGAGTCTCTACGCCAGTGGTTCTCAAACTGGGGCCGCCGCTTGTGTAGAGAAAGCCCCTGGCAGGATGGGCCAGTTTGTTTACCTGCCGGGTCCACAGGTTCGGCCAATCATGGCTCCCACTGGCCGCGGTTAGCCACTCCAGGCCAATAGGGGCTGCGGGAAGCAGCACAGGACAAGAGATTTGCTGGCCGCTGCTTCCCGCAGCCCCCATTGGCCTGGAGCGGCAAACCGTGGCCAGTGGGAGCCACGATCGGCCGAACATGTGGACCCAGCAGGTAAACAAACTCGCCCAGCCAGCCAGGGGCTTTCCCTATACAAGCGGCGGCCCCAGTTTGAGAGCCACTGCTCTACGCAAAAGAATAAATGGACACAAATCTGACACCAGGAACATAACATTCAAAAACCAGTAGGAGAACACTTCAAACTCTCTGGTCACTCAATAACAGACCTAAAAGTAGCAATTCTTTAACAAAAGAACTTTAAAAACAGACTCCAACATGAAGCTGCAGAACCGGAATTAATTTGCAAACTGGATACCATCAGATTAGGTTTGAATAAAGACTGGGAGTGGTTGGGTCATTACAAAACCTAAATTTAATTTCCTCAATACTAATTTCTCCCTACTGTTACTCACACCTTCTTGTCAACTGTCTGTAATGGGCCACTCTCTTACCACTTCAAAAGTTATTTTTCCTCCCTTGTTATCCTGCTGTTAATTGATTTATCTCAGATTGACCTCACACTTGGTAATGCAACCCCCATCCTTTCATGTATTTACACCTGATTCTATATTTTTCACTTCAGACATCTGATGAAGTGGGTTTTAGCCCACGAAAACTTATGCCCAAAGAAATGTGTTAGTATCTAAGGTGCTACAAGAACTCCTCGTTGTTTTTGCTAAGAAGGTGAGTTTATCACACTTAGCCCTATAGAGCGAACACAGGTAGCGGAGGGAAAATGAGGCTGTTTTCTGAATCATGCATCATTAACAAGTGATTAGTTAAGTTCTCACTCCAGCATCTTTACAGCCAGTTAAATAAAATGGGTCAAACTATGAATGTGACAAATTTAAAAACATTTTTTCCTTTATATTTTGAATAAACTAGTCAACTATTTGGTTTTTCGTTCAGCATTAATTATTGGCAACAATGTAAAGAGTCAGAAAGAACATAGCTGAGTATAGAGATGCCAAAGGGAGTTTGAAATTCCCAATCATTAGAGTTAAAAATCATAATCTTTTGACTTAGAAACTGAGCCTGCTTGCCATGGAAGCTGCTGGAAGACAGAATGTGGGGAACCTCATGCTGTCATTTCTTGCAGTCATTTTTCTGGCTATACCTGCTGCCGGCTACTTTTGTAGGAAACCTTGTATAATAGGATTATTACAATTGAGGCAGAAATTGTACATGGGTACAGTATATTTGTTGTATTGAACATACTATGGCTGGTATTACTAACAAAAGGAAAAGCAACAGAATAGAGGAATGTCCTTTATTCAGAAAAATGTGTCTGAACAGAGAGAGGAGGCTGCTCAGAGGGACATGTTTGTGGCTTTAAGGGTTGGGAATTTTACAAAAATAAAGGTACCAAGGCCTGGCGGTTTAAGAGGGCTGTACAGATGAATCATTAAAGGTTTATTGGGTGCCTCATGCAATGCCTGAGAAGTCAGGTTAGGCACAGAGGGGCTCTGCAGAGCTGGTGAATGTGGGAGGAATTCCCTCCCCAGGCAACAGAGCTGTTTCATGACCATACAGCCATTTCGCTGCACAGTACATGACAGCTCCTGCTCCTCCACTCCTCAGTGGGCCAAAGCAGACTGTTCCATCCAGCAGCAGATCCTCTTATCTGTCTATTTCCCCTGGCCAGTCCTGTCCTGCAAACCTTGCTGTGTGGACACACACAAGGAACCCCACAATGCTCATCTCCATGACATTCTGTTAGGATGGGCCATCGCACAGGTCTTTCACCCTCCACTATACTGGAACTGCCCCAATTCCATTGTACCTGGGCCCCTCCTAGGCCTAAGAGGGAGCTGCAGCATTTTCAGTTTAGGTCTAGTCTAAAGTAGGAGAAAAGGTGCATTATTTCTAATTCAGTTAGCTTAATCAAACTAGCTTAACTCAACTGAAAACCCCACATGCATAGTTAAACACATATAGCTTGATTTTAGCCAGTCAAATTATAGCCTAGTTTAGACAAGGCCACAGATTGCTCCCAGTAACCATTTGCGCCTTGTGCTAATATTGTCCTCTTCATTTAGGGCTCACTAGTCATCCCTTACTTATGGTCCATTGCTCCCACACTCACACAAATAGTAGGGTACCACTCACTATGAGTGAGCGTAGCAGATCCGGACTTAATGACTAGAGAGAATATATACACAGAGAGAGAGAGACTATATACACTGAAACTGCAAATCAAGCAGCCAGCAGCATGGTTTGCCTGCTGCTATGGCAGGGTACCAGGGGCTCCCTATTTCAAGAGTATTGTTAAGTTATAAGAAAAAGGATTTGCTGCATAAGCAATGTAGTTTGGCACCAGAAAGGGGTCTCCCTCCCTTCCCCTTTTCATGTTTTATACAAAATTCACTCTTCTTAACACTTCTGGATGCACCCTCAACCCCCGCCCCCGCTTTCTAATAATAAAAGAAGTGAATCTGATGTATCCTGCCAATGGCTTTCTAACCTTCCAAAGCATGTGTTTATCTTGAGTTTCGGCTATCCAAAATAGTTTTGACCCAAGGTTACCATGCAGGCTCAGGCTGTTTCAAAGCAGGTTAAATGGATAATAAGCAAACATTTCATTACAGAATCTTGGTTTGGTGGCAGGCTGTTTCAATCCCTGAGAAAGATTTTCAGCATATTCTCCAGAGCAGGGTGGGGCTTCAGACCTAAGGGGTTATAATAATCATATATGGAGATATATCTATCTCATAGAACTGGAAGGGACCTTAAAAGGTAATTAAGTCTAGCCTGCTGCTTTTACTAGCAGGACCAAGTCCTAATTTTGCCCCAGAACCTGAAGTGGCCTCCTCAAGAATTGAGCTTACAACTGTGGGTTTAAGCAAGCCAATGCTTAAACCACAGAGCTATCCCTCCCCCCATTCAATCAGAGCCGTGCTGTCACTTAATGAATATCTTTGCTGACTGCACCTTGCATCATCAGATTCTCAAGACTTTGGTGAGCTGGAGTCTATAGAACAGTGGGAGATTCCGTGCTAGGTGATGCTTCATCAGCACTGCGATTTTAAGCCTTAACTGAAAATGCTCACTTCTTGTTCAACACCCTGCCCTCCACCTCCTGTGGTAGAGGAATGGGGACAGAAAAGGGCAGTGGGATTCACTAATCGAGTTGGAAGTCCTTTGGAAAAAATGCCTCCTCTCCCCCCCACTCCTGTGGGTATTTCTGAGGTCACTGTCCCCCAGTGCTTCGAAGAGCAGCAGCAGTCTGACTGAGAAACAGCAGTGTTTGTGTTGCTGACAGGGAGGTAAACAGAGGGCAGGAAAATAATCGGATGGGATTTCTAATCTACTGACAGCTGAAGCCAGAAGCTGTTCAAAGGGCATCATGCCACACTAGTTGCATTGTTGCTGTGGTTTGGCTACCTGCTCGTCTTGTGGGGTCAGCAACCCATCTCAGCCAGGGAGCCAGACTCCCTCTCTCTCTCAAGAGACAGGGAACATTCTAATTGACATGAAAGGTGTTTTCATTTTAGATGTGGAGTACAATGAAAGCAGGATATAACACAGTCCTAGCTGCGAAACACAGGTTGCATATTACACAGGCACATAACTCTCTCTAGACAGCTTGCTTCTCTGCCTCCCAGCTCAGTGTCCCATTGCTAATTTAACCCTATAACACCAGCGTTTTCCACACTGCCAACCATATTAGTGGTTGGGAGGATAGAGGGATGCAGCTCTCTTACATTTGCTACCGCTTATGACATGCCTCCACCCTCCCAGTCCCCTTCCACACCTATGCAGTAAGTGCTTTTAGTAGAGGTGCTTATATACCACAGTGGCCAGAGATCAACAGATAACAGCAATGAAAGGCCTGGATTGCAACTTACATTATAACAGCAGATTTTTACATGCTCATAACTTTCAAAAAATCTCCTTTTGGGTAAAATTTTCCACACTGGGTCTGACAGGTGCAAAGTTATGTTATTATCAGCAAAGCCCCTTTCATTACGTACCTTGGTCCGAAGCTACAACAGTATAAGAGCAAATATCCTCACAATTGCAGGCCTATGGTATTGACGTGCTGATGTCTGACAAACTTTTGAGCTTCTGCCTCATTTCCATCCATGGTGATTATCCACTTATAATCAATGCCTCTGATTCTTTGGCCCGAATTATGCATGGTTTCAGAGGTGCATACAGAAAGTGGTACGTATCGTACCTAATCCCATCTACTATGACTGGTATTAGCCTAGACGTACTCATTCTTTTTTAAAGGATGTACAAAAATAAGTCTAATTATGTTTTGCTAAGTACGAAGTGTCCTTCTATTTAGCAGATGTTTGGGCTCTACTTTGACCTAACACTGAGTGCTTCAAGTAAACTGCCAGCAGCCCCGTCAAACTGTTGTGGGTAATTTGGAGTCTGAAATGTGTTAAATTATTCAAAGGGCTGAATAAGCATAAACAGGCAGTACAATGGGAGAGATATGCATACCAAGCGATGTGAGTGTGACATTTAATACATCATATTAGCACTCCAGTTAGTACAAAGAGCCCAGTGCTCAGCACATCATCCTGCGTGTGCACAAACGGAACCTGATAAAGCAGCAATTTGCCACTGCCACTCCATGTTAACCATTTCCCTGTGAAAGAGTCAGGTCAGACTTGGTCTGTTTGCGACAGAAGCGTGAGTTCAAGATGAAGGTTGGGACACAAAGCTATGTTCTACAATGAACCAGTTCCAATCTCACTTCCATTAGTTTTGCAACAGCCTTGCTCCTTTGACTTCAGTGGAGTTATTCCTCATTGTGATCAGCATTGCAAGAAGGATCAGAATCAGGCCCAAAGTGTTCAGGTAGCTACACATGTGATTCCTTGCTAATAGAAACAATGTTGGGCACAATACATGTCGAATGGTACGTGTCCATTTCAGAGGTACGTATGTACAGCTATGTCCAAGTAAAAGCTAACATTAATACAAGGCAAAACCTGCTTTTTACCTATACGTTGGAAATGGTCCATTATTTCTTGTCCTTAGGAACAAAGGGTATTTTTTGAAATCTAAAGGGATTACACTTCAGGGGATGAATGAGATGCTTCTTTGGTTAGGGCTTCATGATGGCTCATTGCAAGGAGGGGGAGGGTGACCCTTTCTTGTTTGAAAGCTTTTCCCCAGTTCAGGAAAATCTGCAATTTGGAGAAGTTTGGGCCTGGCAGACCAATCTTTGTTGCTTGGTTTGTCAATGAAAATAAAAATAATACTTAAAAAAATCCATAGCGTGAGCTCATAGCGAATAAATGGAATGATCTCTCCAGGGAGCTGATAGAAGCCCCATCACTAGAGCTGTTCGAAAGTAGACTGGACAAAGCACTCATGGTTGTGAATATACTGTCAGAAACATGCCTGCATTGGCAAGGGATGGACTGGTTCACCTAAAAGGCCTTTCTCTTTTTTTTTTCCCCATGATTCTAAATAGCAGAGGTAGAATTATTTTTAACCGGTTCTGAAGTTAGCTTGCTGGCTGCTATATCCCCTTAAAATAGTATCACCATTTTCTTTAATAGTTTTTTTTTAATCTATTGTTTATATTGCTCTCTTAGATGGCTGGAAGAAACATTGGTATATTTCATCCACTCCTTTGGGACAAATGTTTTTCAATGTATTTCTTGGCTTTCCTTTTTCTCGTCCCTGCACTAGATTTAATAATCTAGCATAGACACCTACAGCTCCATGCAGAGCGCTTGTAAGTTTTGTTGTCACTGATCATTAGTGATAATATAAGAAGCAAAAAGAACCTAGCTAGGCTTTCGAATGTCTGTCTGTGCTTGCAATGCAGGTGGTTAGAAAAATCTCCTGGAGCCAATTTTTGTTGCTTATAGATGTGACTGAAAAGTAAAACTATAGAGCCATTAACATAACTTCTCTGACCAAAAGTGATATGGGCAAATACAAGGTTAATGGATATTTGTGCAGGAAGTATATTAGGGAATGGGTTTTCCCATGGAAATAGCTAAGCCTA
Organism: Gopherus evgoodei; assembly: GCF_007399415.2. Taxonomy (NCBI): domain Eukaryota; kingdom Metazoa; phylum Chordata; order Testudines; family Testudinidae; genus Gopherus; species Gopherus evgoodei. Next base: position 11,747,291 of record NC_044331.1, read on the forward strand.
GTCGATTGTTGAAGAATATTCATGGACAACCAAGTTTGAATTCATAATCAAGAATATTCATTCCAGAAACATCATTCTAAGCAATATATTTATCCAGTCTGGAAACAGAAACAAAACCATGTGACTTCCATGTCTGCTTTGATTGGACACATTTTGGAATACCTAGAAATATTTGCAAAAATAGAATAGTGAATCAATTTCCAGATGTCACAATCTGCTCACAAACATCTCACGAACAGAAAAAGAGGACCTATCCATTCCTCTCAATCTGTTCCTTTGCCCTTTTGTCATTTTTGACTTCCATTTTTCTTCCTGGTCTGGAGAGGATCTTACCTCTTACCTCTCTATACCCCTTAGATGGAAGCCGGGAAGAAAGAGAAGGACTAGCAGGTGTATTATAGATAGCAGGGCTCCATGTTGAGGAAGACCTTATCTCATGTCAATAGATAACAGAAGCTGTAATAGTCTGGGAGACAGAGTGAACAAGGATCATACATGTCCTTCAGACTCAATTAAAAAAAAATATTTATACCCATAGTAACTGAGTCTCTTTCTCTTCTCTGCCAATGCAGTCAAACCCTACCCCATAATGGGACAGTGGAATATACACTGATCCATACTCTAAATCTAACAGGACACTAGCTAATGCGTCTGGACAGCAGCAGAGCCAACATCCATGTGTAACCCTTCTGCCCCTCTGAGTTGGCAGCAACAAGGGCCGGGTTCAGTATCCAGGGGTTCCGTTTCAGTATCACAATGCATAACCGGCTCGAGCCCCCACCCAGTGACCTGGGACACTCACATACCACACCCCCCTGGGCGCCTCTAGGAGGCAATACTTCCCCTCTCGCAAGCATGGAGTCTGAGTGTAGCAAAATCTTTTTAATAAAGGAAGGAATCAATGCGGCATCCCATTGGAGAAACACCACAAACAGGGTTATAACACAAACCATAAACAAAAACCCACCTCCAAGTACGTTTGGCACTGTCCTTTTTCCCCTTAGGGTTTTAAGTCCAATCACCCCAAAGTCCAACAACCCAAAAGTCTCTGGTCAATGCCACCCCAGAGTTCAAGAGTTATCTGTAGAGGTCCCTCCCCCCAGCCTGGGTAGAAAGCGGCACCTTGCGTGGTCCGGGGCCAACTGCCCTGCCTCTCCGTGGGTTCTGCTTCCGCCTTCTCCACGAACTGCTCCGCTTTACCAGCTGCTCCACTCTGCTCCTCCAGTCGTCCTCAGGAACTGCTCCGCTCCACCAGCTGCTCTGCTCCATGAGCCACTCTGCAAAACTGCTCAGCTCCGCTCGCTCTGTGGGCCGCTCCACTCATCCCACAGCTACTCCGCTCTGCCAGCCGCTCTGCTGCCACCAGCTGTCCCATGATCCGCACCAGCCGTCCCCGCAACTGCTCCACTCCACCAGCTGCTCTGTTCTACAGTATGTCTTCAGGCTCCCCCACTAGTTAGCACAGTACTCAGTGCTCTCAGTTCAGTCATTTCAGCTCTTTCATGATTTCAACTCTTAGTGATCTCAGGTCTTAGTGGGGGAGCCCCAGTGCTAGTGCACCATTAGCCCAAAGTGCGTTCAGCTCAGTAACCTGTATTTAGATTCTTGAGGGAATAAAAAAAATCAACTCTGACATTCCACAGTGGAGAGAGGAGGGGGTGCAACTGGTGCTTCTGGCTCCACAAGGAGACTGCACCACCAGGCACAGATACCAGTCCCCAGCCTCTCTCTGTTCACTGGGTTTTGGAACCCATGTCCCTTGTCTAGCAAGTACCACCCAACTGAGGGTGAGTCATTTGTCACCAAGCAGTCCCACCGCTCAGCAGTCTGGGATAGGGTAGGCGTGCCTATGCAAATACACTCTCTGACATTCTTTCCACCAGATGTCAGGGTAGAGCTTATCCTGACTCTGCTTACACATGTTATATTCAAGAATTGCTTCAAAAATGGGAGAACACACTTACGAATCCAGCTCCCCATTCAGGTATAGGTTCTAGAGTCCATTTTACTCACTGACACGATATGTAGCAATTTTTTCCTACTTTTACATTGGATTTATATGTAATTGCAGATTAGATCATTTTAAACATTTTTTAGCTATCAACTAAACCCTGTCAACTACTGAATTCTAAAGATGACAACCCTGCAAATGGCTTTAGTGGGGAAAATTAATTTAAAGTGAAGCACTGTTATGATTTTATGAAGTTTAAGAAGAAGTGGAGAGGAGGGGAGAGGAGAAATACTTCAAAGTGGTCTCATCCCCCAAAGGAATACAACTCAGATTTGGAACTGATGGGCTATATTTACTTACTGCTGATAGTTTCTGGAGTCTTCTCACTAGCCCAAGGAAGTGAGAAGTCAGATGGAACTGGTTTGAGATGTTAAACACTGTACTGAACAAGCCTTGTGTCTCTGCTTGTCCATGTTGTGACTATGATCTTGTTGTGCCTAGTGGGTTTTTTCGCAACTGCCTGTGCAGGAACTTTGGGGCTTTCTTTTAAATAGGCTAAGGAGTTTTGTTACTGCAAAGGAAAAAAATAGAAAAGCAACCAAATACTTTTTGTAGGTCATTATTTGTCATAAAAATGAATCCATTTGTGGCATTTTTAGTCATGCAACATGAAATGGGAGTGAAGGAAAATAAGCCCCAAAGCTAATAAATTGAATCACTTTCCCTTTTCTTTCTTCCTGTTTTTACTGACATGGCAGATTTTGCATGGTTAGTTTTCTCTGCAGTAACGCAGCTGCAGTTATTTTAATTTTATTTTCCTTAAATTGCCATAGTAGCTATCATGGATTCCCATCCATCTGTCACATTGTAGCCTAGAACACTAAAGGAGTGATTTATAGAAATAACCAAAGTTGGGTCAAAAATGGGAGGAGGGGGGATTTATGAAAAGTTTTTAAAATTCTAAGTCATTTTCATCGCACAGGTTTTGAAAAGGAATGGCTTTTTATGTCTTTGAAATTTTTCAAGTTTGAAAGTTTTCTTTTATGATTTTTTTTCCAGTTTCGCACCCCACCTCACACCCAGTAAGTGAATGAGAGCCAAAAGGTTGGATCATTGTATCTGTGCAGTAAGCAATAATTACCTTTAAAGATATGTACAGAATTAGGCAATGCAGTCTAAATAAACCCTTCCTTGAACACAATGCATTAGGTTTAATGGGTTGTCCCTGGGATTTTTCATAAGTGCGTACAAAATTACTACCATATATTTTATTTCAGACCCATCGGTAGTTTACCACCATTAACCGCAGAGCCCTCATCTGAAACAAACCACCTTTTTTTTTCTTTGAATGTTGTCTATACGAGTAGAGGGGGTTGGGAAATTTTCAATTAAATATTTCTTGTCTGTTACAACCAAAACTTTTCCTGGGGAAGGGTTGATTTTGATGAATTTTTCAACTCCAAAAAAAGTTAAAATATTCTGTTGACATTTTCTAATCAAAAAAATCTGGTTTTCTGGCTCAAAATGACATTTAATTTGGAAACTTAAACTAATTCACGTTTTTTTTTAAATGGCAAATTCTAAATGAAATATTTTGAAATGGAAACATTTTGATTACCCTGAACTGATTTTTTTTCTTTTTTGGGGGGGGGGCAGTGGTAGGTTCATGAAAATTTTTGAGATTTTGATTTTTCATCCTAAATTAAGATGGGAATGTTTTTTGTTTTTTTTTAATCTCAGATTTTCACAGGAGGGGAAAGCTGTTTCCCACCAGGTCTATACACAAGTGCTTATGGCTGAGGGTTAGCCTGCATCCACATAGCAAACTCTTAGATAGGCAAAGATCTGTGTGGGCACAAAAAGGGTCATGCCTGTCACTGCAGCACAAGTCGCTTAATTTGCAACACTTTGCTAATCTGCTGCGAGTGATTTAAATGTGAAGTTCTCCAGTGCTTGGGGATGTTCGTATCTTAGATGTGGTCTTAAACTAAGATCCATCTGTAACCACAACTTTAGGGAAAAAAAGTGTCACAAATGGCTTATTCCTAGGTGGAGCTGGTGAGAGGCAAACCACAGAATATCCAGGGTTTGAGTCAAATAAGCAGCCAAACATTTGGAAGCTCCAGCAAAGCTTATCTGAGTTTTCTTTGGGTATACCTGTATGGCAATCATGGGGTATGATGGCAGCTCATGTTGATATACCTGAGCTAGCTTTAATCTAGCTAGTTCAGGTCCTGGAGCAGTGAAGCTGTAGCAGCATGGACTTCACTGTGGGCTGTGCAAACCAGCCCAGAACCCGGGTAATTACTCACAGGACTACCCTGCACTGAAGCCCATTGTGCTGTTGCTTCACTGCTCCAGTACCTGAGCTAGCAGCTGAAAGCTAGTTGGGTATATCTACCATAGCTGGAAATGCACCCCAGGATTGGAGTATAGACATACGCTTTGTCTAGGGACAGGAATGATTGTCTTATGAGAACCTGTTTTGTTGCAAGATTCCCAGGGCTTGCTAGCACTTTCTGGGTCAGTAAAACCATAACAATAGCTTCTCTGTAGTATTTTACATATTTCTGTTTTGGGTCTAAAAATAAAGTAAGTTTGAGGGTAAGTGGAAATCATCATTTGCATTTTCTGTTTAATATAGAATTTAACCAGGTTTTTTCAATTACAAAAATCATTTTGGGGCTGGTACAGGTAATTTTGTATTGTATCTAAACGTATCACATCCTCCATTTAATTTAAACCTAAGTCTCTGGGGATAAGAGGCTAATACAGGAATTAGCTCAGCCACCTAACATCTGAAAATATCAGTACCTCTGCCTGTTGTTACAGTTGACAACAAAGGGCAAAATTATTTACCCAGAGTTTGGATGTTCCATAGCGTCCTTCCCTGTGATGTTTAAGTAGTGAAGCCATCGCTCGCACTTCAGCCTACAAAGTGAGATCAGAAGTCCTGCAACACAGTTTGCAAATTTAATCCTTAAGTGTTATCTAAAAAGAATATAAACAATAATATTACTTTTCATTAACACAGAGAATCTCAAAGTAGTTTACAAACATTAAGCAAGCAACATTCCTGTGAGGCAGGCAAGTGTGTATGTTGTATCATCATCCCCATTTCACAGATGGAGAAAGCGAGGCAGAAGTATATTAAGCAATTTATCAATACCATGCAGAAGGTCCATACCAGAGCAGGAGCTAGCACTCAGAATTTCTGACTTGCAGTGGTATGTTCTAGCCCCTAAACCACACTCCATCAAACTGAGTGACATCTTGAGGTCCTTACTCAGTAGTTCGTTGGCTTCAGTGAGAGTTTTGCTCAAGTGAGAGCTGAATCAAGACTTGGGTCTATTATTTTAGAAGCATGGACTAACACCAGTCTGTGGGTACGTGCCCAATGTGAGTGTGCACATCAGGTTTGCCCATCTGCAGATAGGTGCGTCCATACCCAAATTTGCACAGGTTCATTAAATGATGCACATGAAAAATCTACTGATGCTTTTGCAAATTGGGCCTGATCATGCAGGATTTGGAAATGAATGTCATAGGTTGAGGGATGAGTATGGACTTAGGAGGATTCAGGTGGTCCCAGGTTCTAATCCAGGATGTGTCACTGGCTCACTGCGTGGCCTTGTGCGACTCACTTCACTTCACTTCTCTAGATGTAAACTGCAGGTGCAGTTGGGTCAGAATTTCATTGTGGAAGAAAATCAGAGAAGAGGTCCTATATTGCCATTTTCTGAATGAAACGTTCCAATTTTTTGCTTTGAAATAGTATACATTATAACAAGACAAAAAATCTAAATGAAACATTTCAAATGACCCAAAATAATTTTATTTTCCAGAATCTTTCTTTGCAGAGAATTTAAAAATTCTCAGTCTTCAGCCCTATTTGGAATGAAGCCAAAATCAAAATCTTTCATGACATGACACATAAATTCTATCTTCGGCATTACTGTAGTATTTTTATGTTTAGAAAATGAGTTACTGATCCAAAGCTAGATGGTCCTTATCCTGCACTTTAAATCAGGGTAATGTGTGTGTATGCACGCACATCTCCAGCATGCATGTGAACACCAGGTGAGCAGAGAGGGATCTTACCTTTGGGGATAGAAAGTGGAAATATTTTCCTGGTAAGGTATTTGGGGGTGGGTTTTTTTGGTTTGTTTTGCTTTGTTTCTTCTGTTCTTAAAATAAAGATAGTGGTCACTTGAAACTGTTCTAGGGCATGGAAAATTAGAATAAATCCCAATCAGGCAGTCAGGTGTTTCTCATAGGTATGGGACAAATTTATCACATGCCTTCCCAATTTATAACACTGAGATCATCGCCATACATAAGAGGGCATTTTGAACTGCACCGCATAACCTTTAGGATTTCAGTCATCTCCAAGGCTGTTCCCTGACTCTCTTTATTTTCTATTACATTTCTTCAGGGGAATGGGATTCATCAGAACACAAATAGCCTTTATTTCTAGCTGTTAAAAAAACTTGATGATGAGCAAGATTTCCAGGGAAGAAATAGAAGTCAATTTCCTAACCATGTGCAGAGTTAATGTCTACGATAATTGCGACTAAGTATAGTAGAGCAGAGATGCATTGCCAGCTGGGGCCAGGGATTAAAAAGGAAACATCTGTGCTGAGATTATAGGAATAGAGGAAGTTTTAGGGAGGGAGGAAGTTAAAATGCCCATGCAGGTCTGCCTGCCTCATCTGAGATTCTCTTCCTCACAGAGCACTGGTTTCCTCTAGGTAATTCTATATATTAACCGCTCTGTGTATAAAGAAATGCCTTCTAAATTCCCATACTACCTGGCCATTTGCCTTGCTTAACTTTGTGCCCACACTGTTTTCACCAAAGCACTTGCTTAACTTTAAACACGAGTAAATCCATCCCTATTCAGCAAAGCATTGATTTCAGTGGGACTTGGAATCCATGAGATATTGGCACTGTCATCAATGGGACTATTCACATACTTAAAGCTAAGCACATGCTTAAGTACGTTACTGGATGGGGGCCCTAACAAACAGCTGGAAGGCTTTCAGATGATATGATGATGGGCACAGCCTAAGAAACCCAATAGAATATTATGTAGTTTTATCTCCAAAAATCTATTCTTTATTCTCCACTGTGAGGAACAGACACAGAACATGCTGCAGCCATGAATTGCTTTACGCTCTAATGAAAATTTTATTCATTAAAGAAACAGCAACTGAAAATCTCTCCTCCCTATAGGCATTGATGTGCTTTCTTTCTACTCGCACCCACTGAAATACTAGAAGAAAGATACAAAAGAACTTAATAATAAAATCAAATCCTTGATGGTGAACTAATATATTGAGTGGGATGTAGCAGTGTGCGAATTTAAAGGCATCCTTTAAAGAAAAGTCTCCTTCAAAACAGTAAGCCAGCACAAAAATAAAATAAAATAACAAAAATAAAATATATTAGATTTTTTCTTTTTAGCTTAAATTCTCCCAAAAAATGTGTTGCTTTTATACTTCCCTTCCAGCTCTGAAGATTTCTACATTTGTGTTAGATTTGCAGAAATCTCCAGTCGTACAGGACAGGTCAGGAAGAGATTAGAGAGCTTTCTGCATTTGCAATATTTCCAATTTTTTTGTTCCAGATTCCCTTTGATGCTTGTTCTCAGGTGACTCCATGAAGTGAGAAAGCAAGGTTGGGTGTGCGGTGGGGGGGAAGAGGTGCACGAGAAGCTGGGAAGGGAATTACTTCCTTCAAAAATAAATAAATCAATAAAAAAGCACAAAGTATTACTTGGGGGCGGGAAGGAACAGAGAGAGCGCACACACTCCATTTCTGCTAATCGGATTGTGATGTGTTTGACTTTAATATGTGCAGCCAGCCCCTATGCCCTGCCTTGTGCACATGTCATGTCCTTTTAACATCAGCAGCCATTGGCCTGATTCTGAGTCTTTGATAACATGTTCTCAAGTAGTATTGTGTAACTGGCAAGGATAGGGGGAGGGAATCATAGTCTTCTGCTGGCAAAAGCCAAATGGTGGCTTTGCTGAAACATTACAGACAATTCAGATATTATCTTCAGCCCTTCTCATTTGATTTCAATTCCTTATTTTTTGTTGATCAGACAGAGGCTATGTTGATCATAAAACAAAAGGATGATTCAAACCAGGATTTGCCCTTAATCCTCTCTCCTCCGCTCCCCCTTTCGACAGATTTTCAATATCATTAGTTTCCCTGAGTAGGTGCAGTTTCTTTCTCCTTTGGAAAGGGAAGAGCTGTCAGGCTCAGGCAGCTGATACTGTGAAAACTTTAATGGGTTTCAGAATGGAGAGAGAATTCTGAAATATTTTAACGGAAAAGATCAAGTTATAATAAGGCACGCAGGAACCGACAAGCCAATAGTCAGCAACGAGAATGCACTGGCTTACTCAGTCCTTACTCAGACAAAGTTTGGTTGCAGGATTGGGCATTGTACTTTCAGTTAGAATCAGCCTTTATTTTGGAAATAGGTAATAACAAAACAAAAGAGAGAGAAAATTAATTGTGAGAGAGCAAAGTTTGTTCAATTCTTCTCTAGGAACGGTCTGCATTGAACTGAACACAAAATGGCATGCTTTCTCTGCTGACACCAAAGTGCACTTCATGGATGATCACTGTATAGACCCAGCGAAGAGAGAACTGAAGGCATAACAATTGCATTGCAAAAGAGAGGCACAAGCTTCCTAAAAAGCAGAAAAACTAAATAGTTAAGCATGTTCAGTGGTATTCCTTCTGCATGGTCTCTTAGGCCTGGCCTGCACTGGGGGGCGGGGTGTCACTCTAAGTTATGCAACTTCAGCTACGTGAATAACATAACTGCAGTTGACGTACTTAGATCTACTCACCATGGTGTCTTCTGGTGGAGTACCAGAGTTGACGGGAGAGCGTTCGGCGGTTGATTTATTGAGTCAATCCAGTGGGTAATGTAGACAAGCCCTCAGTTATACAGTACCTTTCATCTAAAGGCAGCCCAAAAGGCTTTACAGTGACTGTACCAACTCCAGCCCCCAAGCTCCCCTGCGTATGTGGACACAGAGAGAAGCCTATACATACTAAGGACAGCTCAGGGGGCATGGAATTGCCCATTCTGTGACATGCCCCTTCACCTTCCTCAGGAGAACTCCATGGGCTCCAGGTGCATGGGCTTGGAGCATGAAGCACATGGAGTATGAAGAACTAAGGGTGGCAGGTCTCCTCCAGACTATCCTCACAAAAACAATACTAAATCACCACAGCCAGTTCAAATTACTTCAGTCTCCACAATGTGATACCTTGCAGAAGCCATGTTCTCCAGAGGAAGCAAGGAGCTGGGGTGGGGCAAGTTGAGTTAGAGGCAAGGGAATATGCCTCTAGAAGAGAACAAGGGATCCATCCATGGCTAAATCTCTGGGTGTTGGAACCTGCCACCTACTGCCTCAATGGAAGAATTGGAAAGAAATTTTATGAACTGACAGTCACAGCATTTTCACTTCCTGACACGGATTATTCCCATAAAAGAGAGCAGGTGGGCTTATATACTTGACCATCAGTGACGTGCAGCCACCGCTTGTGTGAAAAGGATTAGCTGCTTTAAAAAGAACATTATACAACAAGTAATGATGATTATTTTAATAGACTAAAAAAATAGCAAATGTGAAGATTTTGAAAATGACTAATTTATTACATCAGCGGCAATTAAACACACCTGAATATTTACCTAATTTATTTTAGACAGATGTTTCTTAGCATGCTAATTACAAAAGAAAAATCACTTATTGAGCCAATATAGACAACAAGGGCATGAGTGGAGGACATTAGTGAAGATTCTACAAAACCTACTACCTGGGGGACATTTTCTAACTGTGCAGAATTCTGTTTGGATATTTGCATTTGATTTGTATAAAGGGTGTAGCAAAGTGTGATCAGGACTTCAAACTCCATTCAGAATATCCATTAGGTTTGGATATTTAGGTTTGACTGATAGTTTTGGAATCTCTGATTCTCCAGAGCTGATCTGAACAAAGTGAACCTCTTGAGTTTGCCAGACTGGACTAGAACCTTCATGCTAATCTGCTTTCTCACAAGATTCCTGGCCCTTCCCCTTCTCATCGGCGACACTGTAAAAGTGCCCTGTAGTTCTGGATGGAAACCAGAAGCAAAATAACTTTCCATATCTAAAGATCTTAGAACCTCTGAAAAGGGCTTAGTTCAACTTTGATATTAAAAATGAGCAAAGGTTCACACAAAATCTTGTGTATCCTATTCTGGAGAGGCTTTACTCAGATATCAGAGCCTTAGCGGAGGGACAATTTTCTTAGGGACCAATTTGGAACATGCTTATAAGTCCAGGTAAAGGGCATTGCCCTATAGAGGAGGTCAAAGAGGAGACCCGATTCCTCACCCCTGAACTGGTAAATGGAGCCTGGACGCCGCATAAGAGAAGAAGAGAAGAGAAGAAGTTATATATATCTCCCATCCAGAATGTCTGTGGCCATGCTGATCCACTGTGTGAGACAGTCCACACTCCATGGCCCTCCAAACTCCCACATTAGCATCTCCCTATAGAGAGCCACCAAAGCTGTTTTCTTCAGTACCCTTGGGTAAGGGTCCCACTGATTGAGGTCATCACTGCTGTCTAGTCTCTTTCTCTAGGCACTCAGAAACCAAAGAACCTAGATAGCTAGTCCAGGAAACAGTCAGACATGCAAATCTGTTTCTAGAGTCAGAAATCATGCTATCTATGAGAGTTCTGCCATTGACTTCAGTGAGGCCAGCAGTTCATCCCATATATCTTTTACCATGCTGTGCTGCAGACCTCGAGGTTTTAAGCTGCTTTTGACACCTCCAAGGGTAGAGTAAGGTAGCTCAAGACTTGAAGCTAGAAAACAATTAAGACATAAAAGCAGCAAAGAGTCCTGTGGCACCTTATAGACTAACAGAAGTTTTGGAGCATGAGTTTTCACCCACGAAAGCTCATGCTCCAAAACTTCTGTTAGTCTATAAAGTGCCACAGGACTCTTTGCTGCTTTTACAGATCCAGACTAACATGGCTACCCCTCTGATAGTTAAGACATAATATATATGTTGTATTCTTACAACTTATTTTTTTTAGGTGCACGACTATAAGTATCACCTGCAAAAACAAAAAATCAGAGCTCCTGTATAAGATTTCCAAGCACCATATTTGCTTTCTACGTAGAAGATAATAATAAAAATATCAAACCAGTAGAGACAGTACAAAAAACTCTTTGAATCTTTAAAAGAGTGGGGATGAAATCCAAGACTTCAGTTAGATCCATCCCCAACCTGGGTTTGACTGGCAGATGTGCACATCCTGAACTCTTAAACTTTGTCTTGTAGTCATCATTGTGTGGCATTCACTGATACGTAAAAGTTCTGCTACAGTAGGTTTAAGAGGCTTCTTCACAAACCATTTATAATCACGGTACAGGCAAGTTCAGCCTGTGTGGTGCTGAGTACTAGTCAGAAGCGCAAGCTACCAGTGTGTAACTGCTAGCAAAGCCCTGTAGTGTAGCGAACTGGCAAGGGAATAGTTTCCCTTTTATCTCTTATTAAAAGAGATCAGGTGTTTGCCCATCAGAACTGTACTCTGAGCTATATGTATTTTTTTTTCTGGAATATGCCCATAAACTAGAAATGTGTCTGTTTAAATAAGCATAAAATTATTTGTATCCTGCAGCAAAATGAGACAGTGGAGTTCAGGAGTAATGCGGATGGAAAAGCTCGTTCCTTTCCCTTTTGTGACTAAACGGGTGAACTTTGGGCCTACCCATAATTTTCAAGGACACAGAAGAGGGGACCCAGCAGTTGCCAGAGCTTTATTGGAGTCATCATGTAGGATTTTCAGGTTGTATTTTGCTAAAAAGGTACATAAAAAAGTGGAATTTATACAGAAATGTGTTATATTTATATATACACACACACACACACACACACACACACAATATTAAACACAAAAATATAATGAATGATTGCTGCTGGGTTGACATTAGAGCAAAGTATCTGTGTCCAGACTTGTTTGTAACAATCTGTTCTGTACTTTTCCATAGGAGAATAGTATTTCTATGTTCTCCAAGCGGATACTGGATGGTATTATTAGTTGCACTGGCCACAGGATTCTTCTGTTCTTGAATTTACTTATTTTAAAGACTTTCATTTCCCTGGCAGCTGCAAGGTGTCCCTTCAAGGATTTTGCTTTTTTGATTTATACTTCTATACACTCGAATCTCAATTGAGATATCCCAGCTTCATTTTGTTTTTGACCTTACACTATCAAACTAGAGAGACCCTCTATCTCTTAGGACTGGGCTAGACTCCAACCCAGGTTATGCAAGTGCAAGGACAGAGTATCAAAGCAACCCATCAATTGAATCCCAAGGAAACACTTTACGTAAAGCCTTGGTGAAGGCCAGCCAATCACCAGACCTCATTTATAAGCTCATCTGAGTGTACTCAACTCCCCGCCCTTCGAACTTCTGACCGTACTTGTATGTGTGTGCGTGCGCGCACGTGCGTATGCAGGTCCTGTTTACACAAAACACAAAAACCCTACAGATGGCATGGAAGCAGCTTCATGGAATGAGGTCTGCAATTTTTTTTCCTGATGAGACTGAACTGCAGTGGCAATGAGCCAGAGTTCCTGACATATCTCCCAGAATGCAATGCACCTGTTTCTGGTCATTGTTCTCACCATGACACTCCTGTCATCACAATAAGGATATCCAGGTATCTGATACCCCCAAAACCCAGCCAAATGGTGACAATCACCAGCGAGGCAACACCCAAGCATGGACACCTTGTGCTAACTAATCTGGAAATGAAACATGCACAAATAAAATCATCATTGTTACCATCATCCCGGTTGAGAAAGCCACTTTACTCGGCATTGCCTTACTGTCTAATCAGACAGAAAAATGCAGCTGTTATATAAACTTCCCAGCAAAAATCCTTTCATGGTCAGAAAACTCTTGTTCATATGCACACACGCTACTATGCAGACCTTTTGAAGAGACCATCTTTGAAGCGACTGGAAATAAGATAAAGGCGACTGCTATGGAGGGGGAGAGACTACAGCAATTTGAGACAATATAGGCTAGATTACCTGCAAGCTTTGAAGCAAGTTAAATAAACCCTAAACGATTCCTAGAAGTTGCTTAAATAAAAAAATCCAGTTTTTTAGACAGGTTCTCTCTAAAACTTCTATTCCTCTGCTATTCAAGTACCATCCTTTAGCTGAAGCTGATGAGAGCAAAATTGGGAGCAAATAATGCTACCATCCTCTATCTTCAATAACACCTTTAAAACATATAAGTGCCAGCTGAATTAGCCTATTTATAAGGCCTCTTTTTGCCCCCTTACAGTAAACTCCTAATGACACTCCACTGCACAATGCAATTCAATATGACTCAAGCTTCCAGGGGTCTTGATCCCGTCTCGATAGTCCACCACAAGAGTGATTTATAAACTACAGCTCGAGAGAGTCACAGAGACTGAAGTGAATTGAGAAAATAGTTTGGGCTTCTAAGTGAATTCAACTGCTATGAATTCCAATGACAGAATGACACCAAAAAAAAATAAAAATCCTAGCTTCATTTCCTACCACTGAAAAGAGGGGAAGGAGAAGATAGAACCTTACTATCTACTGTTCAATTCTCCTATCAGTAATAATGCTGGCACCAAATTAGCTTCTTTTTGACATTAAGGACTTTAATAGGAGCCTGTTTGCATTCCTGACTACATTTGCAAAACTGAACAATTTTTATTTTAATAAGCTGTATGATTGGAAGAGGTTGGGGGAAAAGGGTCGAGTTTGAATGATCACCAAAAATGGAATGCAAATTCCGTGGTACGTGTGGAGGAGAAGGATACAATTGTGCAACTTTTTTTTGGTTCAATTTACAAGTGGTGGATAAAGAAGAAATGTTATTAATGTGTCCCCCCTCCTACCCCTTTCCAAAAGGGCTCTACTTCTTGAAAGTTATTTCTGAGCCGAAAATAGACAAGAGCAAAACAGGGACTGGAAATGCATAATTACCCAAATTCCCTTTTTCAAAGATTTTCCCATGCCAATCTGAATATGGGGGTGAAGGGTTTACTTTTCCCTCCACCTCCTGTCTTTCACACTCAACTGTTCAGTCGAAAAGACAGCCAGGGAGCTAAAAATATATTAATTAGAACTCTTGAGGCTGGCATGAATGAGATATAGTTAGCCCAAACTGATGCTATTACAGCTCTGATAGCTTCATTTAAATTCCTGAATAAAACATGAAATATCTTTAATGAGAAATGAATATAGTTGTCAGGAGGGAGTAGTTGTGATATTGTTACTAGTTGAGATATAGAAGATGAAGACATAATATGAATACCTTCGATTTTATATAAAAATGATGGCTGTTAGGAAAGAAAGATCCCTCTTCAGAGACTTCTTTTAGACTGAATATCAAAAATTATATAAAATAACAGCATAATCTCCTGCAAAGAAACGCTTATATTTGAAGGCTGGCTCATGCTACAGGCTACATGCTGACTGTGTCTATTACAAAGTATAACAGTAGCATAAAAAAACACAATGAAGACAAAAGTAAACCAATCATGATAACTGCCACACAAAATAGTTATTGTTTTGTTACTCAAAGATTGGTCAGGGGTTTCAGCTCTGAAAAGTACCCGGCCAACACCCACACCCACACCCCCTTTAAAGACAAATGTCAACAAGCAAAACAAACTTGGTTCTTTCTTTTTCAAGGCAACAGTGAGACACAAGGCCATGCCAGAAATTAAACAGAAAGAACAACAATACTTTAAACATGGCAGCACCCTTTCATTCTTCCATGGACCATTCATGAGCTGTGCTACCGAAACTAAGAATTTACTCTTGAGCTGGAGTGGAAGTCTCCTCACCTGTTCTTTTACCTGATTTAACCTGCTTGCCCTCTGTTCATATGACTCTTCCTTATTTATTTTTATCTCCATTTACAATGATCTCTTACATTTATTTAAGCCTTTTTGTCCATTGGGATCCCAAAGCACTACACTCTACTGTCCTTCTACACCTAGAACTCCCATTGGATTCCATCTGTCTTTTGTATACAAGAGGGAAAGACAAGGCTCTGAAAAGACCTTCCCCCACTGAAACACAGCCAACTCAGATGTGGAGCTAAGCAGCTATTTAACAGTGTGCAGCATCACTTATACACCAGTTGAGGACAGGAAACGAAGATAAATATCATACCAATTGAAACTGCAAGAGGAATATTAGAGAAGTAGAATTTAACTATCCAAACTGGAAATTGCCAAATTGGAAATCCCATTTTTGCTCAATCTTTAGTGGCCACAAAGCTCTCAAGACCTTAACTGAAAGTCATCAGAAGTTTATATCAAGTATTTTACATTACATCAATTTAAAACTAATATTCAGGACATAATCGTATGACACTCACAACGTAGCCACTTATTTTCTTTTACAATGTAGTGAAGAGCTGGTTTCTCTATACTCTGTATATTTTAAGAGATAGAACATTATCTCAGGGATACAGTTCCATTTCTCTTCATCAACACCTCTTTGCTTCATTGAGTAGCGTATACTTAATCCACTCTGACTGGGCAATCAATATTTTCGCACCACCCCCATTGGCCTGGGAAGGCGAACCAGAGCCAGTGGGAGCCCAGTCAGCCAAACCTGCTGACATAGCAGGTAAACCAACTGGCGCAGCCCACCAGGGTGCCTACTCTGGCGAGCCGTGTGCCAGAGGTTGCCAACCCCTGGCTTAGAAGATGTACAATTCAGTTCTAAATAGGCCTCTTCACTTATAATGAGTGATTTTAATTTTTGTAGAGCACAAAACTCTTATATGGTGCTATAGTTAGAGTAATGACTTGGTGGGTCTCAGCCCAGGTCCCAACAACAAAAGTCCACAGCACAAAGCCAACCTTCATTTGCTCCTTATCGACAGAGGTGCTCAATTCCTTTTTCATGTTCAGATGCTGCCCCTCCAGAAATGGACTGAGACCCATTGGCAGGCATGTGTAGAAGAAAAACAGCATGGCAACGCCTGCATGGCCTTCGGTCTGCTCTACCTTTTATCTCTGGAGCCAGAAACAGTCTCACTCCAGTGCATTGAATATCCACTCATTCATTCACCAGGAAGCCCTCACAAACAAAAAGGAGCTTGAAGTTACTGGAGGATATAGAGTGAGCTGTTGACCCATTATTAAAGGTATTAGCATAGCACCTTGGAGCCTCAGTCATGGACCAAGACCTAATTGTGCTAGGTGCTGTACAAACTCAGAACAAAGTCTGTCCCAGCCCTAAACAGCTTACAATCTCAGTGTAAGACAAGAGACAACAGATGGATAAGGATACTTGGAATGAGACAAAATGGTCAGCATGGTAGACTGTGACCTAACAGTCTGGCCTGCTTTCACACTGT